>NW_022196103.1:551730-1151730 GCF_008641045.1 Pistacia vera | reverse complement strand
TAAGCGATCTGAGATCTGGGTAGATGATTCTGCCCAGACCTAAGATCGCTTAAGCGATCATGAGTGTTTACTCTTGGTCGCTTAAGCGATCTTAGGTCTGGCAGAATCACAGATATAATAAGCGATCTTTTTTATCACTTAAGAGATTCTCAGTTAACTCTTGGTCGCTTAAGCGATTTAAAATCGCCTAAGCGATCTTGCATGAGGCAGAGTAAAGATCTCTTAAGCGATCCGAGATCGCTTAAGCGACTACAGTGGTTTTGGTTTATTTTTGTTGCTGACATTTTATTTATATCGATTGTGCAGATTGCGCGGACAGTATACTGTAGAGAGTACGAGTTGGAGCCTATAAGTGAGAAGGTACCCTACTTCCCTACAAGGGTGACGGTGAGGTCGAGCTGGGAGGTTTTTGACAGAATAAGGGCCATTTTAGCTAGNCTTATTTTTCCTTTCACTTTATGTGTTAATCCGAGGCCTTGTCCTCCTTCAAAACAACTCAAAAGTTCTAATTTAGTAATTTTCCTAAAGTTCAAGATTGGTAAAGCGAAAGTTCTGCGTACTATATACCTTGTTTTTCCCATCTTTCATGAATCTATATATAAAAATAAAAACAAATTTAATATAGGCAACATAATAGATAAGGTCATTGTTAAGGCCAAAAATAATCTTGGGCTTGATTAGACCCAATAACGAAATAAACATGTTACGACCCAAGGCCTCAGCCCAATCTTGATTGGGTCTGCGCTTAAAATCACCTTGTGAACTGCTCACTTTATGAGTTAGGTTATCTTACAAGTTAAGCTGAAATGGGTTCTAGCCCATTAACTTACAACAGTCCATAAATAGGAAATCAGAATCATATTCAATTTCCTCTTCTGTTGAGATTTTGAACCTTACTCAAACTAATATACTTATTCTGATAAAGACAAGAAATTCTATCATTTTCCTGATAGTGATTATCTCCCAAAGTAGGACCTAGTGTCCTACTAAGATTCCAACCCCTTGGGTTCACTATATAAACAGAGGCATGCCCTCTCATAAAGGGGAATCTCTCATAGTCAATCTACACTACTCAAAACCATCTATTTTCTCCTAAAGTTCTTGCTCCCAAGAACCCGACGCCTTCACTGTAGTCCTTGCTCCTGACAAGACTTCTGGTAATTCTTCATCTCCTTAATTCTTATCAAATAATCTCTTTTAGCCTTGCTAACTTGAGCATCGGAGTGCCTATGGCAAACACCACCTTGATGTTTTCTGGAAGCTTCACGCTTGTCCTTTCGTGTATGCAGGTCTAGCGGATTGTCAGTGGCCTCAACCTCTTAGGATCAGACCCTATTTTCATGACGGTAGATTTTTTGCATCTATAGTTTGGTGCCCATTGTGGGGCCCTGGCAATCTTCCAAATGACCTGCCCTTTCTCTCACTCCCTTTGCTCAACCACCATGACTCAAATTAGTAGATCTCGATGCCAGAATCTTGACCCATAAGCCACACGGTGATTTGCTAAAAGTCTTACTCGGCATGGTCATGTATCTTATGGCCACCTAGAAAATCCGCAAATCACTCCACCCAAACCAAAATAAACTCCCAAACGCCTTTACATTAACCATCATCTACAATCACCATGTGGGTTTTATAATCCGGCAACCAGTCTCCTCCTCTCTCGTTTTTCTTCTCTTCAAACTCTCTTTTGTCCTTACTACTTCCCTCCACGCAACTCCCTTTGCCTTCCCGCTCTTTCCTTTTGTCCCGCTTTGCCCAGCCCTCTTCACCGAGTCGAAACAAGCAGAGAGAACACCTAAAACATGTCTGCTCCTTCACAAAAAAACCCACTCTTTGCCCAAACACTCTACTTTCAAAACATGACCACAACCATAGTCCCCAACACACAAAAGAATCATATTTTACATCCATCTTTGTCAAGCTTTAGAATCAGAATCATTGGCACTAGCATCCTCCTCATGGTTTTACTTGGCTCAAACCTGCTGACTCGCACTGACTTCTTTGGAACCATGCTTAAGCGATTCTTCGCTTTTACTCTTGGTCGCTTTCGCGATTGAGGTGATCGCTTAAGTGATCATTTCTGAAAAACTCATAGTCAGAGAAGATAGAAGCAGTTTGGTTAACTGATTCATAGAAGTTCAAACTGTGCTTGGTATTATTCTTACATTCGATCCTAATGGTTGCTGACTTAACAAAAGCCGTTGATATTGATTGGGTGATGTTTGCAAGCAACTTGGACTTCTTTAATGCTTATCCGTGGGGACGGGTATCATTTAAGTGAACCATGGAGTGAGTCCCTACAACTAAAAGACATGGCGTTAAAGCACTCCCAATGGCCCGGGAAGAATAGACCGAGCACGTACAATTTGTTTGGCTTCCCATAGGCAATGCAAGTAAATATTAATAGCTTTTTGTTATATTTTGTGTAATATATATGTTTGAATTATGATATGGACTGTTTTTTTACAATGTAAGCTTGGATGTATGAGGTCATCTCTGTCTTCGCTAAGGCAAGGGGGAGGATGAAGACTTCGGATGTGCGACAACAATTTCCTAAGATGTTGCAGTGGCAGGTCGAGAAGTGTACCCATTGGGATTACGACCAAATAGACATTGAAATAGATGCGTCTCGGGTAAGATTAAAGGATTAAGCTTTTGAATATGCAGTTGCTTTAAAATGTCACTTAAATCTGATTGATTTTGTTTCTTATTGCAGGGAGTCGTCTGTCCCTTTCTCGCCGCTACTAGGGGTTAAGCGGAAAAGCATTATGTCACATCTTTCTAACCACTGGAGGATGAAAGCGATGAAGGGATAGACCGCCTGATGCGGGACCTAGAAGGGGTCACGCATGTGAGGGCAGTTGCAGGGTCACTGCTTAAGAATGTGGTTGATGCCGAGGATAATGAAGCTCCAATCGGCCGGAGGGAGGAGGAGGAGGAGGAGGAGGAGGAGGAGAGGGAGGAAGAGGTTCGTATGCCTCAACAAACTGGTACAACAAGTTCTACTTTGTTGAGGGGTCGGGGTCTGGAGAATGAGGTGATTGACCTTATAAACAGTTTGTTTGAGAGTTTTACAACAGCCGTTTATGAGAGGTTTGATAAGATAGAAAAGCAGATAAAAAGGGTGGAGGAGAAAGTGGATAAGGTGGCAGAGAAAGTTGGTAGGGTGGAGGAGGAAGTTGGTAGAGGAAGAAGTTGGTGGAGTATTGAAGGCGGTTAAAGTGCAACCTGGGCTAAAAAGAGGGAGCCAAAAGAGCAAGTTTGTCAAATCGCCTTACGCCATAGTAACACATGGAAAGAAGAGGAAAATGAAGAAACAAATTGACGAAGAAGCAAAAATGGAGGAGGTTAAAGACGTTGCTGGAGGAAGTGGGGTGGTGATAATGGAGGAGGGTGAGGCGGGAGGCAAAAGAAGCAGTGATGTACAAATGGAGGAAGGGGGAGGAAGTGGGCAAACGAAAATAGAGTCAAAGGTCGATTTGTATAGGCCAATAAAAGAGGAAAAGAAAAAACCGTTCTATGCTTATTACAATGAATCTAGAAGTGATGCCCATGTAAAGTGTAAGACCGGGGATTATCCTTGGGAATGGTTTGAATAGATGTTGACGATGGGCAGGTGGCTTGATGACTCGATGAGTTATTTTCACTTAATTTTCCTTATTTTTGCTTATGTTTTCCATGAGCTATTGTATACTTATCATGTTGTTTTTAATTGATGCAGCACATCGATGAGGTATTGACACTGATGAGGCTACGACAGACCAGTAATGGTGATCTATTGTATCCCGATTGTATCATCACCGATGTGGCCTTTGGCCAAATGCTAGTAACGACATATCGCAGTTTAATGAAAAATGTCATTGGTAGAGGTGCAGCAAAAGGAGCCAAGCGAAAAAGATTGGGCACAGAAGACTTGGATTTCGTCCTTGATGATTTTAAGTTTGATGATAGGATCATGCAGTATATACGGGGGGAAAGGCCCAAATATGGGCACAGTTGGGCAAAGGTTAAAAAGTCTACTGCATCATCAACATCAAGGATATGCACTGGATAACAGTCGTTGCGCTTCTAGAGGAGGGTTTGCTGAAGATCCTTGACTACAACCCAATTATTTGTCCGTTGGAGATCGAGTTGGAGCTACTATCCGTGTTATTCCCGTGGCTGTTATGCGACAGCGAGATATTTGAGCACTTCAGTGATCAAGTATTGACCAGAAAGTGGCCACTCAAGCGCTTTCCCGTTTTAACAAATCAGTCAAGGTAAATTTTGTATAAAACTAACTTACATAATACAATTGTTCTATAAGTTGATTCTAATGCTAATGTCTTCTTCCTATTGTAGTGCTGATTGTAGGGCATATGCCCTGAAATTTATTCAGTTTGACATGACAAACACCTTGATGGACAACTTAAATGATGAAATAATGAGCAACTGTCGGGAGCGCTGGGCTGTTGAGTGCTTCCATGGGCATATGGATCCGTTTTGAGTGACCAGAACCCAATCAAAAGGTATGAAAGTTGGACTTTGAATTTTGTAGTTTATGTGATGTTGATGTTGATACTTGGGTTGTAGTGCTGATGCTGCAGGTGTCATGCTTATACAAAGCTTTACCGAAAGAGACGGACTCAGTGAACTTCTTAATCTTGCACTCCATAACTTATCATCTTTGGACGCAAACATTTTACACAATAAAAGATTCTGTTTCGGCTTCCCTCTATTCGTGAAAGCGAGTGAGACTCCTACTTTAAGCTTAGTTTGGTTAAATAAATTAACAGATGGTGAAAGCAACAGTTGGGTTCGTGAAGAGAGAAAATTTGGCTCCCCGGACATCCCAAGTTTCCATTTAACAAATTGGCCCTAAAAAACTTTTTGATTTTTTTCTAAATTTACAAAAGCTGACGTGGCTGCAGGTGTGCCAGATAATTTTGCAGGTTCCTGGCAAACAATGAGAGGAAACTTCTCAAAGTGGCTTGGGGTGTCACAGTAGGCTACCGGCAAGGCATCTGCAATCAAGGCTGGTGGCCAAGAGGAGGCATCTACAATCAAGGCTGCCAACAAGGCATGGTACCAAACAATGATCTCAGACAGTGATTATACATAATTCAAAAACTTCTCAAAGTGGCATGGTAACACCTTTTTCTGGCCAAATTTCAACAGTGGTGGCCGAAATCTGGCACTGTGGGTAGGTGGGGGTGTTTTTGTTAATTTTTAAACTTTTTTCTGGGGGTATTTATGAAATTAATAAACTTAAAGGGTCTAAAACAATTCAAAAATATACTAATATTTCCTAAATAATTAAACAAACAAATATTTTGGGAATAGGATTGGGAATATGGATAAGAATATTCAACCAAACGCACCCTTTATGTTTTGAAGAAAGAAGAAAAAGATATGTTCACTAAGCTTGCATGGTTATCTAGTTCTTTTCGACCCAAATCTCTAGCCTTGAATTTGAGAATGATTATTGTACAATACAAAGGAAATTAGGCATGATCGCTTAAGCGATGCTAGATATCACTTAAGCAAATCATGGCTTATGTATATAGGATCGCTTAACCGATATATAACATAGCTTAAGCGATCCTGTATTTGACAATGATTATTCTATAAAAGGAAATTCGCTTGATCGCTTAAGCGATTTAATGTCTCGCTTAACACTGAAAGATCTATTGTTATTCTATTATTTTTGTTAATTCTTGGCAAGAAAGTAATATATATAAAATATAATAATAATATAAAATTGAACTCTGTAACCATATGCTCTGCACTCTGTAGACCAAGAGAGTGCCAGCATTTTTCAAAAACTTTTTCACTATGAACAACGGCTCGCTCCTGTTATCACAATAAGGTTTTCAGCGTAACCTTCGTAAGCGACCAAGGCTAAATAGACGGGATCGCTTAAGTGATTAAGGGTAATTTACTTCAATATTTCTTTTCCAAGTTTATGGACATATGTTTAATATAGACGTAAACATTCTACACCATATATGTTTAATATAGACGTAAAAGAACTATATGTTTAATTAAAATATAATAACAGTCATGTTCCACTAAACGAATCGTACACCCTATATGTTTAATATAGACGTAAACATTCTACACCATATATGTTTGATATAGACGTATAAGAACTATATGTTTAATTAAAATATAATAACGGTCATGGTCAATTGAACGAATCGTACACACTATATGTTAAGAGTTCGAGCAAGAAAATGGCTTTAGAGTTGAGATATGGATAAAGAAGAAGACGGTGAAATTTTTAGAGTATTGATAAATATTACACTCTTTTGAGATTCTTCTCGGTCTGATTTTAAAAGAGTTATTATTTTAAGGAGTAAACGAAGTTTGAATAACTAATCAACAGATTGTTTGTGCAAATGGTTTTGCAGAGTTATAGCTCCGTATGATTCGTTCAATAAAGAATACTTTATTGCCAACAACTAACAAAAATAATAGAATAACAATAAATCTTTCAGTTTTATGTACGGTGCTGACCGACAAAGACCGAAGTGTTATTTTCACATTCTATTGAAATGAAAAAAATAATTAATAATAATAAATATTAAATAAAAAGGGACTAATAACAGTAATATAATAAGTGTAGATAATTTAATTTTATGTATGGAGTTGTAACTCTGCAAAACCATTTGCACAAACAATTTGTTGAGTAGTCATTCAAACTTCGTTTACACAGGGTCTATCGCTTAAGCGATCAAGTCCGACGCAGAATCAATCTGCCAGATGCACGACCGCTTAAGCGATTTAGGGTCTCGCTTAAGCAATTCTTTGCTTTTACAAAGTGTCGCTTAAGCGATCAAGTCCTAGGCAGAATCAATATATGTCCAGGTGCATGATCGCCTAAGCGATTCGTGATATCACTTAAGTGATTCTTCTCTTTTGCACTTGGTCGATTAAGCGATCATGTTATGGGCAGAATCAATATCTGCCCAGGTGCACAATTGCCTAAACGATCCATGATATCGCTTAAGAGATCCTTTAAGAAAAACCCTTTGTCGCTTAAGCGATATACTTAGTCGCTTAAGCGATCATGGGCAATACATACTTTTCCATCTTTTCTCTTGAATTTTGACAAACTAAAATTACCAACACATATTAATTCCATANGATTTTCGATCTAGGCATCTGCCGCAGACTAGATCGCTTAAGTGATTACCGATTGCTTAAGCGACCTAAAAGCAAAGAATCGCTTAAGCGATACAAACGAATCGCTTAAGCGACCAGAGTAAAAGCAAAGAATCGCTTAAGCGATACAGACGGATCTCTTAACCGACTGTGTAAATACAAAGGATCGCTTAAGTGATCCTATGTATTCGGATATTATTTATTGTATTTCAGAGCATCGGTTAAGCGATTAATGCTATGCTAAACATATAGGGTTTACGATTCGTTCAGTGGACTATGACCATTATTATATTTATATTAAACATATAGTTCTTTTACGTCAGTATGA
Source organism: Pistacia vera (assembly GCF_008641045.1). Classification (NCBI taxonomy): domain Eukaryota; kingdom Viridiplantae; phylum Streptophyta; class Magnoliopsida; order Sapindales; family Anacardiaceae; genus Pistacia; species Pistacia vera. Next base: position 1,144,253 of record NW_022196103.1, on the reverse strand, counting down.
AATATGTAAGGTGTAGAATGTTTACGTCTATGCTAAACATATGGGGTTTACGATTCGTTTAGTGGACTATAATCGTTATTATATTTATATTAAACATATAGTTCTTTTACGTCAGTATGAAACATATTTCATATAAGGTGTAGAATGTTTACGTCTATGCTAAACATATGGGGTTTACGATTCGTTCAGTGGACTATGACCGTTATTATATTTATATTAAACATATAGTTCTTTTACGTCAGTATGAAACATATAAGGTGTAGAATGTTTACGTCTATGCTAAACATATGGGGTTTACAATTCGTTCAGTGGACCATGACTGTTATTATATTTCAAAGGTAACCATGGAATCTTAGTGAACATATGTTCTTCTTCTTTGTTCAGAACATAAAAGGTGCGTTTGGTTGAATATTCCTATAAATATTATAAATCTTATTCCCAAAATATTTATTTGTTTAATTATTTAGGAAATATTAGTATTTTTTAAATTAATTTTAGACCCATTAAGTGAATTAATTTCATTAATACCGCCTGAAAAGGTTTAAAAATTAACAAAAACACCCCCACCCACCCAACTTCCCAGATTTCGGCTACCACGGACGGCTACAAACGATCAAAAATGGCTGGTAATTCACAGATGTGACATTTTTCGGCCAGATCCAATGTGGATCTGGCCGGAAAAGGCCACATCTGGTCGTCATCGACTTTCAAAAAAATGGCCGACATTGACAGTCAACGACTGCCAAATCTTGGGCATCATTGACTGAAAACGATGGCCATATATTGGGCCATCACAGATGGCCAGATGTGGACTTTTTTGTCCGTCGACAGCCAGATCTGGCCATGATCTAGCCTTTTCTAGCCACATCTGTAGTCGATCTTGTCGGAAAAGGCCATATCGACGCCCTATCCGCCTGATCCGATCGCTATGCATCATAACACCCTTTCCCGGTAAGATTCCGACAGTGGTGGCTGGAATCTGGCACCGTGGGTAGGTGGGGGTGTAATTGTTAAATTTCAAAAATTTTCGTTGGTCGATTAAGCGATCGTACTAAAAGGAACTTCGTTTACACATGGTCACTTAAGCGATTGTAGATATCGCTTAAGCGATTCTTTTCTTTTTCACTTGGTTGATTAAGCGATCGTGGATCACTTAAGCGATCATGTGATTGGCAGAATCAAACCTGCTCAAGTGCATTAAGCGATCTGTGATATCGCTTAAGTGATTTTTGTCTTGGTTGATTGGCAAAATCAATATCTACCCAGATGCACGATCGCTTAAGCGATCCGTGATATTGCTTAAGCGATCCTGTTTGAAAAACCCGTTGTCGCTTAAGCGATATACTTAGCCACTTAAGCAATTATAGGCAATATATACTTTTCCAGCTTTTCTCGTGAATTTTGACAAACTAAAATTACCAACACGTATTAATTCCATACTAAAATCACCAACAAATAGGCCATGTAACAAGAATACTAAATATAAAGAATGATTTATTAAAGGTAACAATAAAATTTAAAACATCAATAATTGAAAACAATAACTCATCAACGGTTGGCCTTCGCAATTCCCTTAATTTCATCCTTCTTCAAACCTAATTTTCTAGATCTGCATGTGATTACTTCTGGCAACTGCTTCTCTTGTGGCCAGGTTGCTTGCAAATTGAGCCTTTATTCATCTTCCGGGGAACCTCAGAGGCTGATGGAATACGCTTAACTCTTTTTCTCCCCTTTACTGTTCTTCTTGAATGGCGAATGGATGATAATGTCAGCCAACTCTGGCGGCACTACCCACTACTCTTCTGGAGGTACTAGATATATTGTTTCTGAATAAGCTAGCATGTAGTGATCTGCCATATAGAGAGGGGACCAAAGTTCCATGTAAATTCTTGAACTAAAATCTGACTTCCGTTGCTGTTTTAGTGCTGCTAGTGCATAAGGACAAGGTAAACGTTGAATGTCAAGCACTTTACAGCTGCAAGTTTTACTAACAAGGTTAACTAGGGCATCCGAACCATAGCCGCGCACAGTGAACTCTTGAGCATTAAGAGGATAGGCAAAAAATGCATTTGACATTTCCATATGTTCTCTCAATAATTTTTCAGTTGACGGAACAAGGGTTGTAGTAAAATTATCTGACTCCGTACGACGCTCATGGAACCACCGTGACAATGTCCTCTAGATTGCATCAAAAAGTGTAACTATTGGAAACTCTCTTTCTATTAACAACTTCGAATTTATGGACTCCGCTATATTCGTGGTCATGATTTAAGAAAATTCAACCCTTATTAGCTCATATAATATACACTCTTTCCCATTTTGCCATTACTCTTCCTTGAAAATTCCACCTTTATCCTTTAATTCTTTACAAACTCACCCCCATTTTACACTATTCTCCATGAAATTTCCTTACATTTTACTCCCCACTTTTCCTGCTAATTAGGGGTAGAAAGGTCATTTTACCCCTATGAAGAATTTTCTAGAAACCTCGAGAATTTTTCTGCCGTCTCGTCGCCGCGGCGAAGAACTTTCTGTCGCCCCGGTGAAACAGTCCAGAACCGACACCTCCAACACAGAACCAACGTCGCCGCGGCGAAGCTTCTCCCTCGCCCTGGCGAAGACTGCAACTCCAAAATCTGCCAAGTCCTGATCGATTCCATGATAAACACTCAACCAAACAACATGAACAATATACAAACTCATTTAAGGGCAATTCAGTAACCCTTTAGGCCATACCATAAACAATGGCTACGTATTTCAAGTGGGGTGTTACAGTGTAGAATGTTTACGTCTATGTTAAACATATAGAGTTTACGATCCGTTCAGTGAACCATGACTGTTATTATATTTTTATTAAAAATATAGTTCTTTTATGTCTATATTAAAAATATATGGTGTAGAATGTTTACATCTATATTAAACATTCTACACCATAAACTTGGGAGATAAATATTGAAGTAAATTACCCTTAATCACTTATGCAATCCCATCTATTTAGCCTTAGTCGCTTAAGAAGCTTACAACAATTGTGCTGAAAAACTTATTGGGATAAGAGGAGCGAGCTGTTGTTTGTTTGTTTATTTAATTATTTAGGAAATATTAGGATATTGTTTTTTAATTATTAGATCCCTCAACTTTATTAATTTCATTAAATACCCCCAAAAAAAGTTTAAAAATTAATAGAAACACCCCAACCCACCCATACTTGCCTAATTCCAATAACCACAGTCTGTGGTGGCCGGAATCTGTCAGAACGGCCTACAAACGACCTGAATTGGCTGATAATTCACCGATATGGCCTTTTCCGGCCATATCCACAGTGGATCTGGCTGGCAAAGGCTAGATATGGCCGTCACAGACCGCCAAAGAAATGGCCACCGTTGACGGTGAACGACAGCCATTTCTTGGCCATCGTTGACTGAAAACGATGGCCATATATTTGGCGGTCGCTAACGGCCATGTCTAGACTTTTGCGGTTGTCGACGACCAGATCTGGCTGTAGATCTGGCCTTTTTTGGCCAGATCCATGGTTGACGTGGCTATAAACGCCCTACCCGCAAGATCCAATTGGTCTGCGTTGTAATGCCCTATTCCCGCCAGATTCCGATTGATCTGAAATCTTTTAAGCGACCAAGTGTAAAAAGTTAGAATCGATTAAGCGATATCATAAGTACCACCGGATCTCTTAAGCGACTAAGTCTAAATACACATGATCGCTGAGAAAATTGACAACAAGAAAAAAATATATTTTTTGTTTTGCATAAACAAAGAAAGAGCAAGAAGTACCTCATGAAGTTTGAAGGGTTGAAGAGAACTAGGTAACCATGCAAGCTTAGTGAACAGATATTCTTCTTCTTTTCTCGGAACATAAAGATGTTAAGAGTTCGAGCAAGAAAATGACTTGAGAGTTGAGATATGGACGAAGAAGAAGACAATTAATTTTTCAGGGCATTTAATAAATATTATACTCTTTTGAAATTCTTCTCGGTCTAATTGTAAAAGAAAGGAGTAAACTAAGTTTAAAATTTGAATGATTGCTTGTGCAGATGGTTTTGCAGAGTTACAGCTGTCTTCCATGTATATTTTTTATTTTGCTATTTGGTACAGTCAAAAAGTGAATTAATTACACTTTTCTTTTGGTGTTAAAATTTCGATAGGTCTAATAGAATGTGAAAAGTTGGTCTTTGTTTGTTAGTGACCATACATAAAACTAATTAGGCTAAGGTTATTCTATTAATCTATTATTTTTGTTAGTTCCTTTCATTTTTCCATGATCCATTTATTTAATACTTAGGATTATTAATTATTTTTTTCATTTCAATATCCTAACCCCCAGGGCATTTTATTAAAAGGCCATATATGTTTTTCACTATGAACAACGCCTCGCTCCTGCGTTCCACTGAACGAATCGTACATATATATATTTAATATAGACGTAAAAATTCTACACCATATATGTTTGATATAGACGTACAAGAACTATATGTTTAATAAAAATATAATAACGGTCATGGTTCACTGAATGAAATCGTAAACCCTATATGTTAATAGTTCGAGCAATAAAATGGCTTCACAGTTGAGATATGGATAAAGAAGAAGACGGTGAAATTTTTAGAGCATTGATAAATATTACACTCTTTTGAGATTCTTCTCGGTCTGATTTTAAAAGAGTTATTATTTTAAGGAGTAAATGAAGTTTTAATGACTAATCATTTGATTGTTTGTGCATATATTTTTGTATAGTTACATCTTCTTATGATTCGTTCAATAAAGAATACTTTATTGCCAACAACTAACAATTTTATGTACGGAGTTGTAACTCTGCAAAACCATTTGCACAAAAAATCTATTTAATAGGCAAACGAACTTCGTTTACACAGGGTCGCTTAAGCGATCATGTGATGGGCAGAATCAATCTGCCCAGGTGCATGATTGCTTAAGCGATCCATGATATCGCTTAAGCGACTCTTCTCTTTTTCACTTGGTCGATTAAGCGATCGTAGATCGTTTAAGCGATCATGTGATGGGCAGAATCAATATCTGCCCAGGTGCATGATCGCTTAAGCGATCCGTGATATCGCTTAGGCGATTCTTCTCTTTTTCACTTGGTCGATTAAGTGATCATGTGATGGGCAGAATCAATATTTGCCCAGGTGCACGATCGTCTAAACGATCATGGGCAATACATACTTTTCCATCTTTTCTCCTGAATTTTGACAAACTAAAATTACCAAAACATTTTAATTCCATACTTTCTCCTGAATTTGACAACCTAATTCCAAACTAAAATCACCAACAAATATTTAGGCCATGTAACAAGAATACTAAATATAAAGAATGATTTATTCAAGGTAATAATAAAATTTAAAACATCAATAATTGAAAACAATAACTCATCAACGGTTGGCCTTGGCAATTCCCTGAATTTCATCCTTCTTCGAACCTAATTTTCTAGATCTACATGTGATTACTTCTGGCAACTGCTTCTCTTGTGGCCAGGTTGCTTGCGAATTGAGCACTTATTCATCTTTCGGGGAACCTCAGAGGCTGATGGAATACGCTTAGCTCTTTTTCTCCCCTTTGCTATCTTCTTGAATGGCGGATGGATGATAATGTCAGCCAACTCTGGCGGCACTACCCACTGCTCTTCTGGAGGCACTGGATATATCATTTCTGAATAAGCTAGCATGTAGTGATTTGCCATATAGAGAGGGGAGCAAAGTTCCATGTAAATTCTTGAACCAAAATCCGGCTTCCGTTGGTGTTTCAGTGCCGCTAGTGCATGAGGATAAGGTAAACGTTGAATGTCAAGCACTTTACTGCTACAAGTTTTACTAACAAGGTTAACTAGGGCATTCGGACCATAGCCACGCACAGTGAACTCTTGAGAATTAAGAGGATAGGCAAACAGTGCATTTGACAGTTTCATATGTTCTCGCAATAATTTTTCAGCTGACAGAACAAGGGTTGTGGTAAAATTATCTGACTCCATACGATGCTCATGGAACCATCGTGACAATGTCCCCTGGATTGCATCAAAAAGTACAACTATTGGAAACTATCTTTCTATTAACAACTTCGAATTTATGGACTCGGCTATGTTTGTGGTCATGACATCAACCCTTCTTCCAGGAAAGTAAGCTCTACTCCATCGCTCGAAACCAACATCATGCTCAAGATACTTAGCAACTCTATCATCCTTGATTCGGATTTGTTGGAAGTGCTCCTCGAACTCATCAACCCGATAAGCTTTTGCTGCCATGTAGTATGTCTGAAGGAGGCCAGCACACTTAAACTTTTGTTTTATGTTCTCACCAAGGTGCCTCATACAGAATCCGTGATGTGCTTGAGGGTAAATAGTGGCAATCCCCTTCTTTATGGAGTTGTGCCTATAAGATATTATACACAACTCGTCATTGTCAGGCACTATCGTATGTAATTGCTGAAAAAACCAAGTCCACGACTTGTCATTCTTAGAGTCAACCACACACCATGCAACAGGATATTTGTGATTCTCGCTGTCCTGTGCAATGGCCACCAACAATGTACCTCCATACTTTCCCGTCAAAAAGCAACCATCAACAGCCAATACCTTTCTCATGTTTACAAAACCCCTGACAGCAGAACTGCAAGCAACAAAAAAATATTTAAACATCATATTCCTGTCCCCCTTCAAAGCCATCTTGCTACCTTCGTTTGTCAACTCAAGCATATAACGGTACGCTTCTAATACTGCGTACCCGTGCTCTAGCGTGCCCTTAAGAAAATCTTGTTCATGTTGTCTCCCTTTGCAACATTTCCAGTAACTAACAACACATCCCAACTCTGTGCGCACAAGTCTCTAAATGTCTTTAGGGGATGGACCTTTCCCTTCAACGAACTGACTTTTGACAAATTGTCCAATAACATCAGCGGAGGCTTGTCGATGCTCACCTGAAATATGTCTCAAACCACATGTGTGCTCACGGGTATATGTGCTAAGAATAAATTTTTCGGACTCTGCCAACCTTCTACAATAAACCCGCTACTTGCACTTTTGGTCATGACATGCAACCGTCACAACCAATGAATTTGACTTTTTGGTGATGAACTCAAAATTACCTCTCACTGCAACAAGTTTTAGCTTCCTCACCACTTCCTCTTTGTTGTCAAATAAATACCCTATGCGCAACTCCGATCCATCCGTAAAAACATGAGCTGATTCACTACTACTTGTAATTGCCCCTTCTGAACCTGCATAAATGACCATAGTGTTCTCTTCCTCACAAACTACACCTTCTGCATAATTTTTATTTAAAGGAATCTCTACATCTACGGGAACATGTACGGGGTCCTCCTCCTCAACATTTTCATTTTGCCGCCCATGACCAACCTCTTCTACAGTGTCCTCCTCACCACCCAATTCACTAACAAATCAATGCCCTCGTAGTTCAAATTAAAACCAGTCAAATCTCCGCCAACTTCCTTGTTATCCCCTTCCTTTGAACCAACTTCCAACAGTTTTCCTACAAAAGAAACCCTTAAAATCAGCCTCAAACCATTATCGGCCACATCAATCATATATAACTTCAAACTTTCATCCTACTTTAATATAGCAGGAGGTACCTTATAATGTTCAGGAACTCTGCTTAAAACATACTTCACAACTATATCACTACGTGAGCAACTCAAATCACCTCTTCTAATTATTTCATTAATCAACTCATCAAAACTAACCTCTGTGCTCACAGCAATTGGTATAACTTCTTTGCTCTTCCCAATCCACTTCCACCTACTTTCTTCCTCCACCCACTCACCAAAATATTCAACACCCAAAACAACTTGTCCCATGTCTAATAATAGCCAACTACCTATAATGCAAGAAAAAAAATATTCTTAACTGATGGACTAAGGGTTGAAATATTTTAAAAAGCATCTGCACAGTTGCTTGACAGATTTGGTGTATCGCTTAAGCGATCTGGTATATCATTTACTGGATCGCTTAAGCGATATAATGGATCGCTTAAGCGCTCCAGTGTAAATAAGCATGATTGCTTAAGCGATATTTGGTGTGCTGTCGTAGGCAACCAAGATTAAAACCTAAAAACACATGCAGTAGTGTGAGTAAGGATCGTTCCCACGGAAAGTGTTTAGCTAAGTTTTATGTTACGTGAACAAGGCTGAGGGGGAGGGGGGGTGTTTGAGTAAAACGAAAACACTTTCAGGAAAAACAGTTCAAGTTAAAATATCGAAATCAATCAAAATAACGAAACTCGATCTAAGTCAACATCCACCATCGGAATCTTACAACTGATCATTGATGCAAATATAAATCAATTCATATCTTGAATATTCACCGTTGGAACTATTTTCCTATCTCTCCTTAGTTGCAATTAATTAGGAAACAAGCAATCTAATTAATCTTACTACTAAACAACCCTAGACAAGCGCTAAAGATTTAATCTAGTGGCAGCCTTAAGTTCTAGAGAGATCGATGAAGCTGAACAACACAAACACAAGCGGTTGTATTTAATTCAGTCGAGTGTTCTTCCTAAGATTTAACAATTCCTGACGCAGCAAATTCTTAACTCTTAGTTGCTCAAAAATTAGAGGGATCAAACAATTACGGATTTGATATCTAATTTAGCGATAGATTACAACAAATAATAAACTAGTAGGCCTCCTAGTAATTAAATGAGATAATCATGAAAATAAGCATAGAAGAACATCCAATACTCAAAGCATATATCGAACACTAAAAACATATTAGATCTCACAGTTTTATTGATTCCGAGGCCTCCGTTTCCTTCGACCAAGTTATGAAAATTAGCCGCTCATGGCCATCACGAAAATTCAAAGGAAAAGTTGAAGAAGAGGGAAAAGAGAGGCGAGTGTGATACTGGTCTAATCTCTCTCCCCCCTTAACAAATATCCAATTCAAGTATTTGAATTCTACTATATCTCCTAAAAAATATTCTAATATCTAAAATAACATTTATCCTAAGCTGATTCTGATTAATTGAAAATAAAATAAAGTCCTAAAATAAAATAGGAAAGTGGTGTGTCCAGCTGTAACTTGCTTGCAATAGGTCTTCAAATCTTCCAATAATAAACTGCCTATTTGAATTGCATGACAAGGCAGAATGTTCCAGAACATCAGCAGTGCAGGTGCGTCAATTTCAAGCCCGATTAAAACCTTGATGCAGCGAGTATCTCTCCAAACTCAAAACATGAAAGTTATAGATATATTTCTTATGGTTCCACAGAATTTTGAATCATCTCAATTGGATCTCAAATGAGAGAGTTATTCCTAGATTACGAAGCAATGTTGAAACTGTCTGAATTCACCTAACTAGTTTCGTTTTGCATTTAACGCCTCCCTTTGCTTCCTAAATCAAAATAAAATAATAATGAGTACATTTAGGAAACAAATAAGTATAAAAGACTAGACATTAAGGGGGGTAAATATGATATTTTGCATTCTCATCAATATTATGCCATTTACTGATCGCTAAAGCGATCTGCTGCTATATACCCGACTTTTAGCAAATCGCTTAAGCGATCTATCTGCTACAATACCAGACGTACCAGATCGCTTAAGTGATACACAAGATCGCTTAAGCGATCCATCATATCCAGAACACGTTTTCAGTCATCTCCACCTACAATCAGTGCTACCACCCCCAGCTACCCGCAATGCAAGAAAATTTTCAATAAATTCCACTCCTTTCAACTTCCATTACATCAAACACAACCCAATAACCTAAACAACTAAATCAAAATCATAACCCAAACCCAATCCATCATTAAATCTTTGTGAATCGAAAGGGGAGATATACATACCTGGACGAAATTTCAGCAACAGCAGGAGGAGGAGGAGGATATGTGTTCGAGAAGATGTTAATGGTGGAGGAATGCGTTAATGTGGCAGAAGGAAGAAGAAGAAGGTGTTTGGGTTTGTTTGCAAGATTTTCGACTCTTTGGAGACTTATTATAATTTTTAAAAGATTACACAATTATTCATTAATCCTAATTAACCCCCTAATCATTTTTAATTAAGCTTAATAAAAAACAAGGCCATTTAGTTAAAATTTATAAACTTTATAGCCTTTTAATTAAATTTTAAGTTAAAATGGTCTTTTAATAAAATACCCCTTCTTTTTTAGGACAACCTCGTATTAATATCTTTACCTGGTTCTTCAGGATTAGTCAAATTTATTAAATAATTCAGATTCTATTAACAAATAGAGGAGATAATATATATAAATTAATTTTATAAATATATATAGTTTCCTCCTCATTCACAGCTTGATTATTCATTTTATTTTAATCTAGTCAATAAAGTTAAGTCAAGCCTACTAATTTCCATCTGTTGGTGGAAAAGGACATAAATGGGTGAGTCAAATCTGCGGAAAATTAAACCTTAGGAATGAGAACACGTGTAACAGACACTGACTTGAGTGGACATCAAATGCCAGAAAAATACAGAATTGGGAAAACTACAGCCATCGCCGCGGCGAAGGTTTTATCTTCGCTGTGGCAAGGATTTACATTAGGTCTAGCCGCCACAGACTTCGCCGCGGTGAAGGTTTTATCTTCGCCGCGGCGAGACTTCACAGAGGCACTTCGCCGCAGCGAGACCTGGAAATCCCCAATTCGTACAGTTCACGTTTTTTGCAGTTTTTGTGTATAAATACGAATCCAAATCAAATCAAACGCACATACGTTCAACCAGGATATTAACCAACCAATATAACATTCATCAACACATTATTAAACCAGTTTATCATTTGAATCATTCATTCAACAGTGGATTTACAGATTTTTCAGATTTAACAAAATCTGGGTTTTCATGGCAGATTCATCAAGGCAGCATGTTATCAACAAACACATGTAATCAACCATTCAATAACTGTAAATCTAGTACCCTAGGCTCTGATACCACTGTTAGAAAACGACCCGGTTGCGCAGCGGAAAACAAAAATATAAAACCATGGATCGTTCCTTAGAACCCAAAAATCAGGGCATAGAAAATTACAGTTTATATTTTATAAGAATCTACAGAAAAATAAATCCAAAGGTTTAGATTCATACCCACGTTTGGAGGCTCTACCAATGTTGTCTCTGAACATGTTTGCTACCGATCCAAGTATAGGATCGAACCAAGAAGTCCACACGAAGACAACCACCAAGAACCAAGGAGGGATTTGCTAGATCCTCCTTGGCCTTAAGAAATCAAGAAGAAAAGGAGTATTTGATTTTTCAATCAAAAGGGTGAAAGTGGCGTGGGAGTGAGTGTATGGGGTGTTGTGTTTTTCTTTTTGTTTTTCAAAAAGGCAAAAATTGAATTAATTAATAAAACACACAAACACTATTCTTTTTATAGGCAAACCAAGTTGCCCTATTCCCACATGGAATGGGCTTGGGCTCCAACCCAAACACCCCATGTTGCCAAACACTCCCAATTTGATATTTTAATTTAATTCATCATTATCTTAATTAAAATCAATTAATATTTAATTAACATTTAACAATAATGATGATTTAATTAAATATGTGCGAACACACATTTAACCGTAATTTCACTTATTTAATTTTTTAACAAATTAAATAATAGGCTACGACCTCAGCAAATTTAATTGCACTGTGAAATTACCAAAATACCCTTTTGCCTAAAAAGACGAAAACGCCCTTCTTTCTTCTTGGCTCTTAAATTATCTTCTATGTGTGTGACCCATAGGCTCCTCATCATACCGGTAGTGTATAGTATCGCGATTAACACCAATTAATCGTCTCACTAATACACAGACCAAGATTGGCCCCTAGCAAGGCATCATGGCCACCCGATAGATTCGGATTCAGCAAAGTAGCTACCTGTCAACGATATGGTTACCGTACAATTCGATCCTTTCATCATACGTTATCTCGACGAGACGAAGGCATAGAAATAGTGTCAACCTTCGGTTACTCTCGATATTATATATTCAGTTTCTGGACCAATGACCCGTATTATAATCTGGATAGAGCAACAACTCAATCCCACTGTGGCCACAGTTTTAGTGTCATTGCCATATACTGAATTGCGCCGTGAGATAACTTCTCCCGTACCCGGGAGTGATGAATCCTTTGTCAATCCACCATAGTCTTGATACACTCCTTGATATAGCCAATCACCACCGTACTGACAGCTCTGAATAGAACTGCGTTAGGCTAGTGTCAAACTGTACCAATCGGTGCACAAGGCGCTCCGGTGATCTCAAGTCTAAGGATCACATGCACCACCATTCGTTAGAGGATTTGTTCCATAGACACTGGGGTTACCATCCATATGGAATCCTCTGGTGGGTCAGTCCAGTGAACTTGCTGCGGTATATCCGCCTACAACAAGCACCCATGTGTTGCACCAGGTTGTCACCAAACAACCTTGACAAGTGAGATCAGTCACTGCCTTTCGACAGGGTCGTTCAACACTATGATAGCCTTACCGTATTATCTGTGCCCTTACTTCAGAATAATACTGGGGCTACGGACGTTTCTAGAATGGCCACCACATGTGCTCATAGGGTTCTCACTATCAAGATTTGAAACACTTGATACCCTCGTCACGGTTCTACCATTCTAAGGACATATATCAATACATATTGCAATAATAATGATTTACGCGATATAGAATAAAATGCCTTTTATTATTGATTAATGAACATTACTACAAAGAGTCAATTCTACAATAATTGATTAGCTCTAGGGCACCTACTCTAACAGAGAGAAGACCAAAATGGACAGAAGCTAGTAGTGATCGTATTTTTGAAGATGATGAGAGTGATGCAGAGGAGGAACTCTCAGTTAAAGGCACCAGACCTTTAGCTGAGGTTTATGAGAGATGCAACATGGCTTCACTTGAACCAACAAGCTACTTTGAAGCAGCAAAATCAGAGGCTTGGAGAGCTGCCATGAAGGAGGAGCTGGCAATGATTGAGAAGAACCAAACCTGGAAACTGGTAGATAGACCTAAGAACATAAAAGTAAAATAAGTTAAATGGATTTTCAAGAGGAAACTCAATCCATATGGCTCAATCCTTAAGCACAAAGCTAGGTTGGTTGTCAAAGGTTTTGTTCAGCAATATGGAATTGACTTCTTGGACACCTTTGCACCAGTTGCTAGGCATGATACAATTGGATTATTACTTGCAATGGCAGCACAGTTTGGATGGAAAATATTTCAGTTGGACATTAAATCAGCCTTCCTCAATGGATGGCTAAATCAAGAAATACAGCCGAAAGCATACAAGATCATAGGAATAGAAGACAAATTCTATCTCCTAAAGAAAGCCTTGTATGGCCCGAAACAAGCACCAAGGGCTTGGTACAGCAAGATCAATGATCACTTATTGAGCTTGGATTTTATGAGAAGTCCAAATGAACATACATTGTATGTTAGAGAGGTTGATGAAGATGTGATAATTATCTCTTTGTATGTTGATGATCTTCTTGTGATAGGGAGTAAACCAACTCAGTTGGAGGAGTTCAAGAAATCCATGCTTGATGAGTTTGAGATGATAGATTTAGGGGAAATGTCTTACTTTCTTGGGATGCAAGTTTATCAAAGTTCAAGTGGAATTTTTGTCAACCAAGAGAAGTATGCAAGTGAAGTTTTAAGGAAATTCAATATGAAGAATTGCAAATCAATGAACATTCCATTGGTTCCTAATCAAAAGTTGTCAAAAGATGATGATAAAGAAAATGTTGATGAAGGGCAGTATAGGAGTTTGATTGGTTGTTTGTTGTACTTAACAACAACCAGACCTAATATAATGTTTGCTACAAGCTTACTGTCTAGGTTTATGAATCAGCCCAAGGAAACACACTTCAAAGCTGCAAAAAGAGTGTTAAGATATATAAAAGGTACCACTAACTTTGGAGTATGGTTTAGGAGGTCAGAAAACTTTGAATTGGTGGGATTTTCTGATAGTGATTGGGGTGGTTCTATGGAGGACATGAAGAGCACTTTAGGGTATGCCTTCTTCCTGAATTGTGGTGCAATTTGCTAGCTCTCAAAAAAGCAAGAAATCGTGGCTCAATCCACAGCAGAAGCAGAATACATTTTGGCTGCTGCTGCTTTGAATCAAGCTATTTGGCTAGGAAAAATTTTGGAAGATTTGAAGTTGAAGCAAAGAAATCCTACTGCAATTATGTGTGACAATCAATCGGTTGTGGCTATAGCTAAAAATCCAGTTCATCATGGAAGAACTAAACACATAAAGATCAAGTTCCATGCGGTTAGAGAAGCTGACCAAGAAGGGGAAGTAAAGCTGGTTCATTGTAGAGGTAAGGATCAAGTGGTTGATATCATGACTAACGGTTTGTCCAAAACCAAGTTTGAAGACTTTAGGCTCAGACTTGGTGTTTCTAGCAAAAATATCATGGAGGAGTGTTAAAACAGTGATATTTTGCTGGAAATTTAACTGAAAATTCAGTTGATTTTTGAAAATCTTTTGTCACCAAAAGAGCTCTCTGTCTGCCTAGTTGTTTGTCGTGAATGGAGTTGCTGAAGTTGTTAGTTTTTGATGATATGTATAGGTGCTCAGCTGTGATTAAGGTGTATTTGTTATAAACCTTGTTTTTAAATTTCAAACCTGTAAATGTACTGTTTAGTTGGTGTAGTAGTGAGCAAATTGTTGCATAAAATTGAAATGCTAATTGCAATGAAGTAGAACTTTTCCCTCAACTCATATTTGTGTCCTCTTTCCTTAGTATTCACCAGCACTAGACACCTACACAACCCATCCTATGCTACAAAACTCTCCCACCCTTCCACAAACTTCCTCTCATTCCATGACTACTCACTCTAAAAATAACATTTTCAAACCCAAACGTCTCTATCATGCAACTACAAACCATCCTCTTCTTGCCTCTGTTGAACCCACCTGTGTTACCCAGACCATTAAATTTGTTGAATGGCGTCACGCCATGTCCGATGAGCTTACGACACTTCTTTGCAATGGAACATGGGAACTTGTCCCTCCTTCTCCTTCTCAAAATATAGTTGGCTGCAAATGGGTTTTTCGGATTAAACGACACCCCAATGATCAATCTCAAAGTACGAAACCCGTCTCATTGCCAAGAGGTATCACCAACATCCTAGTATTGATTTTCATGAAACTTTTAGTCCGATTGTTGAATCAACGACCATTAGGCTAATACTATCTCTCGCCTTGTCCAATGATTAGCCTTTACGTCAATTGGATGTCAACAATGCCTTTCTTCATGGAACAGTGTCTAAAGAAGTCTTTATGCAGCAACCGTTAGACTTTATTGATCAAAACAATCTGCACTTTGTTTGCCAATTATGGAAGGCCATTTACGGTCTTAAATAGGCTCCAAGGGCATGGAATAATGAGCTCAAAGGTTTTTTAATCTCCTATGGTTTTGTTAATTCACACAGTGACACTTCGCTTTTCATCTATCATCATAGTGGTATTACTCTCTATTTTTTTGTTTATGTAGATGATTTGATTGTCACCGGCAATGACAACACGACTCTCACATGTTTTTTGCAAGCATTTGCATCTTGCTTTTCTATCAAGGACCTTGGTGATCTTCACTATTTTCTTGGTATTGAAGTTCTACCAACCAAGTCTGGGCATCTCTTAAGCCATCACAAATATATAAGAGACTTATTGGAATGGACAAAAATGTCTAGAGCAAAAGAATGCAGTACGCCTATGTCTTCCACTCAGTCTCTTCAGCTGCATGTCGGTTCTTTATCCACCGATGCAACCTAGTTTTGTCAAGTTCTTGGTGCCCTTCAATATTTGTTATTTGTCCCTCACTCGGCCTGACATATCTTACGCAGTCAACAAACTGGCACAATTCATACACTCTCCAACTGAGACTCACTGGTCAGCAGCCAAACGAATTTTATGCTACTTAAAAGCTACCATACATCATGGTCTGTTTCTTAAATGTCTTCAAAAGCTTTGTGTAACGGCTTTTACAGACACTGATTGGGCGGCCAAT
The DNA here is from genome assembly GCF_008641045.1 of Pistacia vera. NCBI lineage: Eukaryota > Viridiplantae > Streptophyta > Magnoliopsida > Sapindales > Anacardiaceae > Pistacia > Pistacia vera. The sequence goes on along the minus strand of NW_022196103.1, from coordinate 1,128,257 downwards.
CGTGATGATCGCACATCCACTTCTGCATACATTGTCTATCTCGGTGGTAACAATGTCTTGATGTTCCAAGAAAGAAAAAAATTGTTGCCCGTTCGTCAACGAAAGCCGAATATTGAGCTCTTGCATCCTATGCTGCTGAGGTGTTTTGGCTTAAAAATTTACTTACTGAGTTACATAGTGATTGCCTATCAACTTTGCCGAATTTTTTTTTTTTTTTGATAACATTGGTGCAACCTATCACTCCATCAATCCTGTCTTTCACTCAAGAATGAAGCACATCTCTATCGACTACCATTTTGTTCGTGACCAAGTGGCTCAAAGGTCTTTCATAGTGTCTCACATCTCATCCAAAGACCAACTTGTTGATGCCTTGACTAAGCCCCTACTGTCTATCACATTTCACAAATTACGCTCCAACATCAGTGTCTTCAATGGGAGCACCGTCTTGCGAGGGCCTGTTAGAGAATCTTCATCAGATGGCGTCATCTCTTTCTCCCCAGACTCAAGTGGCTAAGCTACAGTAGTTTCAACAAACTCTGATTCTGCTTTATCTCCACAAATCTCCTCTAATTAGTTTAACATTCAAAAGTTTATTTTATCTCTTCCTTGTATTTAGGCATCTCTGTTTAGTAAAAGAGTACAGCTTTCATGTATATATTGACCAAGCTTGTAAATCAAATATACAATCAATATTTTATACTCTCTCCTTGTTAGTCCTAAAATAAGATGCTACCATTCAAGGTAAACCGCACTGACAATCACATATCCAGTTCTGATTTCTCATATTACCTTACACTCCACAGTGGCCCAAAATTTTTAGTACAAGGACCATCTAGCTACTCAAAGTTGTCCCATATATCCCCCCAACAAAACACACTAAACAGTCCAAGCTATGCTATTAAACACATAAGTTCAAAAGAACTAAGAAAGAAGATCACAAGTTACATAAATCATTTGTTATTCATGACTTGAATTTCTATCAAGCACATAAATGGCTTCTATCTTCGACAAAGATACTAAAATCTTTAACGAAGCTACGTGCCTTGGACGTTGTAGCTTCCACTCTCTTAGTCCAACCAACACATAATTAAATCTCACACGCCAATTTTTTTCTTGATATGATGATATAATTGTTTATGCTTTCGTTCAATTTCTTATATGCGTTGACTATGTGTACACCATTTCTTGCGTTTTCAAGAAAATTATTATCTTATTGAAGCATTTGTTGTACCCTCGCTGTTACCAAGCAAGGGACACTGAGACATAACCAAATTAACTTGAACCAAAACAAAAGCACAAAACAATGATGGGAGACTCAACACTGAAGCCGCTTTTTGTCCCTCATGGAACCAATTTATTTCTCTTTTTTTCAATTTTTTACTGTTCTCTTGGTGAGCCTTCAATATCTGCTGCTTCAAATCATGCTCATCAATTGCTTTTCTCTTTCGGTGGTAAAAATATGCTGAAATGTAGACCAATTTCTTTTTCTCATTATAACCTAACACTGTTGGATACGAGAAAGCTGGAACCTGCTTTCACTACAAAAACCACTTATTTTACGCCTCTTGATTTCTCTCTTTTCCGGCCTGAAAGTTGCAGTGGTGCTGCTACTACTGTCCATTTTCTCACTTGCCGATTTGGTGCATTTGCAATCCAGAACACTTATTGGAGTTCCTGTGCTCGACATTGTATCCATCACTGACTCGTGCGCCTCCATCGCCACCATCTCTTGCATTGTATCAAAACATTGTAACAGGTTCTCCTAAAACAAAAGCACCACACAAGTCAAGTTAAAAGTAAACAAAATGGGGAACAATGTGGAATAAAACTATTCAGTATTCATTAAACTTCCTACTTACTTTATTTATATATTCACAAGATGAAATTGAAGTCTTGAAAGAAGGGAACTGCAAAGGGAATAGCTCATGAGAAGACACAAGAAGTGCTGATGCTGCAATTACAGATGGCTTGAACTCTAGCAACTTGATTTCTAAAACAAAAACAAAATATGTTAATATGGGTTTGCGCTAATTTCCACAGAAACATAATTAAAAAAGAATACTAATGAGTTTAGGCTAATTAATTACCATTATGAGCATCAAAGATGATATCTGTGGCTCGATCTCTTAGAGCTTGTGTCAAAGGAGGATCTTTGAGTTTGAATAAAGAAATGAAGTAGCACAGAAATGAGAAAGGTGTTATTGATCTCATTCTCCAATTTAAAGCATCAAGAATAAGAAGCTCCATCCTCTGAATCGTTTGTGCATCAAATATGAATCCTTCTTCTCTCTGTTTCAATTTTCTAAACAATTTGCCTGAGCGGCTCTTGCACTGCAATATTTTGAATTAACATATCGAAATTAACTAAAAAGTGAAAACTTTACCTGGATTTTAGAGGGTGAGAAGTGGGTATTTTTCATCTTTGCTGCTAGAGAAATGCAAGAGGTTACAAGAATCCTTAAAACCCACGGCTGTCCTTGCTGCAAGATCAAGATTAACTAAAACTTTCACTGAAAGTGTTAACATTTTCACAACAATTTGTTCACAGATTAATGAAGCATTATTTACAAAGAAAAACATATTTTGTTTTGGTTTTGTACGAAAGTTGCAGCAATAAAACAGAACATAACAAAAAAAAAAAAAAAAACAAGCGCCATATTCAATAAAAATATGTATATATTAGAAAAAAAAGACCACCAAAAGCATTGTTTTATAGCTCTTTTTACCGGAATTTCTTGCCGGGAGATGAACCGGTCCAAATAAGTGACGGCAAGGTAGGGAATGGATGGCTCAAAGTTGCCGGAAAATTGTGCCTGCCCAACCAAAACAAGTTACAAAAGGTAACAAGAAAAAAAAAATGAAAAAGAGAGAGAGATCTCCAAAGTTAAAAAGCTAGCTATACAAGTTATGGCTCAACTTTTACCAGCAAAATGAGAGACACAGCTTCGTGACGAAAGGAGGGATAAAAATCAGTAAATTTCAAGCATTGTATGAACTTTTGTGAGGGCATGTGATCAGACTCAGAGGCAAAGAGATGGGGAATTTTATCAGATTGTTGTTCTTCCAAGCTTGTGAATGGGTTCTCAAGATCAAACTCCATCTCTAAAATTTCTTAATATTGTTTTAAATGATATAGAATATGTGTGAAGTCTGTGTTTTGTAGCAGAGAATGGTCAAGAAAGAGAGAAGGCAAAACAAAAGCAATAAAGTGAGAGAGAGAAAAGTTTGCAAGAGAGTGAGTAATAATTATGGAAAAGAGAAGCTCTGTAGTCTTCAACCTCTCTTCTCAGTAGAGGCAGAGCTGCTCCATTAGTTATAACTTATATGTATGTTGGTCCCTGCCCCCCTATCTCATAACTTATTCTTGGAAAATGAACACAATAAATTTAAGAATGTTTCATTGTTTAATCTAAACAAAATATTTTTATTTCCAAAAACTATATGGAGAAAATTCATAAACTTTTGCGGAGCCTCAGAGAAACATACTATTCCTGCATGAAGTAAAACTTTTTTGTTTTGTTTTGTTTATAGGAAATATAATTCTAACAGTGATTAATTAATTAAGTTATTAAAAATACTTTGAAAGATTCTTTTTATTTTTTTCCTTTTTCTTTTTTTACTTTTGCTTTCTTACTGTTTACTAGATCAGTTATTTTATTTACAAATTAGGCAGTTGACAAGTTCCTCAGTCAGCTTTATCAAAACTATATCACATGTATCTCCATGCTCTTCTGTCCTTAGCATTTGGGTCACCATCCTAATATCATCAGTCAAGTTCAAAAACGGAGATTCTGGTGAAATTAAGTCAAATCTTCAAAGAGCATTTGTTAAAACCAGTCTTATAAATTTAAAACTAATCTCTCGAACCAATATTACTAGGCTGAAATTGAATTATAAGATGCATACAAATACAATACAAGATATAAAATAAAAGTGAGGCATTTGTCAGGAGGCCTGTCTCTTTCTGACCAAAATTAAAACTTGTGGCATTTCTACATTACTAATACATCTCTCTCAAATGCCCACTTCAATCTTCATTGTTGTTTTGCGGGTATTTTCCCGCTTTCAGCTCAACGTGAGACATATGATTATGTAAATTTAAGAAAATAATAATCAGATTTAATCTCTACAATGTTCAATTAATAAACATCCAATTATTTTAAGTGTGACATGAACCAAATTGTTGCAGAATGAAACTGAAGGTGGTCTGCAGCTAGGGAATATGGCAGAGAATTATACACATAATATACGATCGTTACTTACATTTAGAGAAATATCAAAAAAAAAAAAAAAAAAAAAAAATTAATAAACTGTGTTTGCATTCGTATATTGTTGCTTATTAGCTGGCAACAACAGCTTTTGTGACAAACGTTTCTTTTCTCATTATCTTTTCTTGACTTCGATGAATCCGGTTATTTCCAACGTATTTAATAAAAAATAATGCCCCATTAATTAAAAAAATTCAGGAAAATAGCTCGTTAATTATTGTTAAATCAATCTTATCTTATGGGTAATTTTAAAAAAAATGGTATTAATTATTGAACAAAAATACTTTAAAAAACTATCTTTTTATTTCTTAATTATTTACATGATTCATTGTCATAATTAACATTCAACGTAAACCAAACTAGGAAATCTAATCACCAGATTTAGACAATCAAACTTTAATCAGTAAATAATTAAAAAGGTAATTCCGGGTTTGGGCATTGATTGCCTAACGTTGGGGAATGGGGACAGCTGTTAGGCCACGTGTCAGACTGGACTACAACCAGTCCCATCATATTGGAGATAATAAACCCATCAAATGGCCCCCATCCATACAAGTACCCGTACATGTACCTCACGTGTTTGTGATAAATGCCACTCGATCTATATCCTAACAATTTTCTCACATTTTTGTATTTAAATTTAAAATATATTTGCCATTGCTATACCTCACATATAAATGTGGAAGTATATTTAAGTATTATTATTATTATTTTAAGCTACTTTGCCGCGAGGACTCAAAATGTTTAACTCGTTGATTTAATGTCTCGGTAAAATTTATTGATTTGATTTTTCATTTTTAAATTTTGAATTTGTAGCTGTCTTCTGTGACAGCGATAATATATGTATGATTATTAGCATGTTATGAACTTGACAAATGCAGAAACGGAGAGTCATAACCCCACCACTTTAAGAGGCATCAAATTCCTGGAAATTTCCTAAAACAAAAGATAAAATATGACTATAGTTTATGCTTTCATAATCAACTCTTTTTAATTCATCAATAAACGTGCATTTATAGATTCTTTTTTTAGTGTGTGATTCATAAATTTTGGGCAAATAAAAATTACAGTTTTACTTTTTTTATAATTTCGCTGATGAGTTTAATTTCTAAAAGTCCCCCAACATTTGTTTCGGTTTTGAAACTAGAGTCCCTATCAAACTTGCAATTTTTTGGAACTGAGAAATAATAACTTTTAATAATGTGGGTGTTTTTGAGGGGACTCAAACCCAAACTTTATGGGAACAAACCACAAGTTTGATCATCCAATTAAACCGTCATGGATAAAATAATATGATTATAAATTTGAAAATTTTAAATTCTAACAACGTAAAATATCTAAATTTACTTGATATATCATTTACATTTTTTCATCAATCATGAATTCATATAAAATTAATGCTTAACCTCAATGATTTCAAATTCCTATGTATAGTATTTAATATATATATTGAAAGTTTAATTTATAAGCAGTGTAATATTTATCTGTCTTCCATAAATAGAGGTCATTTTGGCTCACTATTATTATCATATCATATTCCATTATACTATCCTAAAAACTAAAAAATACATTTATTTCAATATTTACAAAATTTGATTATATTTTATTTAACTTTTAAAATATTAATAATTACTTTCCTTATAAAGATAACCCAAATTTATTTTTTTCAAAATACTACTTTAAAAAGCATTAGAGTAGTAAATCAAATGAGCCAAACATGTNCGGTAAAATTTATTGATTTGATTTTTCATTTTTAAATTTTGAATTTGTGGCTGTCTTCTGTGACAGCGATAATATATGTATGATTATTAGCATGTTATGAACTTGACAAATGCAGAAACGGAGAGTCATAACCCCACCACTTTAAGAGGCATCAAATTCCTGGAAATTTCCTAAAACAAAAGATAAAATATAATTATAGTTTATGCTTTCATAATCAACTCTTTTTAATTCATCAATAAACGTGCATTTATAGATTCTTTTTTTAGTGTGTGATTCATAAATTTTGGGCAAATAAAAATTACAGTTTTACTTTTTTTATAATTTCGCTGATGAGTTTAATTTCTAAAAATCCCCCAACATTTGCTTCGGTTTTGAAACTAGAGTCCCTATCAAACTTGCAATTTTTTGGAACTGAGAAATAATAACTTTTAATAATGTGGGTGTTTTTGAGGGGACTCAAACCCAAACTTTATGGGAACAAACCACAAGTTTGATCATCCAATTAAACCGTCATGGATAAAATAATATGATTATAAATTTGAAAATTTTAAATTCTAACAACGTAAAATATCTAAATTTACTTGATATATCATTTACATTTTTTCATCAATCATGAATTCATATAAAATTAATGCTTAACCTCAATGATTTCAAATTCCTATGTATAGTATTTAATATATATATTGAAAGTTTAATTTATAAGCAGTGTAATATTTATCTGTCTTCCATAAATAGAGGTCATTTTGGCTCACTATTATTATCATATCATATTCCATTATACTATCCTAAAAACTAAAAAATACATTTATTTCAATATTTACAAAATTTGATTATATTTTATTTAACTTTTAAAATATTAATAATTACTTTCCTTATAAAGATAACCCAAATTTATTTTTTTCAAAATACTACTTTAAAAAGCATTAGAGTAGTAAATCAAATGAGCCAAACATGTCATACTACTTTCTCTGGGATATTTATCATTTTGACTGAAAACTGATACATCCTGACGATGATCTATGGAAGTTGCAGGTGGTTGGTGTATGAGATATGATCATATGAGGCCCCATCACCCCTGATAAGGCATTTCCCGCCTTGTAAAATCTGCATTCATTTTTTCTGTTCAGCTTTCCAGACCCTATTCAATGTAAAGGAGAGAATTGAGAAATGTGATTTGTTTCCGTATTTGTAACTTTCGAGGGACTAACAGAACTGCCTCAATGCGTTTCTGATAGTGGTAATCTTGAACTCATTTAGAATTAGGTGAAAGGATATTTTATAACACTTTGTATGCCAAATAAATTAGAGTATATTATATGTCAAACATACAGAGTTATTATATCGGTTTGTAGATGATAATTTATATAATTAATTTGTACTGTATATGTAACATTTATCTTAATCATAACTAAGATAAAAAAAACTAGAGATATCTAATTTAATTAATTATTATTGACATAAATCTAATAACATATAAAATCTTAAAATACTCTTACATTGCAATATTTGTAGTTTATAACTAATTATCCAATATTTAAATGGGTATGCAGCAGTATAATCAATTAATCATTCAACGACCTTCGGGAATAAAGACGAGATTTATTAATTTTGCATAATCTCGACAAAACACGAAAATTTTCAAACAAAACAAAATTAACTTTTGGGGAGGTCCCTTCTTTTGACAAAGCTCAACCATTAATTACTCAGTCTATATTATAAGACATCAATTCACCAATGTGTACAGAGAATTGAAAGAAAAAAAATCATGTATGAATCTATCTGTACGTTATTTTATCATTATTGTAATCATTCATGCAAATCCAATAGTATTATTGAATATGAAATGATAACAGGACTCAGCAGGAGACCCACATAATATTGAAAATGAACCCGTGAAGTCCATGTGGGACCTAATTTAAGACCCGCCTGGAAACTTCCGGGAGCAGGATTAATAAAGCATTCTTTAATTGCTAATTAATATATTTATCTCCTTTAATCAAAAGACTTGCAAATGTGGACAGAAGAAAAAATGGTATCAATTCCTTTGAGAGGAATTTATGCACGTGAAGCATAAGCATGCCACAGCTAGCTGTAAGTGGATAAATTGGCACAGTAAGGTATTATCATTTTGGTCATCTCCATGATTGTAGCCGCGGATAATCATGCATGATTTATGGCACCCTCAAACTACTAGGTAATGTTAAGGGATTTATTTAATTTTGTTTGTTAAAATAAGAACTATTTAAAATAAAAATACTCGTAAATTCTATGTTTTTTTTTTTTTTTTAATAATACTTTACCAAAGATTTTCCTAATTTTAACTGCATTCCCACTTATTAACTCATTAAACCCCTATCTTGAATTTGTTTTTAATCACTATATATCTTAGAAAATTACGAAAGAGGGCTAAAGAACATCAAGAATTAACCTAAGAAGATTGAGATCTGGTGTATAATATTTCACTTTGATTTTCACTTAGTAATAGAGAACAAATTGTTATAATAATCCACGTCATTAGCTAAACCACAATCAATGTAAACATTATGCAATTGGGTGTTAAAACAATAAAGGTAATTTTTTTTTTTTTTCTGATATTTCCTTTCCTATTAGATTAGGTGCAGTCATCTTCCATTTTACATATTATGGTTGAGTTTATGTTGATCGAAGGATGCTGTGTGCATACTGTTGAGAGAGAAGAAAAATATCAAAGTTCCTTTTTTTTTTTTTTTTTTTTTTTTGGAGGGGGCGGGGGAGGAATAACACTACTCTAAGGGTGCATTTGATTCTAAAAATGTTGTATATTATTGGGAATATTATATTAGTGGAAAGATAGATTACCTTAAGGGGGCGTTTTGTTGGAGGTAATAGAAGATTACTGGGGTTATATCATCTTATATTACTTGATTACCATGTTTAATTGTCAATTAATATAAGATTCCAGTAATTCTTACATTACCAATAATTGTTACGGTCGGTAATATTGAAGGTAATCTGATTACCTCAATTTTCTTAGGTATTGTAAGATTTCCTTGGTAATCTTATTTTTGTTACAATTCTATCCCTTATTCATAAGTTTTTTTGACAATACTACCCTTATTGTAAAATAAATTTACATTAATATACCATTTCAATTTTACCCTTGTTTAATTAAGTTTTTGGACAATAATGCCCTTATATTTAAAACAAATTACATACCACTGTCGCCACTCAGCCACCATCGGCGACAGTAGGCCAACCACCACCAAAAAATCGCCGGAGTCCCTAAAAATGACCGAGATTCACTGGGAGGCTTTGGGAGGCTTCGATATGACTGTTTTCTACCATATTGATGGCCGAAAATGACCATATCAGGCTAGATCTGACCATTTTCGGCAGATCCCTAGCCATTAGTGGCCAGATCTAGGTGAGATTTGGCCATTAACAGCCAGATCTAGTCTACCCAAAATAGATCTGGCCGTTAACAGCCATGTCCATGGCCGTTATCTAGCCGATAATGGCTAGATCTTGCCTAGATCTAGCCGATAATGGCCAAGGATCTAGCTGTTAACGACCAGATCTGGCTATTTTCGGCCATCAATATAGCCAGAAACGGCCATATCGGAGCCTCGTGGTCACGCTGAGCTACTCACTACGACTTTTGAAGACTTCCCGCGGTGGTTTGCGGTGGCGGTAGGCGACGATAGGGGTGGGGGTGATTTTGTCATAAATTATAGTTTTATATAAGCAGAGATGTTTTAGCTAAATTTGAAATATTGGGGGTTAAAAGAATTATTCAAAAATTTATAATAAAAATAATATTATATTAATATTTAAAAAGAGGGCAATTTAGTAATTTAAATAACATACCCGCCAATTTATTCCCCCTAACCAAACATATTAATATAACATACACACCAACTAACCAAACCCATTTTCCTAAAGATTCCTAGTAATCTTCAAGGTAATATAAGATTCCAGTAATCCAACATTCCTAGTAATCCAACATTCCCTGAACCAAACGCACCCTAAAGATTACTGGTAATGTTTAGGGAAATATGTTTGAGTATGTTAGAATAAATTGGTGGATATTATATTGATATGTTTGGTTGGGAAGAACGAATTGCTGGGTATGTTATGTAGATTACTAAATTGCCCTCCTTTTTTAAATATTAATATAATATTATTTTTTAAATAATTATTTTAACCCCCTACATTTGAGATTTTGCTAAAACACCCCAACCACATAAAATTTTAATTTCTAACAAAATCACCCCCATCCACCCCAAGACATTGCCAGCCGCGGCGGCAACAGCTGGAGCGGTGCACGATTGGTTGGATCTGATCATCCATGCGTCGATTTGGCCGAAAATAGCCAGATCTACAGCCAGATTCTAACAGTTGTTAATGGCCAAAAATCTAGCCATCATTAATGACTAGAGCTCCAGTTGTTGTTAAACAGCCATAATTTGGTCGTTGTTCATTAACGATGGCCAAAGACCAGGCTGTTGTTAACGACCAGAATCAACGCATCTAGCCATTTCCGACCAGATCGATGCATGACCTGCTGGATCCGATCGATCGTGTGCTGATGGTGGTGGTCGGCCATCACCTATCGGCAATAGTGGCCAAATCCATATTTCACTACTGCATTCCATATTGACCACATTTCACTACTACATTCCATATTAACCATTTAAGGGATAGAAGAACGAAAAAACAACCTCTCCATTCTATAGATCTCACCTCATTCTCACCATGCTAAATAATGAACCAAGTCATTAAATTACCATTTTGATGTGTGAAAATTCTCATTTTGTAGCTCATGATAAACTCCATAACACAAAATCCTAGAAGCCCAGTTCGGAAATTGTCTAAAAATTTAGAGTCAGAGTCTCTCAAAGATTGTAATCCAAGTTCTCTTGTTTTATAGATAAATTTAAAGAGTTGATCAAGAATTTTCAAATTCTAGAGCTTACCAATTTTTGTGTTAGGGAGGTTATCATGAGCTACAAAATTAGATGTTTCACATAACAAGGGTGTTGCGATTTGGGACTAATCTAAACGCTAATCAACCAATTAATCACAAAAAGAAATCAAGAACAAGCAAACACACCAAGAGTTTACCGTGGTTCACTTGCTCAAGATTTGAGCAAGCTACATCCACGTTGAGCTCCGGAACACCTAGGCTCGCTGCACTAAGAAGATCAATATCGTTTACAGAGTACAATTTCAGATTCTCAAGCACTAACCAACTCACTTTGCTAATCTATCACTCAACTCTTTTACCGTAACCTTTAAACCCAAGAGAAAGACTCTCTAAGCTTCTCTACCCGTGAAGGAAACACCTCTTTCACTAATCAATCCAATTGATTGCACAAAGAGTAGAAGAATTGAAGTAAACTGAAAAAACCCAACAAAGCAAAAAGTTACAGAGTCAAAGAAGAAGAGAGAATTTTTTTTTTTTTTAACTGTAGCTTTAATAAAAATCAAGCCTTTTTTATACTGTTGACTCTTCAATGAAATAACAGCCCTTAGATGTACCTCTAATTAGAAGTCAAGATTGCAAGATGATTTAATCAAAATTGTAGCATTTGACTTACTCTTAGACGGCTATATTTTTTGCTTCACATTTAATCATTCTCCACCTTGAAGCTAACAAACTCTTCCAGGTTATCCACCCATTAGTGCAGCAAGCATCTTAGTGTTTCTTCTCAGCTCTAATGTGTTACCTAATATGCAATAAGTCCAAGCAGTGCTTGAAATTTGATGCAATCACCACCTTGGTCCCTATATTTGCTAGATTTTCCTCAGTTGGTATCTTCTCCAAGTGCAATTGTCCTCTTGAAATGGGATCTCTCACAAAGTGAAAACCTCACATCTACGAGCTTGGTTTTCTCATGATACATAGGGTTTTTGCTCAAGTGGATGGCACTTTGACTATCCAAATAAATAGTCACAAGTCCATCTAACAGGTTGGCTTCTTGTAGGATTCCTTGCAGCCATGATACAAAGTGAAAACCTCACATCTACGAGCTTGGTTTTCTCATGATACACAGGGTTTTTGCTCAAGTGGATGGAACTTTGACTGTCCGAATAAACAATCATAAGTCCATCCAACAGGTTGGCTTCTTGTAGGATTTGTTGCAGCCATATGGCCTCCTTGAAAGCATCCGTGACTACCACATATTCAGATTCAATTGTGGATAGTGCAACCAAACATTGCAGTTAGAATTTCCAACTCACGCAATTTCCTCCAAGTGTAAAACAATAAGCAGTAGTGGACTTTCTACTGTCTCTATCACCTGCAAAATCAGAATCTACATACCCCACAAGATCAAGTGTATCATATCTTTTACAATAATCTAAACCAACATGCACAATGCTATTTATGTACCTTATCAACCATTTTAATTCAACACAATGTTCAATACCAGGATTTGACATGTATCTACTAAGTAAAGAGATTGCAAAAGACAAATCAGGTTTGGTACTGATCATAGCATACATTATGGAGCCTATTGCACTAGAGTAGGGTATCATTTCCATTTTGATCAGTTCACTCTCTGTTTTAGGGCACTACATTTTGCTAAGTACAAAATGACTCGCTAATGATATAGAGACTACCTTAAAGTCAGACATTCCAAACTTGGATGTGAGATTGTGCAAATATGACATTTGGTGAATTTTTAGTCTATTAGACTTCCTATTTGTCTCTATCATAATTCTTAAGATTCTTTTTGCACACCTTAAATCCTTCATATCAAATCCAGCACTCAATTGTGCCTTTAAGTCATTTATTTTGGACTTAGATTCACTGATCAACAAAATTTCATCATCTATAAAAGCAAATATATAGGCATGTCATTTGTAAGTGCAAAGTAAAAGCAATTGTCATATTTGCTCCTATTAAAGCCAATCCCAACAATAAAAGAGTCAAATCTTTTATACCATTGCCTAGGGGACTGTTTGAGTCTATAAAGTGATTTATGCAGTAAACACACATGCTTAGGCAAGTTTTAACAATTAAACCAATAAGCTGATTCATGAAAATAGTTTCTTTCAGTTCACCATGTAAGAATGCAGTCTTAACATCTAATTGCTCTAATTCTAGGTCATAGTGAGAAACAATAGACAACATCAATCTAATTGTTTTAAATTTAACTACTAGAGAAAAAATTTCATTAAAATCAATACCTTCTCTTTGTATGTAGCCTTTTGCGACTAACCTAGCTTTGTATCTTGTAGGCTCTGAAGGGTTTATGCCTTTTTTTTATCTTGAACAACCATCTACACTCTACACACTTCTAATCCTTAGGCTTATGAACTAATGACCAGGTTTTGTTCACCTTTAAAGAGTGCATTTCTTCACTTATAGTAGCCAGCCATTGCTTTTTGTCCTTAGAACTTTCAACTTCTTCATAAGTGATAGGTTTAGCCCTTTGAATTTCACCACCAGCAATCAGAGCCACATAGATCAGGTTTGCATAACTATATCTGGCAAGAGGCCATATATCCCTCCTGATTCTATCCCTAGCAAGCTAATAATGTGCAAGATCCTCTTACTGAGACCTTTCACCATCTTCTATTGCCTTTTTAGGATCTTGCACAACATCAGCATCTTGTTGCATTTCTATAGGTGTAGTCTCTTCATCAAAATTGGGCAACTCCGTGTGATGAATTGTTGGCTCCACCTCAATTTGGGTGGTACCAATTTGGTTCAAATTTGCTGTCTCAATATTTGAGGTACCTGCAATGGGGCTAGTAGATTTACAAGGAAAAATTGATTCATTAAAGATCATGTCCTTGCTAATTATAACTTTGACCCCCTGTGCCTCTCATTCCCAAAGTTTGTACCCTTTTGTCCCCTCTTGGTATCCTAGAAATACACACCTAAGTGACCTTGGCTCTAACTTCCCATCATTTGTGTGTGTATAGGCAGCACACCCAAAAACTCTTAAGTGATTTAGGCTAGGCTTCTTACCAGTCCATTTCTTTTTAGGAAACTTGAACTCTATAGCACTAGAGGGAGACCTATTAATAAGGTAGGTAACAGTGGTTAAGGCTTAGGGTTTAGGGTTTAGGTAGCTCTTGTTAGAGTAGATGCCCTAGAGCCAATCAATTATTGCAAAATTGACTCTTTGTAATAATGTTCATTAAGCAATAAAAGGCATTTTATTTTATATCGTGTAAATCATTATTATTGCAATATGTATTGATATATATCCTTAGAATGGTAGAACCGTGACGAGGGTATCAAGTGTTTCAAATCTTGATAGTGAGAACCCTATGAGCACATATGGTGGCCATTCTAGAAACGTCTGTAGCCCCAGTATTATTCTAAAGTAAAGGTACATATAATACGGTAAGGCTATCATAGTGTTGAACAACCCTGTCGAAAGGCAGTGACTAATCTCACTTGTCATGGTTGTTTGGTGACAACCTGGTGCAACACATGGGTGCTTGCTGTAGGCGGATATACTGCAGCAAGTTCACTAGACTGACCCACTAGAAGATTCCATATGGATGGTAACCCCAGTGTCTATGGAATAAATCCTCTAACGAATGGTGGTGCATGTGATCCTTAGACTTGAGATCACTAGAGTGCCTTGTGCACCGATTGGTGCAGTTTGACACTAGCCTAACGCAGTTCTATTCAAAGCTGTCAATATGGTGGTGATTGGCTGCATCAAGGAGTGTATCAAGTCTATGGTGGATAGACAGAGGATTCATCACTCCCGGGTACAGGAGAAGTTATCTCACGGCGCAATTCAGTATATGGCAATGACACTAAAATTGTGGCCACGGTGGGATTGAGTTGTTGCTTTATCCGGATTATAATATAGGTCATTGGTCCAGAAACTGAATACGTAATATCGAGAGTAACCGAAGGTTGACACTATTTCTATGCCTTCGTCTCGTCGAGATAACGGATTATGAAAGGATCGAATTATATGGTAACCATATCGTTGACAGATAGGTACTTTGCTGAATCCGAATCTATCGGGTGGCCATGATGCCTTGCTAGGGGCCAATCGTGGTCTGTGTATTAGTGAGACGATTAATTGGTGTTAATCGCGATACTATACACTGTCGGTATGATGAGGAGCCTATGGGTCACACACATAGAAGATAATTTAAGACTCAAGAACAAAGAAGGGCGTTTCTATCTTTTTAGGCGAAATGGTACTTTGGTATTTTCACAGTGCAATTAAATTTGCTAAGGTTGTAGCCTTTATTTAATTTACTAGAAAAAATTAAATAAGTGAAATTNAATACTATAATGGTGATTACCCAAGAAGCCTAACATGAATTATTTCTCAATCTCATCATGTTCATCACATACAGCATTCAATTTCAGAGTAACACACAACCAAAGCTTATTCACATGGAAATAACACAATCAAACACTTAACCCATTTAAAATCCAAACTACAATCAAAACCCTAACCCAAAATAGGTTAGTTCATAGCTAAATTAATACTACAAAAACGAAAAACAGAAATAAACAAGTTAAGCATAATAAAACTGAGATGAAAGATAAGAAGTCTCCCCAAAAGATGAATCTTCTAGTCAAAATCCGAATCTTCTTCCTTAAACAATCCGAAAAACTCCAAGTTTTACTCTAAGAAAAGTGTAAGTCTAAACCTAAAAAGCTCAAAACTCCTTGGCAATTAAGTTTTTCTTTTATACTTAGTCCAAAAACCCAGCCAAAACACGCACAACACGAAACTATGCGTTTAACAAAACTGAATAAATTGACTGTCGCCGCGGCGAAGAATGAAGAAATCCCAATCGTATCTGGCTTACTTCGCCGCGGCGAAGACAATTCTTTCGCCGGGGCGAAGCTCCTTGAAAAGTTCTGAAATTACAGAACTGCCACTTTGCTTGCTTCTTCGTTCTATTCTCGGCTCTCTTCCTAGGGAACAAGCTTCATTGTGCTTTGTCCTGCTCCGGAACTCTCCTATCTTCTGAGATCCGCTAATTTCTGAGTCAAAACTATTCAATTTTGTCTTTATTTGCTCAAAAAGTCCATTTTAACCTGAAACACGAAAAGTAAAGAATTAAGCAACCATTCTGGTCAAAATGCACTAGAAAGTACCTGAAATCCGACAAAAATATCTAATAAAAACTGTATAATTTACGGATTATCAACTACCCCCAAACTAAAGAGATGCTCGTCCCCGAGCATACAGTACAAAACTAACGAAAACATAGACAACAAACAAAAACAAAAACATGAAAACACACACAACAAAACTNAAATATATATAATTGATTTTAATTGAGATAATGATGAAATAAATATAAAATATCTAATTGGGAGTGTTTGGTAACATGGGGTGTTTGGGTTAGAGCCCAAGCCTATTCCATATGGGAATAGGGCATTAAAGTAACACTATAAAAGAAAAAGGTAATTGTAAAAGTGTGTGATTTTTCATTATTCACTTTGTCCTTTGTAAAAAAGAAACACAGCAGCCCCATATTCCCTCCCCCACGGCAGACTTGGTTTTTGCTTGAAATCAATTCTTGTTTTTCTTCTTTAATCTTAAAGCTAAGGAGGATCTAGCAAATCCCTCTTTAGTTCTTTGTGATTGTCTTCGTGTGGACTACGTGGGTTTGATCCGACACTTGGATCGGTAGCAAAAACATTCATTGACAAATTTGGAGGAGCCTCCAAACGTGCGTATGTATTTCTGAACTCATGATTAATTTCTGCAAATTTCTATTTTATGATAAAACTGTAAAATTATACCCTTGATCTTGGCTCTTTGGGAACGATCCTTGTTATTATGTTTTTGTTTTTTGTTTTCTGCTGCGTATATGGACAGTTTCCTAATAGTGGTATCAGAGCCTAGGGTACCAAATTTTACAATTTTTATGTGGATGGGTGATAACATGTATTTGATGATATTATGTTGCCTTATAAAATCTAACTTAAAATCATGTTTTAAGAAATTTATTAATCAATTAATTTAATTTGTTGATGATCTGCAAGTTTGGTATATTGGTGATGGATTTTTTGGTTGAAATCAGTGTGTATGACTAATTGAAAATATGTTGTGAGTGTATATGATTACTGTATGAACAGATCCAGAGCTATAGATCTGTGTACGCTCACCGCGGTGATATAACCCATCACCGCAGCGAGTGTTGTTCACGCTGGCGCTGGTGACGAAACCAACGCTCGCCATGGCGATCGTCCTCTAGAGAGCGCTGTACGAAAACAGTGCTCTCTACGGCTGTACGAAATCACCGCGGTGAACATACGTTGAGTGTGAATGTTAAGTAATCAACGCACGCTACAGCGATCTAACTCATTGCCGCAGCGAGCGCACTTCCGAGTGTGAAGGGGGCTAAAATGTAAAGTTTTAAAACTTTTGGACCAAATACAGATCTACAAATTGTCAGGGGGTAAATGAAATTAACCCATAAATTTCAAAAATTGATTGTTTTTGAAATTTATGCTTTGTACTTGTTTGTATATTACATGGTGCCCGGTACATGAACCTTAGACCTAAGGGTGAATGTTTTAAATTATTTTTGGGTATGTATGGTTGTAAATTTATTAAATAGGGCCTGCGTGTCCTGCCTTTCTCCTTTTCTCAATGTACATTCTCTTCTCATCTCATTCCCCTCGAATGTAAATCGAGGTTTCTAAATTTATTGATGTAAAGAATTTGTATAATTATTTCTATTGTAAATTTAGAATGATGTTTTTGTAATGTACTTGGAGACGGAACAAATGACGAGGTAACCATACTTGAAGACTCAAGATATTTATTACAGCACCCTTAGGTGACCCACCGATTCCTCTAGCCTCGAGGAAATCGGTTTTAGTTGGGCCATGTACCAGCACGTTTTATATTATATTTAGAATGCATGCTAAGGTTGAATGTTGAATAACATGCCAAATAATGTCATTCTAACAAAGATAATAATCTGATGAGACATTAAATAAGAAACCCTCAATTGAAGTATATTAAGTCATGAAAGCCTTCCATCACCATGGTTTTAATCAAACCATTGTTCGTCGAAACCTTGTTTGCCAAAGGGAAGGGTACACTTCTACCAGTGAGAGGTTAAAATACATTGGAGTTTTCCTTAATGATGATGGGTCGACTTAAAATGACAGTTTTGCTTGTTCGCCAAAGCAAAGCTTGATAAATGCGTCATAGGCATAGTAGAGCAGTATACATATTGTGTGTACATGGTGACATGTAGTGTCCACTCTACTGATACTGAGAATCACACTTGAGGACAATGGTTGGAGCCATTGGATTATGTGATTGGCTTGTTGACTTTTTCACATTTGAGGTCGATAGTGGGAGCTATCGACTGGTGTGGATTAAGTTTGTTGGCCTACCTAATCAGCTCATTTTGGGTTGTTCGCCAAAGCGAAGGTTTGAAATAGGCAAGATGGGATCTCGGTCCACTAGGAAAGTCAACGGGCTTTCTCGAGTTAATAGTGATGGCTATTAACTTGAGTAAAAAAAAGACCATATTAAATAATAATGAACTTTATAATAACTTTATCTTTTCTGCAATTGTAGATTCACCAAAATGAGCATTATGAACCTGCGACCATTAATCGAGAAAGAAAACAGGTTGGATGGATCCAATTTCTCAGACTGGTATCGTAATCTTCGGATTATACTCAAGTCAGAAAAAAAATTGTATATCCTTGAAAATCTATACATGGCTAAGCCTGATCCTGATGCCACTCAGGAAGTAAAGGATACTTATCAAAAGTTCCCTGATGATGCTGATAGCGTACAATGCTTGATCTTACCATCGATGACACCTACGCTGTAAAAGCAGCATGAGAATATGGATGTTTCTTCCATTATTCTACACCTCAAGAAGCTTTACGAAACAAATGCTCGACATGAGAGGTACAAGGTGTCGAAAGCACTGTTTGGGAGTCGTCTGACTGAGGGAGCCCAAGTTGGTCCTCATGTGCTCAAGATGATCGAGCACATAGAGAGGCTTGAGACTTTGGGATGTGGCTTGGATGTAGAATTACAAATGGATTTAATTCTGCAATCCTTGCTTGACTCTTATGCTCCGTTCACAATGAATTTCAATATAAACACGAAGCAGAAAACCCGTCAAAACTTATGAACATGCTGAGGACTACAAAGCGGGACTTGAAAAAGTCCAAGCCTGTTTTACCAGGTTGCTGCCAGTAGAGCAAAGGGTAATGGCAAGGGTAAGGCCAAGGCCAAACCCAAGCCCAAGCGCAAGCCCAAAAGACAGGTAGCTCTTGGGCTTGAGAGCGGCATAGGGAAGGGCAAGGTAGTCTGCTTCTTTTGTGGCAAGCCTGGCCACTGGAGGAAACACAGCAAGGCTTTCCTCGCAAGCAAGAAGAAGTCAGATGCTACGACTTCAGGTATTTTTATGATTGAGATTAACTTCTCTCTCTCAACATCTTGGGTCATTGACACAGGATGTGGTACTCACATTTATACTAATGTGTAGGGACTAAGGCAGAGTAGAGTGCTTGCCAAGGGAGAGGTGGACCTACGAGTTGGAAATGGAGCATATGTGGCTGCAATTGGTTGTAGGGACTTATTGTTTATCTTTGCCTATGGCTTGTTATTGGAACTACATAACTGTTATCACGTACCTTCTATTTCTAGAAAATATTATTTCAGTATCCGCTTTGGATAATATGAGGTATCATTTTGAGATATCTAATAGATCGTTGTCCTTTAGTTTAAATGATATCTATTTGGAATTGCAAGGTTATAAATGGATTATATGTCTGATTTAAACAATAAAGATTTTCAACATTGAAACCAAGAAAGCTAAACATAGCGATCAAAACCAGACATATCTCTGGCACGTAGATTGTGCATGTTAATAAGACTTGCATTGCAAAACTTCAAAGGGATGGAGTTTGGGACCCTTTTGACTTTCAGTCATTTAAGGTATGCGAGTCATGCCTGTTAGGCAAGATACCAAGTCTCCTTTCACAAGATAAGGTGAAAGGGCTACTAAACGGTAGGCACCATCCATATGATGTATGTGTCCACTAACAGTTGAGGCCAGAGGTGGATATCATACTTCGTCACATTTACTGATGATTTCAGTAGATATGGTTATGTCTATCTTTAACATAAATCGAGCCTTTGATAAATTCAAGGAATTCAGGAATGAAGTACAGAATATGTTGGGCAAAAGTATTAAAGCTCTTTGGTCGGATCGAGGAGGTGAATACTAAGCTTAAGGTTTTCAGAGTACCTGAAGGAATGTGGGATAGTATCACAACTCACCCCTCCTTATACACCCCAACACAATGGAGTGTTAGAAAGGAGGAATATGACCTTAATTGACATGGTTAGGTCCATGATGATTCTAGTGATTTACCTCATCGTTCTGGGGTTATGCCCGAGACTGCGACTCGTTTTGAACCGTGTGCCGTCAAAGTCTGTAGATAAGACTCTGTATGAGCTATGGAGTGGGCGAAAGCCCAACTGTCTTATCTAAGGATTTGGGGTTGTGAAGCTTATGTTAAGAAATTGACTTCGAACAAGCTGGGCCCAAAATCCTGTAAATGTATATTTTTGGGGTATCTAAAGGAGACCTAAAGATAATATTTCTACCACCCAAAAAGCGCAAAGTTTTTGTTGCTCGATCTGGTGTCTTCTTAGAAAAGGAATTTTTTCTAAGAATACTAGTAGGAGAAAAGTAGAACTCGATGAAGTTCTAGAACCACAAAGATAACTAGACGACGGGATGATGTGCCATAAGAAGTGGTTGAACATCATGAGGAGGTTACTCCACAACTTGTGGATCAAAGTTGAACCACCTCAGGTAGCACAAGAGCTACGTAGATTTGGGAGAGTACGCCATGAGCCCGAGAGATATGGTTATCTTGTGACTCAACATGGTGACGTACCAGTCTACCAAGACGATGAACCCAGAACCTACGAAGACCCTATATCAGATCCAGATTCTGTTTAATGGCTTGAAGCCATGAAATCTGAGATGGCTTCATGTACCAGAACCAAGTGTGGTATCTGGTGGAACCACCTGAAGGGGTAAAACCTATGGTATAAATGGGTCTTCAAAAAGAAGACTGACATGGATGGTAACGTGCAAACTTATAAAGCACGACTAGTTGCCAAAGGTTTCAAACAAATTCATGGCATTGACTATGAAGAAACCTTTTCGCCGGTTGCCATGATTAAAACCATCCGGATTATGCTTGCGATTGCAACATATCATGACTATGAGATTTGGCAAATGGATGTCAAACTGCTTTCCTGACATAAACCTTGAGGAGGATGTGTATATGACACAACCTGATGGTTTCGTCCTTGATAGTCAAGCTAATAGGTATGCAAGTTGTAGAGATCCATTTATGGACTCAAGCAAGCTTCAAGGAGCTGGAATATCGTTTTGATGAAGCCGTAAAAGAATTCGGTTTTATCAAGAACGAAGATGACCCTGTGTTTACAGAAAGTGAGTGAAGCGTAGTAGCATCCTAGTGTTGTATGTCGATGACATACTTCTAATCAGGAATGGTATACCGAACTTGTAGTCAGTAAGACTTGGTTATCCAAGTGCTTCTCCATGAAGGACTTAGGGAAAACGACCTACATACTTGGAATAAAGATCTATCGTGATAGATCACGTAGGTTGCTTGGCCTAAGCCAGAGTGCATATATTGACAAGGTACTGAAAAGATTCAGTATGGAAGAATCCAAGAAGGGATTTCTTCCGATGTCACATGGTGTTTATCTCTCTAAGGAATGTGTCCCAAAACACAAGATAGGGAGATAGGATGAAGAGGATCCCATATGCATCAGCAATGGTCCATCATGTATGCCATGCTCTATGTACTCGGATTGATGTCTCATGTGCTTTGAACACTTGTAGTAATATCAATTGGATCCAGGCGAGCATGATGCGTGTTTTCTACAACATGCAATATGTAGCAAGTGCACTAGTCGCATAAAGTAATAAAGTGATGGGTAGGATATCGTTCCCACGAGGATTGTTAGCAAAGCACTAAGTTTCCTAACGTTATCAAGTTGAAGCAATCGAATTCTTTGATTGGCGGGAGCAAATTTTAATTAAAACAACAATGAAATTAACCAAAAATTAAATCTTATTAAGAAAGCAAGATGAAACACGGAATATCAATCAAGAAAAACGGGTAGGGTTTTGACTTCGTTTGGATTTTTATGGGTTAACCTAATAATTACACTATATTCACATTCATGCGCAATGGTTGTAAATCGAATTCACTAATATGTTAACATACCCTCGCGGCTATGTTTTCCTATTCATCCTTATTAACAATCCGCACCAACAAATTGAAGGTTAATAATTCTAAATTCATTAAGCACAAGATCCTAAATTGATTTCACTAATTCTTGAATCTATCTCTAGCATCCAATACTATAATGGTGATTACCCAAGAAGCCTAACATGAATTATTTCTCAATCTC
Organism: Pistacia vera; assembly: GCF_008641045.1. Taxonomy (NCBI): domain Eukaryota; kingdom Viridiplantae; phylum Streptophyta; class Magnoliopsida; order Sapindales; family Anacardiaceae; genus Pistacia; species Pistacia vera. The sequence goes on along the minus strand of NW_022196103.1, from coordinate 1,105,828 downwards.
ATCATTTCATCACATACAGCATTCAATTTCAGAGTAACACACAACCAAGCTTATTCACATGGAAATAACACAATCAAACACTTAACCCTTTAAATCCGAACTACAATCAAAACCCTAACCCAAAATAGGTTAGTTCATAGCTAAATTAATACTAAAAAACGAAAAACGAAATAAACAAGTTAAGCATAATAAAACTGAGATGAAAGATAAGAAGTCCCCAAAAGATGAATCTTCTAGTCAAAATCCGAATCTTCTTCCTTAAACAATCCGAAAAACTCCAAGTTTTACTCTAAGAAAAGTGTAAGTCTAAACCTAAAAAGCTCAAAACTCCTTGGCAATTAAGTTTTTCTTTTATACTTAGTCCAAAAACCCAGCCAAAACACGCACAACACGAAACTATGCGTTTAACAAAACTGAATAAATTGACTGTCGCCGCGGCGAAGAATGAGAAATCCCATCGTATCTGGCTTACTTCGCCGCGGCGAAGACAATTCTTTCGCCGGGCGAAGCTCCTTGAAAAGTTCTGAAATTACAGAACTGCCTTTGCTTGCTTCTTCGTTCTATTCTCGGCTCTCTCCTAGGGAACAAGCTCATTGTGCTTTGTCCTGCTCCGGAACTCTCCTATCTTCTGAGATCCGCTAATTTCGGAGTCAAAACTATTCAATTTTGTCTTATTTGCTCAAAAAGTCCATTTAACCTGAAACACGAAAAGTAAAGAATTAAGCAACCATTCTGGTCAAAATGCACTAGAAAGTACCTGAAATCCGACAAAAATATCTAATAAAACTGTATAATTTACGGATTATCAACTACCCCCAAACTAAAGAGATGCTCGTCCCGAGCATACAGTACAAAACTAACGAAACATAGACAACAACAAAAACAAAAACATGAAAACACACACACAAAACTCAAATTCCACAGTGAATTGCCTAGAAATTGCACATGCCTCAAAAATTGTTGAAAAATTATTATCAGGAAATGTTCGACACTCTAAGAAGTTATAAGCTACATCGACTGTCTTCCTCAATCGGTCCACCAAGTAGGTGATCCCTACTTCAATCAACATTCCAACTTCCCGGATTATTTATGCAAAAACTGTAAAGTTTTCAAATGGTGGTAGACTCCATAAGCCTAATACTCGAACTACTCTCCACTAATGAGACTAAACACAAATGAGAATCAAAAGGTCTTTAAAAGCTGTAACGTTGGGCTCAGGTCATGGGCTCCAATAAAAGATAGGAAACAAAGTAAGAGAACTCGGTTGTCCTAAAGCAAAACTAAAATCACATCGAAACCCATACTTCTCAACACCAATCGACATGTCCACTAGTTCACAGCCTTCAAACGCGTATCTTTAAAACTTTGGATACCATAAATGCAGGGGAGACTCGTTTAAGGTGTACGTGGCGTTTTAAACCCGAGGTCGCCAAATATTGCTAGGCAGTTTTTAAGGCAGGTTCTGGTTTCCAGTCGGTATACCCTTAAACTAGGCAGCATTGTGTTTTTTTTTTTTTTTTTTTTTTTGCACATCAATAGAATTGAATTGAGGTGACTACCTCCTTTGTTTTATCTTTTCTCTCAACCCCCACATCATTCTTTTGGTCTCTTCTTCTTTTTTCTTCTCTTAACCCCCAAACTATTCTTTTGCTCATTTGTACACTCATTTCGTTCTTGTTTTGCACTAGGACCGAATCTCCTAAGGGTACGATAAAGTGTTTAGGGTAAAAGGATTTGAAAATTCTGTTGTTTTCCAAGAAAAATAAAGCAAAGTTCATATGGCTCAATGGGTGAAGGATAATTTCATTCATGGGTTGGCTAGAAAGGCTCAAACGTTCCGAAAAAATGCCTAAATCATCCTCAACCATGTCTAATCTAGAATTTCGCCTCAAGCATTTCTCAACTAGGTTCTAGAGTCCACCAACATTATCAAGACTTACCTAATCGCATAAAATGAATCTAAGCATGCTGAAAAAAAATGAAAATGGTTGTTGAACCACTCAACAAACCTCAATCAGAATCCAGTCAATAAACATAAACTTGAAGCAATGCTAACATTCTCAACAATAAAATTCAACAATCCTATTCTATCATTGATTTATACAACTCATCATCGGCAAAACAAAACCACCAAAGAAAAAAATAAAACAAAACTAAAATTATATATTATTTTTTTTTTTGTTAAGGTGTACACGGCGTTGTTAAACCGCGAGGTCGCCAAGTACTGCTAGGCAGTTTTTAAGGTAGTTATTGGTTTCCAGCCAAATACCCTAATACACAAAAATTTTACAGTTTAAGGTGTACCGCGGCGTTGTTAAACCGAGGTCCCAAGTACTGCTAGGCAGTTTTTAAGGCAGTTACTGGTTTCCAGCCAATATACCCTTAAACTCAAAATCTATTCCCTACCTCAAACTAAATATGACATTGTCCCCAATGTTCCATTGCACAAATCAGGAATAGAGAATAATAACACAAAAAAAAAAATCATCAAGGTACGAGAATGCTCCCTGGTTAATTCATGAATCGTCGCTCCACAATGATCACCCGTTTTTGACTTTCATCATCCAAAATCTATCAAACAATAAAACGTGGTGTCCCTCATGTTAGAACGAATTCACAACTAAATGAAAATATACAACCTAATCTCGTCCTTTCAATAACTACAAATAAAAAAAAAAAAAAAAAACAACTAAACAACACCATGAAAACAAAATCCAAAACCAAATAAACTGAGTTTAAAGTTTCAAATGGACATAAAATTAAATGAAAACAGTTAAATAACATAAAACATAAACAGGTGCTCCGGTTCAGTCTGTTCTTCCCATATCTTCCTCGTCATCTTTCTCGTCTTCCTTTTCTTCCTCTGAGCCCATCCACTCATCCGAGTCCCAGTCAACCCATTGGTATGCTGAAGTGTCAACCTTAAGCTCTTGGAAGCTATTTGTCAACAGCTCATGCATCCTTTCAGTCCGCTCCATCATCCAATCCTAACATCTCTTCATATATTTCATCAGGCCCATCATTTCTTGCATCATCTGTTTTTGTGAAACTTTTGAGCTGGATGATGTGGCAAGGCTTGTTCTTTGCCTTTTCGCCCCTGCTCTTGGTTGTGCAGCTTCCGTTCAGTCAAGGTGTTTTTTGAAATAGTCTGAATCCAGAATTGGAGCAACATGAATACGCTGCTCATCATCTTGAACCTTGACCCTAGCGTTTAGGCACATAGCTGTGATGAGATGCTGGAAACAGTAACTCACTCGCCCCTTTTTGGATGCTAGCTTGACACTATTATAGATGATGTCTCCCACATCCATACTCTTTCCTGTGGCAATAGAGTAGAGCAATATCGCCTTCTCATAAGTCACTGTGCTGTAGTGCGACTCCGGCATTAATTTAGCACAGACAAAGTACTGCCATAGCCGAGCCATTGGTGTCAACTGCATTCCTTTGAGTGTCTTCTTTTGTTTCTTGGACACTTCCCACGCTGCCCCAGGTTTCGCAATGACCGGCAGGATAATATCATCATCAAATTGTGATCTCTTGAACTACACATATTGATCATTGAAAATTTCAGGCAAGTTATAGAAGTTGTTGATATCCCTTGCCGTAAATTGCACATCCTCCCCTCGTACAAACACAGTATCGTCATGACATTCCGGGAGGTTGGCATAGAACTCTCTCACCAATGGTTCTACAGCCAGAACTTCAGGAGCACGCATAAACATGTCCCAACGTCTCCCTCTACTCCAGTCCACAGATTTTTGTGTGGTCAATCCATGCTCAGGGATGAAACCCTTATCCTTTCGTTTGATTACCTCCTCATATCGTTTACGGGCTGCCTCGTTCACAAACCGGTTGTCAACATTCTTCCCCTTGCTCTTATGCTTAATTTTCGGAGCCATTGATCCAACTGAAATTCAATCCAAAATATTAACCCCAAGAANCATAAGAAGTGGTTGAACATCATGAGGAGGTTACTCCACAACTTGTGGATCAAAGTGAACCACCTCAGGTAGCACAAGAGCTACGTAGATTTGGGAGAGTACGCCATGAGCCCGAGAGATATGGTTATCTTGTGACTCAACATGGTGACGTACCAGTCTACCAAGACGATGAACCCAGAACCTACGAAGACCCTATATCAGATCCAGATTCTGTTAAATGGCTTGAAGCCATGAAATCTGAGATGGCTTCATGTACCAGAACCAAGTGTGGTATCTGGTGGAACCACCTGAAGGGGTAAAACCCATATGGTATAAATGGGTCTTCAAAAAGAAGACTGACATGGATGGTAACGTGCAAACTTATAAAGCACGACTAGTTGCCAAAGGTTTCAAACAAATTCATGGCATTGACTATGAAGAAACCTTTTCGCCGGTTGCCATGATTAAAACCATCCGGATTATGCTTGCGATTGCAACATATCATGACTATGAGATTTGGCAAATGGATGTCAAAACTGCTTTCCTGAACATAAACCTTGAGGAGGATGTGTATATGACACAACCTGATGGTTTCGTCCTTGATAGTCAAGCTAATAAGGTATGCAAGTTGTAGAGATCCATTTATGGACTCAAGCAAGCTTCAAGGAGCTGGAATATTCGTTTTGATGAAGCCGTAAAAGAATTCGGTTTTATCAAGAACGAAGATGAGCCCTGTGTTTACAAGAAAGTGAGTGGAAGCGTAGTAGCATTCCTAGTGTTGTATGTCGATGACATACTTCTAATCAGGAATGGTATACCGAACTTGTAGTCAGTAAAGACTTGGTTATCCAAGTGCTTCTCCATGAAGGACTTAGGGAAAACGACCTACATACTTGGAATAAAGATCTATCGTGATAGATCACGTAGGTTGCTTGGCCTAAGCCAGAGTGCATATATTGACAAGGTACTGAAAAGATTCAGTATGGAAGAATCCAAGAAGGGATTTCTTCCGATGTCACATGGTGTTTATCTCTCTAAGGGACTCCACTGGGTCCCAAAACACAAGATAAGGGAGATAGGATGAAGAGGATCCCTATGCATCAGCAATTGGATCCATCATGTATGCCCTGCTCTATGTACTGGATGATGTCTCAGTGCTTTGAACACTTGTAGTAAATATCAATTGGATCCAGGCGGCATGATGCGTGTTTTCTACAACATGCAATATGTAGCAAGTGCACTAGTCGCATAAAGTAATAAAGTGATGGGTAGGATATAGTTCCCACGAGGATTGTTAGCAAAGCACTAAGTTTCCAACGTTATCAAGTTGAAGCAATCGAATTCTTTGGATGGCGGGAGCAAATTTTAATTAAAAACAACATGAAATTAAACCAAAAATTAAATCTTAATTAAGAAAGCAAGATGAAACACGGAATATCAATTCAAGAAACGGGGAGGTTTTGACTTCGTTTGGATTTTTATGGGTTAAACCTAATAATTACCTATATTCACATCAGCGCAATGGTTGAAATCGAATTCACTAATATGTTAAACATACCCTCTCGGGCTATGTTTTCCATTCATCCTTTTAACAATCCGCACCCAACAAATTGAAGGTTAATTCTAAATTCATTAAGCACAAGAATCCTAAATTGATTTCACTAATTCTTGAATCTATCTCTAGCATCCAATACTATAAGGTGATTACCCAAGAAGCCAACATGAATTATTTCTCAATCTCATCATGTTCATCACATACAGCATTCAATTTCAGAGTAACACAAAACCAACGTATTCACATGGAAATAACACAATCAAACACTTAACCATTTAAAATCCGAACTACAATCAAAACCCTAACCCAAAATAGGTTAGTTCATAGCTAAATAATACTACAAAAACGAAAAACAGAAATAAACAAGTTAAGCATAATAAAACTGGATGAAAGATAAGAAGTCTCCCCAAAAGATGAATCTTCTAGTCAAAATCCGAATCTTCTTCCTTAAACAATCCGAAAAACTCCAAGTTTTACTTAAGAAAAGTGTAAGTCTAAACCTAAAAAGCTCAAAACTCCTGGCAATTAAGTTTTTCTTTTATACTTAGTCCAAAAACCCAGCCAAAACACGCACAACACGAAACTATGCGTTTAACAAAACTGAATAAATTGACTGTCGCCGCGGCGAAGAATGAGAAATCCCAATCGTATGGCTTACTTCGCCGCGGCGAAGACAATTCTTTCGCGGGGCGAAGCTCCTTGAAAAGTTCTGAAATTACAGAACTGCCACTTTGCTTGCTTCTTCGTTCTATTCTCGGCTCTCTTTAGGGAACAAGCTTCATTGTGCTTTGTCCTGCTCGGAACTCTCCTATCTCTGAGATCCGTAATTTCGGAGTCAAAACTATTCAATTTTGTCTTATTGCTCAAAAAGTCCATTTTAACCTGAAACACGAAAAGTAAAGAATTAAGCAACCATTCTGGTCAAAATGCACTAGAAAGTACCTGAAATCGACAAAAATATCTATAAAAACTGTATAATTTACGGATTATCAACTACCCCCAAACTAAAGAGAGCTCGTCCCGAGCATCAGTACAAAACTAACGAAAACATAGACAACAAAAAAAACCAAAACATGAAAACACACACAACAAAACTCAAATTCCACAGTGAATTGCCTAGAAATTGCACATGCCTCAAAAATGTTGAAAAATTATTATCAGGAAATGTTCGACACTCTAAGAAGTTATAAGCTACATCGATGTCTTCCTCAATCGGTCCACCAAGTAGGTGATCCCTACTTCAATCAACATTCCAACTTCCCGGATTATTTTATGCAAAAACTGTTAAGTTTATCAAATGGTGGTAGACTCCATAAGCCTAAAATCGAACTACTCTCCACTAATGAGGAATAACACAGATGAGAATCAAAGGTCTTTAAAAGCTTGTAACGTTGGGCTCAGGTCATGGGCTCCAATAAAAGGATAGGAAACAAAGTAAGAGAACTCGGTTGTCCTAAAGCAAAACTAAAATCACATCGAAACCCATACTTTCTCAACACCAATCGACATGTCCAATAGTTCACAGCCTTCAAACGCGTATCTTTAAAAACTTTTGGATACCTAAATGCAGGGGAGACTCGTTTAAGGTGTACGTGGCGTTGTTAAACCCGAGGTCGCCAAATATTGCTAGGCAGTTTTTAAGGCAGGTTCTGGTTTCCAGTCGGTATACCCTTAAACAGGCAGCATTGTGTTTTTTTTTTTTTTTTTTTTTTTTGCACAATCAATAGAATTGAATGAGGGTGACACCTCCTTTGTTTTATTCTTTTCTCTCAAACCCACATCATTCTTTTTGGTCTCTTCTTCATTTTCTTCCTAACCCCCAAACTATTCTTTTGCTCATTTGTACACTCATTTCGTTCTTTGTTTTGCACTAGGACCGAATTCTCCTAAGGGTACGATAAAGTGTTTAGGTAAAAGGATTTGAAAATTCTGGTGTTTTCCAAGAAAAATAAAGCAAAGTTCATATGGCTCAAATGGGTGACTAGGGATAATTTCATTCATGGGTTGGCTTAGAAAGGCTCAAACGTTCCGAAAAATGCCTAAATCATCTCCTCAACCATGTCAATCCTAGAATTTCGCCTCAAGCATTTCTCAACTAGGTTCTAGAGTCCACCAACATTATCAAGACTTTACCTAATCGCATAAAATGAATCTAAGCATGCTGAAAAAAAATGAAAAGTGTGTTGAACACTCAACAAACCTCAATCAGAATCCCGTCATAAAAATAAACTTGAAGCAATGCTTAACATTTCTCACAATAAAAATTCAACAATCTATTCTCATCATGATTATACACTCCTCATCGGCAAAACAAAACCACCAAAAGAAAAAAATAAAAACAAAACTAAAAATATTATTATTATTTTTTTTTTTGTTAAGGTGTACACGGCGTTGTTTAAACCGAGGTCGCCAAGTACTGCTAGGCAGTTTTTAAGGTAGTTATTGGTTTCCAGCCAATATACCCTAATACACAAAAATTTTACAGTTAAGGTGTACGCGGCGGTGTTAAACCCGAGGGCGCCAAGTACTGCTAGGCAGTTTTTAAGGCAGTTACTGGTTCCAGCCAATATACCCTTAAACTCAAAATCTATTCCCTACCCTCAAACTAAATATGACATTGTCCCCAATGTTCCATTATGCACAAATCAGGAATAGAGAATAATAACACAAAAAAAAAAATCAATCAAGGTACGAGAATGCCCTGGTTAATTCATGAATGTCGCTCCACATGATCACCCGTTTTTGGACTTTCATCATCCAAAATCTATCAAAACAATAAAACTGTGGTGTCCCTCATGTTAGAACGAATTCACAACTAAATTGAAATATTACAACCTAATCTCGTCCTTTCAATAACTAAATTAAAAAAAAAAAAAAAAACAACTAAACAACTAACATGAAAACAAAATCCAAAACCAAAATAAACTGAGTTTAAAGTTTCAAATGGACATAAAATTAAATGAAAACAGTTAAATAACAAAACATAAAAGGTGCTCGGTTCAGTCTTGTTCTCCTCATCTTCCTCTTCATCTTTCTCGTCTTCCTTTTCTTCCTCTGAGCCCATCCACTCATCGAGTCCCAGTAACCCATTGGTATGCTGAAGTGGGATCTTGGAAGCTATTTGTCAACAGCTCATGCATCCTTTCAGTCCGCTCCATCATCCAATCCTAACATCTTCATATATTCATCAGGCCCATCATTTCTTGCATCATTGTTTTGTGAAATTTTGAGCTGGATGATGTGGCAAGGCTGTTCTTTGCCTTTTCGCCCCTGCTCTTGGTTGTGCAGCTTCCGTTCAGTCAAGGTGTTTTTTGAAATAGTCGAATCCAGAATTGGAGCAACATGAATACGCTGCTCATCTCTCTGAACCTTGACCTAGCGTTTAGGCACATAGCTGTGATGAGATGCTGGAAACAGTAACTCACTCGCCCTTTTTGGATGCTAGCTTGACACTATAGATGATGTCTCCACATCCATACTCTTTCCTGTGGCAATAGAGTAGAGCAATACGCCTTCTATAGTCACTGTGCGTAGTGCGACTCCGGCATTAATTTAGCACAGACAAAGTACTGCCATAGCCGAGCCATTGGTGTCAACTGCATTCCTTTGAGTGTCTTCTTTTGTTTCTTGGACACTTCCCACGCTGCCCCAGGGTTGCAATGACCGGCAGGATAATACATCATCAAATTGTGATCTCTTGAACTACATATTGATCATTGAAAATTTCAGGCAAGTTATAGAAGTTGTTGATATCCCTTGCCGTAAATTGCACATCTCCCCTCGTACAAACAGTATGTATGACATTCCGGAGGTTGGCATAGAACTCTCTCACCAATGGTTCTACAGCCAGAACTTCAGGAGCACGCATAAACATGTCCCAACGTCTCCCTCTACTCCAGTCCACAGATTTTAGTGCGGTCAATCCACGCTCAGGGATGAAACCATCCTATTTCGTTGGATTACTCCTCATATCGTTTACGGGCTGCCTCGTTCACAAACCGGTTGTCAACATTCTTCCCCTTGCTCTTATGCTTAATTTTCGGAGCCATTGTTCCAACTGAAATCAATCCAAAATTAACCCCAAGAATTTGACCTAATAATCACAAGCCACGTCAAACCTGCAAAAAACAACCCACACTTCCAAAAATTCGCAATCAACCTCCAAAAAATTTTCAATTCAACACAAACACTCCAAAAAAACAACAACCCACACTTCTAACAATCAATTGATTCACAAACTTCTCAACTTCAATCAAAATCACACAACTCAAAATCACCCAAAAATTTTCAAGTCAATCTCAACAGAATTCTCAGATCTATGATTATAAACTTAAAATTTTTCGAAAAAAAGCTTTGGGTTTTCGAGATCTTACCAATATGAAAGAGTTTGCACCACCAATTGAACCGGAAATGACCCAAAAAAGAAAGCCCCAATTTTTCGATCCACAAATTTTGTGAAATTTTCGTGAAATTTGTTGTTTATAAGGGCTGTTTTGGTGTTTAGGAATGTTGTAGAGTAAGAGTTTTGGTTGGAAACACAATTTGGAAGCAAAAGATGGAAGTTTGAAAAATTTTTCTCAACTCAAAATGCAAGGCGGCGTGAAGAATGAAGAAGAAAAGTTAGTATTTATAGAAAAGGCCCATCGCCGCGGCGAAGAAGTTTCTTCTCCACGGCGAAGGTCATCATACATAAACCCTAAAAATTTCCCAGGTTTCACCGCGGTGAAGAAAAATTCTTCGCCGGGGCGAAAACTTCCCGAGAGTACAAGGCTTTCTCGCCGCGGCGAAATGCCTTAGCCAAATTTTAACCAAATTAATTACTTCTTCGCCGCGGAGAAGACACTTCTTCGCCGCGGAGAAGACACTTTCTTCGCCGAGGCGAAAATGTCCAGGAGCTTACTGGTTTTTTCATGTCTCTTCGCCGTGGCGAAGAATTCTTCTTGGCCGGCGAAGTCTGGAAATTTTTCATACCTTTTTGGCTCAAGACTTCACTGAAAACCAAAAATAAAAACATCAAATTTATACAAACTCATAATGAAATTAAATAAATTCGAACAACCAAAATTAAAAACAAAAAGTTAAGAACACTTGGGTTGCCTCCAAGAAGCCCTTGTTATAGTCGAAAGCTCGACTCTCCCAATTCTCAAGTTGGGATTTCAAGCCGGATTGGGATGAACTTGCAACTCATCACCCCTCAATGTATGGCTTCAACCTCTGTCATTACAACGTGAAAGTGCCCTTTCCTCATGTGTGACTTCCACTGCTTCGGATGCATGTATCTTCGTAATAGTGAATGGTCCGGACCATCTGACTTAAGTTTTCTTGGGAAAAGCCTAAGTCTAGAGTTGAACAACAATACCTTGTCCAACTTCAAAAGCCTTGACCCGGATGTGCTTGTCGTGCCACCTTTTTGTCTTCTCTTATATTCCGGGCATTTCCTATGCTTCGAGATGAAAACATCAAGCTCGTTCAAAGTCAGCATTCTCTCTCTCCCACGCTTTCAAGTCATGTTCAACTGCTTGACGGCCCAGTATGCCTTATGTTCAAGTTCTACCGGCAAGTGGCCCGCTTTCCCATAAACCAATCTGAACGGAGACATACACATTGGGGTTTTGAAGGCAGCTAGCGACTATAAAGCATGTCCAACTTCCGTGACCAATCCTTCCTCGAGGCATTAACTGTTTTTTCTAAAATTCCCTTTAGTTCTCTATTCGACAGTTCCACTTGCCCGCTCGGTTGTGGATGGTAGGGTGTGCAACTCTATGTGTCACTCCATTCTACGCAGCAGTGCATCCATTTGCCTATTGCAAAAATGCGATCCTCCATCACATGATTGCTCGTGGTACTCCAAACTTGAGAAAACATTCTTCTCACAAAATTAATCACCACCCTAGCATCATTAGTTGGCAGTGCAACTGCCTCAACCCATTTCGACACATAATCCACGTTACCAAGATATACGTGTTCCCAAAAGAACTTAGGAAGGGACCCATGAAATCAATCCCCCACAGTCAAAAATTTAAACCACCAGGATGTTGTTCAACGGCATCTCATCTCTTTTTGAAATATTGCCCATCCGTTGACATTGGTCACACTCTTGAATCATTCGGAAGGAATCCTTAGAGAGGGTTGGCCAATAAAACCCAGATTGCAACACCTCGCTGCTGTTCTAGCTCCCCAGAATGGCCACCTACTTCTTTCTCATGACAATGCCTTAAAATGCTCTCCATTTCTTCCTCCGGGACAAATCTACGTATCATTGATCAGTACAGTGTCTGTATAGGAACGGCTCCCCAAAAGTAGTACTTAATCTGAGAAAAATTTCTCTTCTGTTGATATGTCATACACACTTGGGAGCACCCTTGATGACAAATAATTTGCAAAATCCGCATACCATGGTGCCTCTTCCACTCTCCAGCTTTCATCCAGAAATGTTTCTCTAATTGGCATTTCCTCCTCATTCCCTTGATTGGTCTCTCAATTCTCGACAAGTGATCAGTACCACATTTTTCGACCCTTCTTGTCTCGAATTTCAACTCAAACTCTTGAAGTAGCAAAATCCATCTTATCAACCGAGGTTTTGCTCTTGCTTTGCCAGTAGGTGTCTGAGTACTGAATGGTCTATGTAAACGATCACCTTCGCACCTATAAGTAGAACGAAACTTGTCAAAAGCAAACACCACAGCCAATAATTCTTTTTCAGTGGTGGTGTAATTTAGTTGTGCATCAACGAGTGTCTGCTAGCATACTGAATTACATGCAACACTTTATTTTTTCTTGTCTACTACTACCCTAAAGCAAAGTCACTAGCATCACAACTAGTTCAAAGGGCAGTCCCCAATCGGGAACTGCAATAATAGGTGCAGATACTAGTAAATTTTTCAGAGTTAAGAAAGCATGCTACAGTCATCATTAAAGTCAAAGCAAAATCTTATTCAATAAATTGCAAAGGGGTTTAGAGATTTTAGAAAAATCCTTGATGAAGCGTCTGTAAAACCCCACATGCCCCAAGAAACTTCGGACTGCTTTGACAGTGATGGTGGTAGTAGCTTCTCAATCACTTCTGTCTTTGCTCGATCAACTTCAATCCATTCTTGGAAATCCTATGCCCGAGCACTATTCCCTCTTAGACATGAAGTGACATTTCTCCCAATTTAGCACCAAATTTGTTTCCTTACACACGCTGCAAAACAAGAGACAGATTTGTTAGACAGTTATCGAATGATGAGCCAAAAACTGAGAAGTCATCCATGAAGACTTCTATAAACCGTTCCACCATGTCTCCAAAGATTGACATCATGCATCTTGGAATGTTGTTGGTGCATTGCATAACCCAATGGCATCCTTCGGTAAGCAAAGGTGTCGTAGGGGCAAGTGAAGGTCGTTTCTCTTGATCCTCCGGAGCGATGGCAATTGGTTATATCCTGAATAGCCATCTAGGAAACAATAATAGGCATGTCTACCAACCTCTCCAACATCTGATTGATGAAGGGCAATGGAAAATGATCCTTCTTGTCACCTCATTCAGTTTACGGTAATCAATGCAAACTCTCCAACTCGTTACCGTCCTTGTTGGAATCAACTCATTACTCTCATTCTTCAAACAGTGATCCCTCCTTTCTTCGGAACACTTGTACCGGGCTCACCCATGGACTATCGGAAATCGGATAAATAATCCCGCATCTAAGAGTTTCACCACCTCCTTTCTCACCACTTCCTTCATTGAAGGATTCAATCTCCGTTGTGGTTTACCCTAGGTAATGTCTCCCATGAGAATCTTATGCATGCAAAATGAGGGCGAGATACCTTTAATGTCCGAAATGGTCCATCCAATGTAGTCTATGTTCTCTCAACACTCTAATCAACCTCTCTTCCTCTAATGCATTCAAATCTGCACTAATACTCACCGGAAAAGTTTCTGGATTCCAAGATAGACATATTTGAGGTGAGGCGGTAAAGGTTTCAATTCAAGCTTTGGAGCTTCTTCATTTTTTTCCTTTGCTTCTTTGTCAAAATCAAACTCCTCAAATTCTATATCTTGACTCTCCTCAATCGGTTGAAGTGCTTCTAACATTCTAGCACAATCATTACTTGCCGATTCTTCTACCTCTACTGTTTTTGATTTGGCTATACACGCTTCTAGAGGTAATTCTGGGGTGTTTCTTTTCCATAGATTCTATAACAAGTTCATCACCACATACACTAAAGCATGAATCCGCTTCCAACGGAAACTTCATTGCATCAAAAACATTGAGTTACTATTTCATCTTGAACCCTCAACAGTAACTTTCCTTCTGCACATCAATCAGTGCTCTCCCCGTGGCTAAAAATGGCCGCCCAAAATGAGAGGAATTTCCTTATCCTCTTCCATGTCCAACACCACAAAGTCCGCTGGAAAAATATCTTCCCCACCTTCACTAATACATCTTCAACTATCCCTCGGGTGCTTTACGACCTATTTGCTAGTTGCAGCGACATGTCGTTGGCTTCACTTCACCATTCCCAAATCTCTGAAAACAGAAAAGGGCATCAAATTTATACTAGCTCCTAGATCACATAGAACACGATCAAAAGTAAATCCCCTATAACACAAGGAATAGTAAAACTCCCTGGATCTTTGAGCTTCGGGGGTAATTTTTTCTGGAGGATTGCACTGCACTCTTCGTGAGCATCACCGTTTCCTCATTCTTAATTTCCTTTTGTTCGAAAGGATTTCCTTCAGGAACTTGCATAACTCGACATTACTGTAATGCATCTGCAAAAGGAATGTTAATATGCAATTTTTTAAAAACTTCAATGAACTTGAAAATTGCTTATCTAATTCTTTTTCTTCAATCTCTGAGGAAAAGGCACGGGTGGGGTGTGATGTGCCAATTCTGGTGGTATCTCGGGGAATGGCAATTTCTCCTTCTTCTTTTGCCTTTCTTTCTTTCTTTCTCTCCCCCAAATCACCTGGTTTCTCTCCACAAATGATCCTCATTAATCTCTCTTCATCAATTCTCTCTTCAGAATCTTCCTTTGGGTGCTCCACCCTTTGGTAGTGTGGCCTACCTCTTCCAAAACTGTCCCACTTCTCAAAATTATGGCATTTGCTTGTTCACGTGGGTTGGTTACGGTATTGCTTGGTAGAGAAACTACGGTCTATCATTCAGTCTTCGGCAAATGACCCATTTGTACCTCAAGATTCCGAATGGACGCCCCTTGGTTTCTAAAGTTTGTCCTCGTTCATTCATGAATCCAGTGGTCTCTTGCATGAATTTACTAAACATATCCTCCAACTTCGTCATTCTTGATCTCCCGGTGATGGTCACCCCTGGTTGGTTATTGGAACTGTCTCTGGTTCCATTGGTTACCTTGTGGTTCTGATTTCCCCAAGCCAGATTTGGGTGATTTCTCCAACCCGGATTCACTCCGTGATGAAGATGTCGAAGCAAAGTGTTCCCAACTGACACTCGCTGCTCACATGGTTTCCTGCACAAAATTCAATCATGTAGTTGAGGTGCTTGTATAGAATTTACCTACATAATTCCCAACTGTTTTTGAAGTGCGGTGAGTTGGGCTGAGATGGCTGTAAAAAAATCAACTTCGTGAAGACCCGAAGATTTCCTTGTTGTAGTTCTCTCATCGGTCTTTGATAGTTGTTGCTTGCCAAAACCTCAAGCAACTCATACGCTTCTCTGGTGTCTTATTTGCAAGGCCCCTCTGAAGCTGCATCCACCATGGTTTGCACATTACCCACAAACCATTATAAAATGTTTGGACTTGAAGCCAACTGGTAGACCATGATGTGGACACTTTCTCATTAACTCCTTGTATCTCTCAAGCCTCATACAACGACTCGGATCATCTTGGAAAAATGATGTGATATCATTTCTCAATTTCGCTGACTTAGCTGGAGGGAAGAACTTGGTCAGGAATTTTTGTGCTAGATCATTCCACGTTGTTATTGTTCCCGGTGGTAATGCCATTAACCACCCCTTGCTTTATCTCCCAATGAGAATGGGAATAAAAGCAGCCTAATAGCATCATCCGACACTCCATTTGACTTGAAGGTGTCACAAATTTCCAGGAAATTTGCAATGGCTGATTCAGATCCTCCTTCAAATCACCGTTGAATCTAAACGACTGCTGGATCATCTGGATGATTACCTTGATCTCGAAGTTGTTTGCTTGTACTGTAGGTCTAGTAATACTTGACCACTTCCATTCACTGTGGGAACTGAAAATTCCCTCAGTGTCCTGTTTTCTTGTTCAGCCATTAACAACAACTTCTTCCGATTCGCAGTAAGATTATCTCTTTCTTTCTCTCTCTGTTAAGTCTTCTTACAGTCCTCTCAAGCTCAAGGTCAACAGGAACCACTGGTTGACGTCTTGCTCTTGCATAAACTGAACGAACACAAGTGAAAGAAAAGTGAGATCAAAACTTAATGAAAATTAAAAACAAAAATTAAAACTTCAATCTAGCTAAACTTAAGGAAAAACTCAATGTTAACTTAAAACAGTCCCGGCAACGGCGCCAAAAACTTGATGCGTGTTCTACAACATGCAATATGTAGCAAGTGCACTAGTGCATAAAGTAATAAAGTGATGGGTAGGATATCGTTCCCACGAGGATGTTAGCAAAGCACTAAGTTTCCTAACGTTATCAAGTTGAAGCAATCGAATTCTTTGGATTGGTGGGAGCAAATTTAATTAAAAACAACAATGAAATTAAACCAAGAATTAAATCTAATAAGAAAGCAAGATGAAACACGGAATATCAATTCAAGCAAAACGGGTGGGTTTGACTTCGTTTGGATTTTTATGGGTTAAAACTAAATTACACTATATCAATTCATGCGCAATGGTTGTAAATCGAATTCACTAATACGTTAAACATACCCTTTCGGGCTATGTTTTCCTATTCATCCTTATTAACAATCCGCATCCAACAAATTGAAGGTTAATAATTCTAAATTCATTAAGCACAAAATCCTAAAATGATTTCACTAATTCTTGAATCTATCTCTAGCATCCAATACTATAATGGTGATTACTCAAGAAGCCTAACATGAATTATTTCTCAATCTCATCATGTTCATCACATACAGCATTCAATTTCAGAGTAACACACAACCAAAGCTTATTCACATGGAAATAACACAATCAAACACTTAACCCATTTAAATCCAAACTACAATCAAAACCCTAACCCAAAATAGGTTAGTCATAGCTAAATTAATACTACAAAAACGAAAAAACAGAAATAAACAAGTTAAGCATAAATAAAACTGAGATGAAGATAAGAAATCTCCCCAAAAGATGAATTTCCAGTCAAAATCCGAATCTTCTTCTTAAACAATCCGAAAAACCCAAGTTTATCTAAGAAAAGTGTAAAAACGGCAACCTAAAAAGCTCAAAACTCCTTGGCAAAAGGTTAAGTTTTTCTTTTATATTAGTCCAAAAACCCAGCCAAAACACGCACAACACGAAACTGTGCGTTTAACAAAACTGAATAAATTGACTGTCGCCGCGGCAAAGGAGAATTCTTCGTCGCGGGCGAAGAATGAAGAAATCCCAATCGTCCCTGGCTTACTCGCCGCGGGAAGACAATTCCTTCGCCGGGGCGAAGCCCTTGAAAAAGTTTTGAAATTACAGAACTGCCACTTTGCTTGATTCTTCGTTCGATTCTTCGATTTCGGCTCTCTTCCTTGGGAACAAGCTTCATCATGCTTTGTTCTGCTCTGGAACTCTCCTATCTTCTGAGATCCGCTAATTTCTGAGTCAAAACATTCAATTTGTCTTTATTGCTCAAAAAGTCCATTTTAAACTGAAACACGAAAAGTAAAGAATTAAGCAACCATTCAGGTCAAAAGCACTAGAAAGTACCTGAAATCCGACAAAAAGAATCTAATAAAAACTGTATAATTTACAGATTATCAGAGGTCACTAGATGGCTGTCAAGAATATCTTAAGTACTTGAAGAGGACTAAAGATATGTTCTTGGTTTATGAAGGGGAAATAAGCTCACTGTAAGGGATACAATGCTAGTTTCCAAACGGACAAAGATGACTATCAATCACAATCAGAGTTTGTATTTGTCTCAATGGCAGTGCAGTGAGCTGGAAGAGCTCTAAGCAAGCACTGTAGCTGACTCTACATAGAGGCTGAGTATTGCATTGTCAGATACAAACCAAGGAGGCAGTCTGGATTAAGAAGTTCATTACTGAACTTGGTGTGGTTCCCACGATTGTTGACCTATAGACATCTATTGTGACAACAATGGAGCAATTGCTCAAGCCAGGGAACCACGGTCTCATCAAAAGTCCAGAACAATACCGACGATTCCATCTTATCAGAGAGATAGTTCAGAGGAAAGACGTGCAGATTAGTAAAGTGCAACTACAACAATCTCGCAGATCCCATGACAAAGCCTGTTGTAGCAGAAGCATGAAAGGCACTTGAGATCATTTAGTTATAAATCATAATGATTGGTATAGTGCATGTGGGAGATTGTTAGAGTTGATGCCCTAGAGCCACTCAATATTGTATAATTGACTCTTTGTAATAATGTCATTAATCAATAAAAGGTATTTTATTCTATATCGCGTAAATCATTATTATTGCAATATGTATTGATATATGTCTTAGAATGGTAGAACCATGACGAGAGTATCAAGTGTTTCAAATCTTGAGTGAGAACCCTATGGCACATATGGTGGCATTTAGAAATGTTCAGCCCCAGTATTATTCTGAAGTAAGGGCACAGATAATATAGTAAGGTATCATAGTTTGAATGACTCTGTCGAAAGGCAATGATTGATCTCATTTCAAGGTTGTTTGGTGACAACCTGGTGCAACACATGGGTGCTTGCTGTAGCGGAATACCACAGCAAGTTCACTGGACTGACCCACAAAGGATTCCGTATGGATGGTAACCCTAGTGTCCATGGATAAATCCTCTAACGATGGTGGTGCATGTGATCCTTAGACTTGAGATCACGGAGCGCTTGTGCACCGATTGATGCAGTTTGACACTAGCCTAACGCAGTTCTATTCGGAGCTGTCAATATGGTAGTGATTGGCTGCATCAAAGAGTGTATCAAGACTATGGGGGATAGACAGAGGATTCATCACTCCCGGATACGGGAGAAGTTATCTCACGGCACAATTCAGTATATGGCAATGAACTAAATATGGCCACGATGGATATGAGTGTTGCTCTATCCGGATATTAAATAGGTCATGGTCCAGAAACTGAATACATAAATCGAGAGTAACTGAAGGTTGACAATTTCTATGCCTTCGTCTCATCGAGATAACGGATTATGAAAGGATCAAATTGTACGGTAACATATCGTTGACAGGTAGGTACTTTGCTGAATCCTATCTATCGGATGGCTATGATGTTCTGCTAGGGGCCAATCTGTGTCTGTTATAAGAGACAATTAATTGGTGTTAATCGTGATACTATACACTGTTGGTATGATGAGGAGCCTATGGGTCACACACATAGAAGATAATTTAAGTCTCAAGAAGAAAGAAGGGTGTTTTTGGCTTTTTTAGGCGAAAGGGTATTTTGGTATTTTCACAGTGCAATTAATTTGCTAAAGTCAAGCCTTTATTTAATTTATTAGAAAAAATTAAATAAGTGAAATTATGTTTAAATATGTGTTCGCATATATTTAATTAAATCACCATTATTGTTAAATGTTAATATATATATATATTAATTGATTTTAATTGAGATAATGATGAAATAAATATAAAATATCTAATTGGGAGTGTTTGGTAACATGGGGTGTTTGGGTTGGAGACCAAGCCTATTCCATATGGGAATAGGGCATTAAAGTAACACTATAAAAGAAAAAGGTAATTGTAAAAGTGTGTGATTTTTCATTATTAACTTTGTCCTTTGTTAAAAAGAAACACAGCAACCCCATATTCCCTCTCCCACGGTAGACTTGGTTTTTGCTTGAAATCAATTCTTCTTTTTCTTCTTTAATCTTAAAGCTAAGGAGGGTCTAGCAAATCCCTCTTTAGTTCTTTCTAATTGTTTTCGTGTGGACTACGTGGGTTCGATCCTACACTTGGATCGGTAGAAAAAACGTTCATTGACAAATTTGGAGGAGCCTCCAAACGTGCGTATGTATTTCTAAACTCATGATTAATTTCTGCAAATTTCTATTTTATGATAAAACTATAAAATTATACCCTTGATCTTGGCTCTTTGGGAACGATCCTTGTTATTATGTTTTTGTTTTCCGTTGCGTATATGGACAGTTTCCTAACAACTCTGAGGTGAAAAGTAGGCACCTAACTTTCTCCAACAAAGTTCTATTCATTCTTTCAACAACCGCATTTTGTTTTGGGGTTCTCCTCACTGTCCTATGCCTTAGGATCCCTTGGTCAATACAATAAATGTCAAATTCAGAGTTACAAAAATCTAAACCATTGTCTATCCTAACTGCCTTGACTCTTTTATCACTATGATTTTCCACCAGAGTTTTCCAGCCTTTAAACTTGGTTATGACTTCATCCTTAGACCTTAGGAGATACACCCACACCTTCCTACTGAAGTCATCCACAATGGACAGGAAGTATGAGTTTCCACCATGTGATTTAACCCTCTCAAGACCCCACATATCCCCATGTAGGTACTCTAAACATCTAGAGGCTTGATGAGTTCCTTTTGGGAAACTCATTCTATGTTTTTACCTAAAACACATACTTCACAGAAATCTATATTAGAAACAGTGTCATTCCCAAAAACAGCCCTACTGTTTGAGAATGCTATGCCATTTCTCAATTGTAGACAAGTTAGTAGTCAAAAGAGTAGTATTAAAAGAATCATGATAACACTGACCACATAGGATGTACAAGCCATTAGTTTTTGTTCCTTTTAGCAATACTTCATTATCTTTGTACACAACTATACACCCATTTCGTGCCTTATAAGAGTAACTAGCCTTATCAAGGGTTCCTAACGAGATCAAATTCTGTTTGAGTTCAGGTATAAATCTTACTCTAGTTAGCCTTATTAACTTGTCATTATTCAACTTAAGAGTTATGCTACCAATGCCCTGAACCCTATAGGAGTGATTGTTATCCATGAACACAGTTTCACTCTCATTTGTTTTAAGGTTTCGGAACCAGTCCCGGTTAGGACACATGTGAAAGGAACATCCGGAGTCTAATACACACTCTTTAACATTAACAGAATTAGTGTAAACCCCATGTTATTATTCCGATGCCCTAAGGTATGAAATTTACCTTTTCAAGTAATTTTCTTTTTTGAATGGAAGGGTAAAATGGTCAATTTACATGTATTTCGAGATGTGGCCATTATAAAGTGTAAAGGATGATGTCATTGAAGAGAAATGAGGGTAGAATGGTTATAAAGTTGATTGATAAGGTTAAATGGCATAAACGGTAACCAAGGGTATAATGGTCTTTTCATACAAAACCATATGATTTAAGTGTCCATAAAAGTGCACCAAGGGTAAATTAGTCATTTACCTAGTAGAATTACTTAATGGTTAAGTGTTTTAAAGAAGTCAAATGGCATTAAATGAGTACTTATCTTTATGTTGTGGTAGAAATGACCAAAACGCCCTTATATGAAAAATTTATGCCAAATGACCTTTATATCTAACTTTTATTGACCAATCACATTAGAGTATCAATGGAATGAATATTTACAAGGTTTAAAGAGAGAGTAGTCGGCCTTGGAGACCCCAAATATATCATCTTCTTCTTCATCTCTCAAATCCACCATAAAAGCCACTAATCCAAGCTTTTATTCTCAAATTTTCTTAGGATTTCAAGTTGATTTTTAAAGGAGATCACCATCCACCCTTAAAGAACTTCAATTTCAGGGTTAAAGGTGAGTTTCAAAACCCTAGTTTTTCTGAATTTTTTAGTTAAAAGAGAAATTCATAAGTGGTTATGTGTGTAAGGTAGAAAGGTGAAACTTTGGAGCCAAGGAGGAGTACCTTTGTGCTTTGAATACTAAGGTAAGGAAAAAATCTCCCTTATGACTACAATTGATAACACCTAGGGTTTATGAAACTTACATTTATTTATGTTAATATGAGTGTGATGCTATGTTTTGGTTATGGATTGTTTAAATGGGTGTGTTGATTGGTGTATGTGTGCATATGGAGGATGATTATGCCAATTAAGAGATTTGTAGTTGGACGATGTTTTGGCACTTTTTGGTTCTGTAAAAAGGGAGGTTTTTATGGCCTTTTATACTTAGAATGATATGGCAAATAATATGAATGTGCAAATGAAGGTGACATGGTTAAAATGAATAGAATTCGGATTTGGCTGTTTTAAGACTTATACTGTACATGCTTCACTGAATCAGTCATAACTGAAGTTATAGAAGTCCGATTGAGTTGATTCTTGAAGTGTTAAAAATTTGAGAAACAGACCTAAAACTTTTATGTTTTAGCCAAAAATAAATTCGAATTAGAAGATAATGGAAAAATTGCTTGAAAGTAACGAACTGTATGGCATCCACCTTCTTAATGGAAATTCCCATTTGTTTCTAATTCTAATAAACCCCTGAATAATCTTACTACTGAAATTCTTTGTATTGTATGAGAAATTGAATGAATTAAGTTAAGAAGTTTAGTAGGAGAATATAGTATGATTGAGCATGGAATATGTTAGTCCATATGTTTGCATTCATAATGGTAATGCATATAGCTTATTTAGTTGTCTTATGAAAAATTTATGAAATGTTAAAGAATGAATTCCATGAGTCTCTTGAGGTATAAACCAAGATCAGAGGAATGGAATTCTTATGGAAACCATGAGTCCTTTGAGGTGACGACCAAGAACAAGGTAATGGTTCAAATGAATCCGATCGGATAACAAAGACTAATGAAACCATCAAGTATAAAGACAAAAGAAATAAGCATGCCATGTACATGAATATTTCATAAGTCATTTATGTTCTATGTTATATTATGTATGGTTATGTTATGACTTATGTTTATGAGAAAAGTCCAAAATGTATGATATGTTTTATGAACTTGTTATGTCAAAGAATGAAGGTCATGTTTTGTAGGTAGGTAAAGTCCTAAGTAATTTACTTGTATAATGAACCTTAATAGTTTATAAATGGCCATATTCCTTACTGAGCGATTAGCGCTCACCCCACGAAATGTTTTAAAATGTTTTGCAGGTACGGATTAAGGCATGAAGCTGGGAGAGGATTCCAAGGGACGCTATGAGCATGAGGGGATGCTTTAATGATGACTATTGAATGGTTTTGCTAATATTTAGTGTAGTAATTATGTTCATATCTCATAATGTAGTAATTATGTCCATGTTCTATAATGGAGTAAATATGTTGTATTAATAAAGGAAATCAAATTGCTAGTAAATTTTATAAAAGTGTGTATGTTCTAGTAAGTATTACTATGGATTTCATAATTTACTCCAAGAAAGGAAATTATATTTTTTTATTATACAATGAACTTATTATAGTTAAGAAAAAAATTAAACACATATATCTATATATATGTTTTAAACTACAAGTTTATTCTTTAAATAGGATTTTAAAAATAAACTTCTTTCCTAGGCGTGCGTTTTCTAGGTTCTCAATGGCCAAGGGATACTTAGGAAATACCCGGCTAGGGAGGGGTTTTACAATTAGACACTGTGAGAGCTTCGAAGAGTTCAATTTTGTCACTAGTACATGGTTACTTTTTGTGTTGGATTGTTTATGTTTATTAATCCACTCATAGCAATTTTTCTTAAGATGACCAGTTTTATTACTGTAGAAGCATTTCCTAGTCTCCCCTTAAGGCCTATTATTACCCTTTACCTCTTTCTTATTCTTAAAGCCTAAATTACTCATGGACCTCTCCTAGCCTCTTTTCCTATATGACCAATTTTTACACTACCTTTTACAAACAGGTTATTGTTGGAGTAGGTGCCCCAAAGCCAATCAATTATTATGGAATTGACTCTTTGTAATAATGTTTATTAATCAATAAAATGCATTATCTACCATATCATGTAAATCATAGTTGTATGTATTGATATATGTCCTTAGAATGGTAGGACCGTGACGAGGGTATCAAGTGTTTCAAATCTTGATAGTGAGAACCCTATGAGCACATATGATGGCCATTCTAGAAATGGCCATTCTAGAAACGTCCATAGCCCTGATATTATTCTGACCCAGGGCACAGATAATACGGTAATGCTATCATAGTGTTGAACGACCCTCTCAAAAGGCAATGACATATCTCACTTGTCAAGGTTGTTCGCTGACAACCTGGTGCAACACATGGGTGCTTGCTATAGGCAAGTTCACTGGACTGACCCACTAAAGGATTTCATATAGATGGTAACCCTAGTGTCTATGGAATAAATCCTCTAACGAATGGTGGTGCATGTGATCCTTAGACTTGAGATCACTAGAGAGCCTTGTGCATCGATTGGTGTAGTTTGACACTAGCCCAACATAGTTCTATTCAGAGCTATCAATATGGTAGTGATTGACTGCATCAAGGAGTTTATCAAGACTATGGTGGATTGACAAAGGATTCATCACTCCCGGGTACAAGAGAAGCTATCTCACGATGCAGTTCAGTTAATGACAATGACAATAAATTTGTGATCATAGTGGGATTGAGTTGTTGCTTAATCCAATTCATTATTCCGGTCATTGGTCCAGTAACTGAATACAAATATATTGAGAGTAAACTGAGGTTGACACTATTTCCATACCCCAGTCTCGATGAGATAACAGATGACAAAAGGATTTGATTGTACAATAACCATATCGTTGACAGGTAGCTATTTCGCTAAATCTGAATTTATCGGTGGCCATGATGCCTTGCTAGGGCCCAATCTTAATCTGTGTGTAGTGAGACTATTAATTGGTGTTAATCACGATACTATTCACTACTGGTATGATGAAAAGCCTACGGGTCACACACATAGAAGATAATTTAAGAATCAGTTTGTGCAAAGGGCGTTTTCGTCTTTTAGGGGGAAATGATATTTTGGTAATCTCACAGTGCAATTAAATTTGCTGAGGTTGATGTGTATATTTAATAAGTAAGATTATTTTTAAATATATGTGCGCATATATTTAAATGGATTATTATTATCATTAAATGTTAATATATTTTCATAAATATATTAATTGAGTTTAATTGGAAATAATAATAATTAAAATAAAACATCATGATTGGGAGTGTTTGGATATAGGGAGCTCTTTGGGTTGGAGCCCAAGCCTATTCCTCATTGGAATAGGGTTTTACACATGCACTATATAACTGCATGTGTATTAAGAGAAATTAACCTAAGTTCATTTTGTTCACTCATTTGAATGAAAGGAGGCAGCCTTCTCTCCATTTTCTCTCTACTCTCACGCCACCCCTTAGCACATGAATCAAAGTTTTACTTTGATTTAAGTTGATTCTTGAAACCAAAGAGGATCTAGCAAATCCCTCTTTGGTTCTTTGGGTTACCTTCGTGTGGATTACCACTAGTTCAATCCTATTCTTGGATCGGTAGTGAAAAGATTAAAAGACAAGTTTGAAGGAGTCTCCAAGCATGCATATGAACTCTAAACTTTACTTTGATAATTTATATTACTACAAATTTTTTATTTAACATAAAAACTATATAATCTATGCCCTGATCTTGGTTTAATGGAATCGATCTATGCTTTAAAAGTTTTGTTTTCTGCTGCCATGAGTTAGATTGTTTCCTAACAGTGGTATCAGAGCCTAAGGTACTAGATTTTACAGTTTAATGTATGGTTGATAACATGTATTTGATTGATAACATGATGCTTTGTTAAATCTATATAAAATCTGCCTTGAGAGCACATTTTAAGAAATCAATATACTTGATTAATTTAATTTGTTGATGATCTACAAGATTGGTATATTGAAATATGGATTTTTGTTGAGATCTGATGATTAGATTGATTGCAAAATTCATTTGGCGTTTTGTTTATTGTTGGTTGAATTGCTCTGCTACAGATCAATATATACTCGCCACAGCAATATAACCCATCACCACGGCGATTGTTGTTTGGCATACTCGTTGATTGAAAAATAGCACTCACCGCGGCGATTGTCCTTAGCACGATCACTGATTGAATATCAGCGCTCGACACCAAGATATAACTCATCGCCGCGACGACCGTAGTCTAAGGTGTGCACTGACGTAAATTAGTGCTCGCCATGGCGATCGCATATGGTGCATATATGTGATGATAACCAACGCATGCTGCAGCGATATAACCCATCGCCGCAGCGAGCGTACTTTCAAGTGCATAGGGGCCAAAGTGAAAAGTTTCAAAACTTTTAGACCAAATGTAGATCTGTAAATTGTCAGAGAGTAATTGATAATTCACCCACCCAATTCAAAAATTGATTGTTTTGGAATGTATGCAATGTCCTTGTTTGAATATTGCATGGTACCCAATACATGAGCCTTAAGACCTATGGTGAATGTTTCAAAATATTTTTTGGTATGTATGGTTGTAATTTTTAAAGTATGGCCTCCTACCTTTCTTCCCCTTCTCAATGTACATTCTTTTCTAATCTCATTCCCCTCGAATGTAAATCGAGGTTTCTAAATTTATTGACATAAAATTAGTTTGAGATTAACTTCACTATAAATTTAGAATGATGTATTTTGTAATGTACTTGAAGACGGAGCAAGGATGAGGCAATCATACTTGAAGACTTAAGATATTTATTACAGGACCCCTAGGTGACCCACCAATTCCTCTAGGCTAGAGGAAATCGATTTTAGTTGAGCCATATACTGGTACGTTTACATTTTGCTTAGAATGCATGCTAAGGTTGAATGTTTAATAACATGCCAAATGATGTCATTCTAACAAAGATAACAAAACTGGTGAGACATAAAATAAAAACCCTCAATTAAAGTATATTAAGTCATATGTATGCCTTCCATCACTATGGGTTTAATGAAATCACTATTCGTCAGAACCTTATTCGCCATAGCGAAGGGTACACTTCTACCAATGGGAGGTTAAATTTCATTGGAGTTTTCCTTAATGGTGTTGGGTCAACTTAAAATGACAGTTTTGCTTGTTTGCCACAGTGAAGGTTGATAAACACATCATAGGCATAGTAGAAAAGTACACATGTTGTGTATGTGGCGACATGTAGTGTCCACTCTACTGATACTGGGAATCACACTTGAGCACAATGGCTAGGCCGTTGGATTATGTGATTGGCTTGTTGGCTTGTTTCACATTTGAGGTTGGTAGTAGGAGCTATCAACTGGTGTGGATTAAGTTTGTTGGCCTACCTAATCAACTCATTTTGGCTTGTTCACCACAGAGAAAGTTTGAAATGGGCCAAAAGAGATCTCAGTCCACTAGGAAAGCCAACGGGCTTCCTAAGTTAATAATGAGGGCTATTGACTTGAAAGAAAATAGTGGGAGCGATTGTTTAATAAAAGGCCTTATAAAACAATGATAATAAACATTGTAATAACGGTTACTTATTCTGCATTTGTAGATTCACTTAAAATTGAGCAAAATGATCCCAACATCACTATGAAAAATCATCGAACTGGGAGAGAAATTGAATGGTGAGAATTTTGTTGACTGATATAAAAGTATAAACAATATACTTCGGTCAAGTGATAGATTATACACCATTGAGTAGGCTTTGTCACCAGAGCCTACTGATAGTTTTATCCATGAGACTGGGTATGTATATGTGAAGCATATACATGATGCAAAAGCAGAAATTACTAGATACATTATGCTTGCATCAATGACACCATTACTGTGACAACAGTGCCAGAAAATGGACTTAGCTTCTAATCTTCATTTTCTTCAAAGAAATGAGAAGCATATGGTGTCTCGATCATCATTCAGATTTACGATGGAAGAGAGTACCAAAATTGGCGATCATATACTCAAGTTGACCGAGTATATGAACAGGCTTGAGATTTTGGGATGCAGACTTAATAAAGATTTAGCGATAGACCTAATATTATAGTCTTTGCCAAATTTTTACTCTCAATTTGTCTATAACTTCATTGAGAATGATAAGAAAAATACCCTTTCCGAGCTTCTAGATATGTTGAAGGCTACCGAGTGAGGCATGAAAATGTTAGAAACGATGACATTGGTTGAAGCCCGCTCAAGTGAGAAGGAAAGGGCTCAGAAGTCATTGGAAATAACTGTTGTATAAATGAAGGATGTTTGTCCTCATTGTGGAAATCCTAGCAACTGGAGGAAACATTGCAAGGCCTTTCTAGCAAAAAGAAAGAAGAATGTTACTTCTTCATCAGGTATGTTCTTGAGATCAACTTCTCCTGTCAACATCTTAGGTCATTGACACAAGATGTGGTACCCACATTTGACTGATGTGCAAGAACTACGTTTGAGTAGATTGCTCGCCAATAGAGAGGTGAACCTATCAGTTGGAAATGGAGCACTTGATGCTACATTTGCTGTAGGACGTTATTGTTTGATTTTGCCTACGAGCTTGTTTCTTGAAACTTGTGAATTATTATGATCTTTTTTAGTTCCTAGAAATTATATTTCTGTTTCCACTTAGGACAAATAAGAATATTACTTTGCTAATGGATTGCCATCCTTGAGTGTAATAATATTCTTTATGGAATTATTTCATAATAATATGTTCTTATGATAGACAATAAGGATAATCTCAAAATAACAACTATGCTAACTGTGGCAAGTTGAGCTAAACATACTTGAAGAAATGTGGGATAGTATTAAAACTCACCTCTCCGTGTACACCCTAATATAATGGTGTGTCCGAAAGGAGGAATAGGACCTTACATGAAATGGTTAGGTCCATGATGAGTTTTTAGTGATCTACCCACATATAGTTCTGGGGTTATGCCCTAGAGACTACGACTCATGCACTGAAAGATGTACCGTTAAGGTCTGTAGATAAGACTCCATATAATCAAAGGAGTGGGCGAAAGCCCAACTTGTCTTATCTAAAGATTTGGGGTTACGAAGCTTATGTCAAGAAATTGACTTCGAACAAGCTGGGCCTGAAATCTTGCATATGTATATTTGTGGGGTATCCTGAGAAGACCAAAGGATACCATTTCTACCATCCAGAACAACACAAATTTTTTGTTGCTCATACTGGTGTCTTCCTAAAAAATGAATTTTTCTAAGAAGTACTAGTGTGAGAAAGGTAGAACTCGATGAAGTTCTAATACCGCAAGATACATTAGACAAAGGACGGGATGATGTGCCACAAGAGGTGGTTGAACATCGCGAGAAGGTTACTCCACAATTTGTGGATCAAAGTGAATCTGGGAGAATATGTCTTGAGTTTGAGAGACATGATTTTCTTGTGACTTAACATGGTGACGTATTGATCTACCAAGACAATGAACCTAGAACCTACGATGAAGCTATATTGAATACAAATTTCGTTAAATAGTTTAAAACCATAAAATCTGAGATGGACTCCATGTACCAAAACCAGTCATGGTTTATGGTGGATTCACCTGAAGGGGTAAAACCCATAAGGTGTAAATGGTTCTTCAAGAAGAAGACTAAGATGGATAGCAAGATGCATACAAATAAAGCACGACTGGTTGCCAAAAGTTTCAAACAAATTCATGGTATTGACTATGAAGAAACCTTTTTCCAGTTGCCATGATTAAATCCATCTGGATTATGCTTGTGATTGCTACATATTATGACTGAAATTTGGCAAATGGATGTCATAACTGCTTTCCTGAATGGAAACCTTGAAGAAGATGTGTATATGACACAACCAGATGGTTTTATTCTCGATGGACAAGCTAATGACTATGAGATTTGGAAAATGAATGTCATAGCTACCTTTTTGAATGGAAACCTTAAAGAGGATGTATATATGACACAACCCAATGGTTTCATTCTTGATGGACAAGCTAATAAGATATGCAAGTTGCAGAGGTTCATATATGGACTCAAGCAAGCTTCAAGGAGCTGGAACATTCGTTTTGATAAAGTCGTAAAAGAATTCGTTTTTATCAAGAATAAAAATGAGGCATGTGTTTACAAGAAGATAAGTGGGAGCACAGTGGCATTCCTAGTGTTGTATGTCGATGACATACTTCTGGTCGGGAATGATATATCGAACTTGCAGTCGGTAAAGACTTTGTTATCCAAGTGCTTTTCCATGAAGGATTTAGAAGAAGCAACCTATATTCTCGGAATAAAGATCTATCATGGTAGATTGGGTAGGTTGCTTAGCCTAAGTCAGAGTACATAGATAAGATACTAAAATGATTCAGTATAGAAGAATCCAAGAAGGGATTTCTTCCAATAGCATATGGTGTCTATCTCTTTAAGGATATGTGTCATAAACCACATGATGAGAGAGATAGAATGAAAAGGATCCCATATGCATCAGCAATTGGATCCATCTTGTATGCTCAGATTGATGTCTCATGTGCATTAAGCACTTGCAGTGGATATCAATCGAATTCAAGTGAGCACTACCATGTTATATGCTTAGATTGATGTCTCATGTGCATTAAGCACTAGTAGTGGATATCAATCGAATTTAAGTGAGCAATACCATGTTATATGCTTGAATTGATATCTCATGTGCATTAAGCACTAGTAGTAGAAATCAATTGAATTTAAGTGAGCGATGCCATGTTGTATGCTCGAATTGATATCTCATGTGCATCAAGCACTTGTAGGGGATATCAATCAGATCCACGTGAGCAATGTTGTGATTACATGCTCGGACTAATATCTTATGTGCATTAAGCACTTCTAGAATATATCAATAGGATCTAAGTGAGCAATATGTTATGTACTCAGATTGATGTCTTATGTGCATTCAGTACTTGTGGAAGATATCAATCAAATCTAAGTGAGTGACATTGGATGAGTGTCAATGGACATCCTTAAGTACTTGAAAAGGCTTAAGGATATGTTCTTGGATTATGGAGGGGAAGATGAGCTTATTGTAAGAGGATATAGTGATGCTATTTTTCAAACAGATGAAGATGATTATAGTTCGCAATTTGGGATTGTATATTTTATCTCAATGTAGCTATAGTGAGGTGGAAGAGATCGAATCAGAGTATTGCAGCGGATTCTACAACTGGTGCTAAGTATATCATATTATTTAATGCAACCGTGTAGGTGGTTTGGATCAAGAAGCTCATTACTAAACTTGATGTGGTTCTAGGCATTGTTGATCTAGTAAAATTCTACTGCGATAACAATTGAGCCATTATTGTGGATGAGGAATCACGGTCTCACCAGTAATCCAAACACTTACTTAGTTGATTCAATATGATCTAAGAGTTCAATCAGAAAGGGAATGTGTATATTTGCAGAATACTTACTAACCCACTGTTGAAGTTTCTGTTGCAGTAGAAGCATGATGGGCACTTGGGTCATTCGACGTTAAATGCATGAATGATTGACTATAGTGCAAGTGGGAGATTGTTGGAGTAGGTGCCCTTGAGCCAATCAATTATTATGGAATTGACTCTTTGTAATAATGTTTATTAATCAATAAAAGGCATTATCTACTATATCATGTAAATCATAATTGTATGTATTAATATATGTCCTTAGAATAGTAGAACTGTGATGAGGGTATCAAGTGTTTCAAATCTTGATAGTGAGAACCTTATGAGCACATATGGTGACCTTTCTAGAAACGTTCATAGCCCCAGTATTATTCTGACCAAGGGCACAGATAATACAGTAAGGCTATCTTAAACAACTTTGTCAAAAGGCAGTGACAGATCTCACTTGTCAAGGTTACTTGGTGACAACCTGGTGTAACACATGGGTGCTTGCTATAGGCAAGTTCACTGGACTAACCCACCAGAGGATTCCATATAGATGGTAACCCCAGTGTCTATGGAATAAATCCTTTAACGAATGGTGGTGCATGTGATCCTTAGACTTGAGATCACCGGAGCGTCTTGTGCACAGATTGGTGTAGTTTGACACTAACCCAACGCAATTCTATTCAAAGCTGTCAATACGGTAGTGATTGGCTGCATCAAGGAGTGCATCAAGACTATGGTGGATCGACAGAGGATTCATCACTCTTGGGTACAGGAGAAGTTATCTCACGGTGCAATTCAGCTAATGACAATGACAATAAATATGTGATCACTGTGGGATTGAGTTGTTGTTCAATCCAATTCATTATTCCGATCAGTGGTTTAGTAACTAAATACAAATATATCGAGATGATGTTGACACTATTTTATACCCTAGTCTTGTTGAGATAGCAGATGACGAAAGGATTTGATTACACGGTAACCATATCGTTGATAGGTAGCTATTTCGCTGAATCTGAATCTGAATCTATCGGGTGGCCATGATGCCTTGCTAGGGGCCAATCTTGGTCTTTGCATAGTGAGACGATTAAATGGTGTTAATTGTGATACTATTCACTGCCAGTATGATGAGGAGCCTACGGGTCACACATAGAGAAGATAATTTAAGAATCGGTTTGTGCAAGGGGCGTTTTCATCTTTTAGGGCAAAATGATATTTTGGTAATCTCATAGTGCAATTAAATTTGCTGATATTGTTGCCTATATTTAATAAGTGAGATTATATTTAAATATATGTACGCATATATTTAAATAGATTATTATTATTATTATTAAATGTTAATATATTTCTATAAATATATTAATTGATTGGGATTGTTTGGATATAGGGGGCTACTTGGGTTAGAGCCCAAGCCTATTCCTCATTGGAATAGGGTTTTACACATGCACTATATAAGTGCATGTGTATTGAGAGAAATTAACCTAAGTTCATTTTGTTCACTCATTTGAATGAAAGGAGGCAGCCTTCTCTCCATTTTCTCTCTACTCTCATGCCACCCCTTAGCATTTGAATCAAAGTTTTACTTTGATTCAAGTTGATTCTTGAAACCAAAGAGGATCTAGCAAATCCCTTTTTCGTTCTTCAGGTTATCTTCGTATGGATTACCGCTGGTTCGATCCTGTTCTTAGATCGGTAGCGAAAAGATTTAGAAACAAGTTTGAAGGAGCCTCCAAACGTGCGTATGAACTCTAAACTTTACTCTGATCGTTTATATTACTGTAGATTTTTTATTTAACATATAAACTGCATAATTTATGCCCAGATCTTGGTTTAATGGAATTGATCTATGCTTTAAAAGTTTTGGTTTCTACTGCCATGAGTTAGATCGTTTCCTAACAGTTATTGCCATTTCTTTTTCGAGTCCTTAACTCTTAACTCCCTAGATTTTAGTCCAGCCACAATCAAGTCAATACTAGGGATAGTCCCACTGTACTGTAAAGCATTTTTAACCACTAGATAATCTTTAGGCAATGAGTTTAACAAAATCATAACCAAGCTAGAGCTTTGTTAGAGTAGATGCCCTAGAGCCAATCAATTATTGTAGAATTGACTCTTTGTAATAATGTTCATTAATCAATAATAAAAGACATTTTATTCTATATCGCATAAATCATTATTATTGCAATATATATTGATATATGTCCTTAGAATGGTAGAACCATGACGAGGGTATCAAGTGTTTCAAATCTTGATAGTGAGAACCCTATGAGCACATATGATGGCCAGTCTGGAAACGTCCATAGCCCCAGTATTATTCTGAAGTAAGGGCACAGATAATACGGTAAGGCTATCATAGTGTTGAACAACCCTGTCGAAAGGCAGTGACTGATCTCACTTGTCAAGGTTGTTTGGTGACAACCTGGTGTAACACATGGGTGCTTTTTGTAGGCGAATACACCGCAGTAAGTTCACTGGACTGACCCACCAGAGGATTCCATATGGATGGTAACCCCAGTGTCTATGGAACAAATCCTCTAACGAATGGTGGTGCATGTGATCCTTAGACTTGAGATCACCAGAGCGCCTTGTGCACTGATTGGTGTAGTTTGACACTATCGGTGTAGTTTGACACAGCCTAACGCAGTTCTTTTTAGAGTTATCAATACGGTGGTGTTTGGCTGCATCAAGAGTGTATCAAGACAATGATGGATAGACAGAGGATTTATCACTCCCAGGTATGGGAGAAGTTATCTCACGGCGCAATTTAGTATATGGCAATGGCACTAAAACTGTGGCCATAGTGGGATTGAGTTGTTGCTCTATCCAGATTATAATACAGGTCATTGGTCTAGAAACTGAATACATAATATTGAGAGTAACCAAAGATTGACACTATTTCTATGCCTTCGTCTCATCATATCATTGACAGGTAGCTACTTTGCTAAATCCGAATCTATCGGGTGGCCGTGATGCCTTGCTAGGGGCTAATCTTGGTCTGTGTGTAGTGAGACGATTAATTGGTGTTAATAGCGATACTACACACTGCCGGTATGATAAGGAGCCTATGGGTCACACACATAGAAGATAATTTAAGAGCCAGGAAGAAAGAAGGGTGTTTTTCATCTTTTTGGGCGAAAGGGTATTTTAGTAATTTCACAGTGCAATTAAATTTGCCAAGGTCGTAGCCTTTATTTAATTTGTTAGAAAAATTAAATAAGTGAAATTACGTTTAAGTATGTGTTCACATGTATTTAAATATATTATCATTATTGTTAAATGTTAATATATATATTAATTGATTTTAATTGAGATAATGATGAATTAAAATAAATATCTAATTGGGAGTGTTTGGAACAAGGGGTGTTTGGGTTGGAGCCCAAGCCCATTCCATATGGGAATAGGGCAATTAAAATATTAATATAAAAGAAAAGTTTTAGTTGTAAAAGTTAAGTGATTTTCAGTATTTCATTTGATTGAAAAAGAGAAAACACAGAGCCCCTTTTTGCTTTCTCCCATGCCAGATTTGTTTTGATTGAAAAATCAACTACTCTTTATTTTCTTCTTTGTTCTTAAGGCTAAAGAGGATCTAGCAAATCCCTCTTTAGTTCCTTGCGATTATCTTCATGTGGACTACGTCGGTTCGATCCTACACTCGGGTTGGTAGCAAAATACGTTCAGAGACAACTTAGAGGAGCCTCCAAACGTGCGTATGATTTCTTGAACTCTAGATTAATTTTCTGCAGATTCTTATTATGATATAAATTGTAAAATTATACCCTGATCTTGGTTCTATGGAACGATCCTTGTTATTATTAATTTTTGTTTTCCGTTGCCTCAATGGATCGTTTCCTAACAAGTTTCCTAATTCTTGGTCAATGCCTTTAAGAATTAGTGTCATGTTCAGAAACTCATCTAAATTATCATCTGAAGACCTAGACACATCCATTTTATATGCAAACAGAGAACCCTTTGAAAATGCTAAGTCAAGGGCAGATTGTAATGCAAATAAAGTTTCTAGTTTACCCCACAACACGATCGGATTCTCCAGGCCATGTACCTTTCTTAGGACCTTGTGCAACAGGTTCAAGATGATTAGGTTATAAACCTCCTCATCAATCTCAACCTTTTTTTTTAGTTTCTCCTCTGGCCATTTTGTAGATGTAACATCTACTGAAAACTAGTACAATGCATGCATAAATACAATATAAAATTGGGCCCAAAGTTTCTTTTCATTAATAATACATATGTCTTTTATACACAAATAGTATTGTTTACAAAAATGCATTTTAAAAGACGAATTAGGGGAACAGTGTAGCTATTCCTCTTCGCTTGCCGATGCCCCTCCGACTGCTTCATCACCTAGGACCTGCATCCACAAAGGAAAATAACGGGGTGAGCACAAATAATGCTCAGTAAGTAAACCCTCTAACTGTCTGTCCCCGTATATAACTCTTAATTCTTTCCTTATACTATTTCTGATTCTATTTCTGTTTCTAATAACATCATGTCCTCATCTTACCGGAGGTACGGCCGGATGGCGTTCACACAGCACCATCTCGCTCTCTATGGCTATCGGGTGGAATTCACACAGTACCAACCCGTTCTTAGTGACTACCGAGTGAGGATCACAAAGCACCAACTCGGTTCCTCCTAACTATCGGGTGGAGATCACCTAGCACCTACCCGTTCCTCATGAATTTTGGGTAATGATCACCAAGCATTTACCCGTCTCTAGTCACTATCGGGTGATGATCACAAAGCATCAACCCGCTTCTACTAGCCGTTGGATGATGATCACAAAGCATCAACCTACATATCTCTTAATTAATCGGGTAGTGGTCACAAAGCATCTACCCATTCCTATTACTCATTGGGTGACGATCACTAAGCATCGACCCATCTCTCCAAGGCTATTCGGATGATGATCACAAAGCATCAATCCGATTCCCATAACGGTCGGGTGATGATCACAAAGCATCATCCCAACTATACTACTCTTCTAACTCATTCTATTGTAGCATTTTTCAATGCTCTCTACCCTTAGAGTAATTTTACCCACTAAGCTCTCTACTCATAGGGTATTTCTATACACAAAGTTTCCTACTCTTTCTTAGGTCACTTGTCAATGCATATAACAATGCACATGGATGATTCATCTCTACTAATGCACTTGTGAAATGCCAACATGCAATGTTGCAAGAATTAAGGTTCATTACTCACACTCAAACCTCTATTAGGCATTTCATCAAACAACTCATGTGCACTATAAAACTCTATCATAGCCATGAATCTAAAACTTTTCCTAACCATCCAAAATGGGGAAAAACCCCTTCACAAAGTCATAATAACCTGTCAAATAACACACTTCCAAAAAGGGTTCCATAACACCCCTTCAATTCCATCTCAACTACCTTGCCAATCCAACAACCCATTTCTCATATTTGCAAGGTATTAACATTCACAAAGCATAGAAATCTCCATTTAATACTCCATACATGGCATATTACATGCACATCAAATACATACATCATTTCTATCAAAACCCTAATCAAGAAATTTCATGAATCTCAACTTGGGTTGGGTTTTACTTACTTGCTATGGAGAGACTTCACCAAATCTTCTTTCCACTTGGTTTTCTTGACTATTCTCTCTACTCTTAACCAAAAGAATGAAAACCCTCAAAAACCAAAATGAACTAAAATCTACAAATCACACAACTTAAGGAGAAATCCTTACCTTAGGAAGCCTTAGGTTGTTTTCTATACCCCAAATCACTTCAAAATCCCTTGGAAATCCTTGATCAAAAGAAAAGAGAAGTTGAGAGGAGAAGAATGAAGAGTTGCGTTTGAGAAGAAGAGAAATGAGGGGTTTCTTTGATTCTAATTCCTTTTAAAGAAATATAAACACACTCATTCCCATTTTGCCCTTATTCTTCTATGGAAATTCCATCCATATCCTTTGATTCATTACAAACTCACCCCCATATCAACATATTCTCCATGAAAAATCCTTACAATTAACTCCCCACTTTTCCTGCTAATTAGGGGTAGAATGGTCAAATAGCCCTTAGGGAAGAAAATGTCTAAAACTCAACCAACATGAAAATCGGCCCGTCGCCGCGGCGAAGAAACTTATGTCGCCGCGGCGAAACCGTCCAGAGAGTTTCCGGTGGTTTCAACACATCTTCGCCGCGGCGAAGATTCTTCTTCGCCCCGGCGAAGCTCGGCATACTACACTTCTTCCATTTTTAACCCATTTCAAGGCAATTAATCCACACAACACTCATACTAATGAAAATCAAACAATATTACCAAAAACAACTCAAATGAGGGCGAAAGAGGAAACAATAACAACGTACCTCAAGCAGGGCGTTACAGTAGAGTCTTTCTCCAGTGCAATTCCCACCTTGTTATAAGACAAGAGAGCCTTCATCTTCT
Organism: Pistacia vera; assembly: GCF_008641045.1. Taxonomy (NCBI): domain Eukaryota; kingdom Viridiplantae; phylum Streptophyta; class Magnoliopsida; order Sapindales; family Anacardiaceae; genus Pistacia; species Pistacia vera. The sequence goes on along the minus strand of NW_022196103.1, from coordinate 1,068,608 downwards.
TTTTCCAACTATTGAAATTAATTTTCCCATCGTATTAGGTGATTTCCATGTGAGTGGTGGAAGACATTTTGTGGTTTTTTTGATTGAAAACTAGAACTTGGGATTGCTTTCTGATTCCCATGAATTGATAGACTAATTAAAGATTATTAAAGACCAAGATTACCTAGGACCAGCCAAATCAAGAAAACCCCAATTTACCAAACCCTAGAATCAAAAGTTTCCCAAATCAAGAACTAATTGACAATTTCTAGACCCCTTGACTCCTCAAGAACCGTTAAATCAAGAAACCTCCAATTTAACAAACCTTAGAATCAAGAATTTCCCAAATCAAGAACTAAACAAAATTAACAAACCCTAGAACTTGGCTCTGATACCATTGTTGTGATTTGGGACTAATCTAGATGCTAATCAACCAATTAATCACAAAAAGAAATCAAGAACAAGCAAATGCACACAAGAGTTTTTCATGGTTCACTTGCTTAAGATTTGAGCAATCTATGCCCTGGAACACCTAGGCTCGCTGCACTAAGAAGATCAATATCATTTATAGAGTACAATTTCAGATTCTCAAACACTACCCAACTCACTTTGCTAATCTATCACTCAACTCTTTTACCGTAACCTTTAAACCCAAGAGAAAGACTCCCTAAGCTTCTCTACCCGTGAAGGAAACACCACCTTCACTAATCAATCCAATTGATTGCACAAAGATTACAAAATTGAAGTAAACTGAAAAAACCTAGCAAAGCAAAAAGTTACAGAGTCGAAGAAGAAGAGAGATTTCTTTTGTTTTTGTTCACTGTAGCTTTAATAAAAATTAGGCCTCTTGTATACTATTGACTCTTCAATGAAATAACAGCCCTTAGATGTGCCTCTAATCAGCAGTTAAGATTGCAAGATGATTTGATCAAAACTGCAGCATTTGACTTACTCTTATGCGGCTGCATTTTTTGCTTCACATTTTAACAAAGGGCAAATATGGCAAAGCCTACATGACTGTTGACCCTCCAGGACTTTGAATATTTTTTCTAAGTTAAAAATTAGCCATATAATTTTCCAAAATTTTCTTTTAAATCACAAAATATAACAACCGAAATACCTAGCTTAATTATTTTGCTCCCTCTCTATTTTTAATTACATAATAATTCAATGTATCTCTTATTTATATGAAAAAGTATATAAAAACTAAATTAAAAAAAAAACGATAAAACAATGAATAACTGTCAATGGCCGTTTGATTGATCTAATATGGCAAAATCAAGGCCATGCTAGGCCACCATGCCTAGTGTCATGACCTACTCCACAACGTCATGACAAGAGCAGTGAGTGTGGAAAGCATATAAGGCTGAAGGGTTTTGTGAAGCATTCATATGGGATGTGAAAGTTGAGACGCTAGATGTGTTTCCTCTAGCACATTGGCAATGCTTCATTAGAATCTTTAGGAAGGAGGTGTTCCGTGAAAGGGGAGTGCAAGAGTCATTAGGAATTGTTCTTCATAGTTGACAGTGAAGAAGGGATTAGGCCATCCCTGCACAACTGGTCGAGAGCTGGAGCCACTACCCTAATGAGTTCATGATATGACGAATGAGTAGACCTCAAGTTGATAAATGACGTACGTGTAGGCTTAACCCTTCTCAAGTGTGATGTTGGGTTGGGGTGTCGCATAAGCCATTCCCTTGCATTGAAACTCTAGGCATGTGACAAATGGTATCAGAGCAAGAAAGAAGGTGTTAGAATTATGGTGTTCCCTTCTAAACTATCATGGTTGAAGAGAACTCCATTATGCTTGTGAGACACGTTGGGGCCACTAAGACACACGTTAAGTACTGTGAGGAGTGGAAAATTGCCTGGTGGTGTACAGTGATTGACACTAAGAGTAGACAATGTGTGAAGTCGATGAAGCATACGTAAGATGCATGATGGAAGTGCAATAGTGGGCATCGACAATAGTGCAACATGGAAGTGAAAAGTGGTGTTGTGTGACATAGGCAGAAGCATATATCTTCCAGGGTGTTATAACATTTTGACACAATGCGGAATCATGCCTAAAGGTAACAAGTGTCCCTTAAGCCGTCAGTGCCGTGAGAAAAAAAACTTTAACAACTATCTAGCGGGCATTTGCAAGAATGATATGCATGAGCGCATGCATACAAATGGGTGTGGGAGAATGTCACAACCTTATTCCACAACGTCGTGGCAAGAATAGCAATTGTGGAAAGCATACAAGTTGAAGGGATTCGGGAAGCATTCACGTGGGGTATGATAGTTGAGACTATCGAGCCGGTCATCACGGCCACTAAATTGATCCTAATTATCGTAGTTAGCAGTAAGCAAGGTCAAACCACAGGGAGCAATTATTGACAACTTAATGTATATTTGAGTTAAGCAGAGGAAAATTGAGTTATTTGATTAATAAACAACTAAGGAAACTATGTAATAACAAGTAATTAAAAAGGCTAACTAAAACTCAATATTAAAGGTGTTGCTCCTTTGGATTCGGTTCAACCCAAGACTAACTCCCATAATTCCTTGCCACACTCTTAGACTTCCTAAACCTACAAGGCTAGGCAAATTGTAAAATGGTCTTTTGGCAATCTAGGTATAATCTATCCTATCTCTCTACTGATTTAATCACAAATTGATTGGTTAAAGACTATATCTAAGTATAACCTATCATGTCTCTCCAATGACTCAATTAGAGATCAATTGGCTAAAGACATCGATTAACCAAAAGCCCTACAAATCAATACCTCTAGTTGGTACAACACTAACAAATACAATTCATCAACATGTATCATCCAATCAACCAATTACATAACAAATTAATCCAAAGTAGAAATGATATTAAACGCAAGTAATGCTTGATTGCAATATGAAATTGAAGCAATTGAGAGCAATAATCAACATCCAATAATCTCAAACCAACATTCAGCTGTGCAACAAGTTCAATATCAATAAACGTTCTTAATGGACATTATCAATTCAACACGTCAAGCATCAGAATAATATTAAAGTGTTGCAAACAAACTGAAAGGAAAGCAAATATAATCTAAATGCAAGAACTTAACTAATTTTTCAATTGTCCAGGCTCAATCCAACTAGTTGAGAGTTCTGTGAAGTAGTGGTTGTCGATTGTGGTATGGCCTACACCATAAAAGGCAACTGGGAGCTCAACCACTCATGGTGATGTCGATGGTGGCTGGAGAATTGGGAATGATGTTAGTAATGATGAAGAGTGAGTAACAAACAATGAGATGATGTGCTTAATTTGTGGTTGGAGAAGACAAAAGGACGTCGAGAAGATGAAGAGTTACAACTCGCCGGATTACGATGGCTTCTAGGGGTGGTTTCCTATGGCCGGTGGTAGAATGATGATCCAAGGGTACCAGGAGGTAGATCTCATGTTGGGGAGTAAGGATCAGTAGCTGGGAAGGTGAATTGTCACTGAAAAGTTAGCAAAAACTCGCCTAGAAGGTGAAGAGTCGTTGGATGCAAAGTCACTTAGCTTGTCAGAATCTGGCTGAATCGGTGGCTAAACGAACCTTAGGGAAGGTGGACCAACACTTGGGAAGCTGGATCGTCACTATAACGATGACATGGTTAGAAGTAAAAAAGGCACATGGAAGATGATGGGAAGATGGCTAGCCGGCGTGGAGGAGATGGAAAAGATGACTCGATTGGCTTGGGGGAAGGTTAAACGTCACAGTCGGCAGCCAAAGGAGGTCAGGGTGGCGACTGGCTACTTTTTTGTGCACAAACTTTTATTTTTATAGTAATTCTGGCAAAATTTTTTTGGCCTATGCATGAATGAAAAGTGACAAACTCAACCCCTGAACACCATAAAAGAGACAGATTCAGCCCTAATCAATAAACCACACCCTAATGTCGACTTACACTGTCTCAAAAATCATTCCAAACATGCACAAGTTGTAAGGAAAAATTAGAATGTGATTTTTCATAAATAAATTTATAAATTCTTTAATTGCCTCAATATGATTTCATTTTAATTACACGAGGTTTTTTTATCACCAAAATAGAGCTATTTTCATGACTCTAACAGAGACGCCAGGTGTGTTTCTTCTAGCACATTAGCAATGTTTCATAAGACTCTTTAGGAGGGAGATGCTCCGTTAAAGGGGAGTGTAGGAGCCATTAGGACTTGTTCTTCATAGTCGACGATAAAAAAGGGATTAAGCCATCCTTACACAAACTAATCGGGAGTTGGAGCCACTTCTTTGATGAATCCATGGCAGGACGAAAGCAGTAAACCTCAAGCCTATGAATAGGGTAAGTGTAAGCTTACTCCCTCTCAAATGTGATGTTGGGGTGTCGTAGTGGCCATTCCTTTGCCTTGAAACTCTAGGCCAGTTGCGTCGGTGTGGCTATATTGAAGCTCAAACAATCTAATATGATCTAGCATCTGTTGATTGGATCGCTAGCTTATAGAAAATTGCTTTTTTTTTTTCTTAAAAACATTATTTGTACTTCTATTTTTAATTTGAACCCATTTTTCCATTTTTTTTTTACTTTAATTCTTTGTTCTTTAATTTTATTAGTTTTTTAAAAATTTATATTTAGAATCAAACCAGTTTTTTTTTTCGTTCAACTTTTATATTTTTTAATTTATACTATAAAAGCTAAAAGTAAAGAAATGAGTTGGGATGGGAGTCAGAGAATGTACCTTCTCCTTTACCTGTTGTTTTATATATCTTTTAAATTTGGCAGTCATGAGTATCTTCTTCTTAGTGACCCTATGGATTCTCTTTGATCCAAGAGAAAGCATTAAGCTTTTTACAAAATTCCATTTCAACTTATTGGGACTTGGGAGACCAATAAACTTTTGCTTTTGCTTTCCTTTCTATATTTAATTTAATTTTAAATGCTATAATATTGTAATTAAAGTTGATTTTATTGAGTGGCCCGGTTAATTTATTTGGGTGTATTTTATATGAGAGGAATACTTGTGTTAGGCATGCAAGCTTAGAGATTAGACTGAAGTTGTAAAATCATCATAATGACTGTATGGATGCACAAACCACCATCATTATATATCCTCGTATACCCTAACAAAACATTCAAATGCTCCTCTTACAATCATACAAAATCTATTAGCTTGGTGCTATTGGAATCCCACTTTCTAGCTAAATAGCCCCCATTTCTATTTTAAGTGAGGGTAAATTTGGTATTAAAAAAATTGATACTTCTATAAAGCTAAAATAATGTTAATCTTTTTTGTTAGATCTCACTTGTAGAAATGTAATAGATTGCAAGTTAAATACTTCGTATTCTTGTAAGTCGGTTGATGTAAATAATAAAATTATGAAAAGTACTACACAATTAAACATATGATAATTCATAAAAATAGGAAGAAGGGTCAAGGGATGTTATTACAGGATTCAAGAGTTTACCTTACTTGAAAAACAACTGAGGGATATTTAGTTAATACATAGGGTCTGGATGGCACCAGTCAAAAATATATAGAGCTAAAAGCCCAAATAGTCCCGGGTTGGAGGCTGGAAAGGAAGATAGGACTGGGGACTTTGGTTGCAAAACTTGTAACTGATAAGACAAAAGGATAGATCTCTGTTTTATGATAGAATCAAGTGCTAAATGTCCCCCACCCATTGATTAGTTCTTGTTTGCTTTTTACAAATTTAACCTTACTTGAAAAACAACTGAGGGATATTTAGTTGATACATGGGGTCTGGATGGCACCACTCAAAAATATATAGAGCTAAAAGCCCAAATAGTCCCGGGTGATTTCGTTTGGGCTTTAAGAAATCGAAATACAGTGGAGTTATTGGCATCTCAACCATGGATTCTATAAAGAGCAATCTAGTTTTACAAAGACACATACAAAAAGGGTATACGAAGATAATCCCCATATTTTCATGATTTCTCTCTCTCTCTTTTTCCATTTCTTCTTCTGGATGATGTCACTTTGTAACCCTCTTTGTATGGGTCTTTATAAGGATAACATTTTTCTTCTATAAATGCCTTTCATTTTTAATATATATTTTAAAAGAGTTAATATTGCATTCCCTTCACTTAACTATATACCCCTCCTCATTGTTAGTCCTAAAATAAAATTTTATTTTGCATGATTAAATTGAAAATTCAAAAAAAAATTTAAATTTTAAAAAATCCCTGAAAACTAATCTCAAGAACATAATACAAAAAACAATACAAAAAATATCAGAAAATATATAAATTAAAATAGCTATCAATACTTTGAAAAAAAAATTATACGTGAAGCAATTAAAAAATTACAATTTTTTTTTTTTTTTTTTTTTTTTGGATAAACCCAGGAATTTTATGAAAGAATAAAAATTTACACTCTAAAAATGGGACTTTCCTTCAGTGCCGAGACCTTTGGACAACCCCAAATGACCGAGCAGCTCAAAAAGAAACAAGAGAAACTAAAGGATATACACAAAAGCAACTAAGACTCAAGACAGCAGAGTCTACAATCTTGAGTGCATGTACAAAAAACCAACAGGAAAGACAAAGCAGAACCTACACTGCCAAGCTCTCCTGCGGAACTCTAAGAAGTAACAAAAGATCTGTAACATTAAAAAGAGCTTAACAACCAACACTCCTTCCTTGATGCCAAAAACTCTTGGAAACAGCATAGCATGAACCATAGATTTTGCTATTGCAAGCACTCCTGCCTGCCCTGCTATCCCTCCATCAACCTGGAATCCAGTAAAAGGAACTATATCTTGCACTGCTACTAATTCTTTCCACAAGCACAAAACCAGCAAGACCAAAAGGATTACTGCAGTTCGGAATCCGCCCCAAACTAAACTTCACTTCCAACCACCAAGAAACAGCAGCAAACAACACACTACTACCTTCCCCATCAGCATCATGGGCTGGATATACTGCCGAAAACATCCCAAGTTCATATAGGAAGCAGTAGGAGAGTTGCATCGCCCAATATGACCTACACCAGTCCAAAGGAGCATCAAACATTGCAAGAACTTTCTGTTGCATCTCTCCTACCCAACTGCCAACTCAGGATAACCTAAATGCTCAATCTGCATGCATCCCACAACAACAGCAGAGAAAGCAACAACTTCAAAACCACCACAAGTAGTAAAAATCCCCCAAACCAAGCACTAAAATTTGCCTGCCTGTCCCTGCAACAAGGGATCTCACAGACGCACCATCACAAAAATTAATGCCCTAAACCCCCAAAGTTACACAAAACACGAGTTGAGCTCCAGCTCCACAAATGCACTGCCCATACTGTTGTACCCACGTTGCAGTCTACAAACTGTTGCCCTTGGCCCCCAACCCAACAACTTAGCCAATACACAAGAAAATTTCGCACCCGTAGAACCCCCTTGCGGGTTGAATAGGAATGACCTGCACCTCCAACCATCTGCATCTGACCATACAACACATCAGAAAACATCACATTTGTTGCACTTCCAAACCATCCTATAGCAGCCCACAAAACTCCCTTAGAAGCACCACCGTAGAAGACAACCACAACCACAACCACAAAACCAAGGCAGACAAACGCACCTAGCATACACCCAACCTTTGCCCAGGCATCAAAAACTGTATTATCATAGCTACATCTGTAGAGGACTGCTAAACTCATCCTACTCCATCTGGTTTCCCAATTTACCTAGAATTTGCAAGAGTAGAAGCAGACAAGCTGGAAAGCCAGAAAACCTACACTAAGCCCAGGACCCCTTTGGTTGGGCATACACCAGCAGACAGTACAAGCCCACTCTCCCTTCCCAGATAAAACAAGCAGCATAGTAATAGTACTCCATCTTGCAGTAAGTGATCTGTTCCCTCAGGTCAATAATTGCTGCAAAATAATTAGCCCACTGCCAAAACCCAGCCCAATTATGCCTTTACACAGGCAGGATCCACCCAACCTAGTAGCTCACCCAGCAAACCAGACCTCAGGATTGCAGAATCATCTTGTGATCTGCATAAGAATGACCTATGCCATCAAACACCATCAAACACCCCTATCATTTGAATTTGATAGGTCCCAGTCAAAGCCAAATTACAATTGCTTAAGTAAATAGGATTCACTTAGGGTGAGAATTAACCACAGAATTTGGATAAAAATTGTTTCCCTTTTATTGAATTTCAAAGAACTTAAATACACGGAGAATTCAATTGCTGCCCCTAAACTTACGATCCCACTTGCTAAAAAGTAGGCCTCAACCACTGCTCAACAGCTAGCATAATGCAATTAATTAGTAAGTGACAAAACCACAATAAAATAGCCACTTCTGCTACATGGCCTATTCTCACGCATACTGCTCAAATTGCTTGGACTAATTTTAGCAGCACATTAATCGTCATGTTCTCCTGCACCACCCACTTACACATATTTCGGGTTTCTAATAGGAATGCGTTGAGAGCGTCTCGGCTTAACAATACCCCCCTCTTTCACTGGGACCTTGTCCCCAAGGTCCAAATTCATGAATCTATCTCGCAATTGCTCAGTGTTTTCCCGAGTTGCATCATCTGTAGGAAGACGTTTCCATTTGACCAAGCTTTCTGCGACAAACTGAGCTCCTTTTATATCCATCGAGTATCCAAAATGGCCTCAGGTTCAAGTACAAGTCCTTCATCATCAGTAATAGGTGGCAAGTCAATAGTAACATCAATTGTTTCACCAATTTTTTTCTTTAACAGTGACACGTGGAAGCCTGGATGCACACGGGACTCCTTAGGCATTTTGAGCTTATAGGCCACCTTTCCAATTTTTTTCTCAACTTGGAAAGGGCCATAAAATCGACTTGCTAGCTTCTAAAATGCCCTTTTGAAAACTGATTTCTGTCGATATGGATGGAGCTTCAAGTAGACCCCTTCTCGAAAATCAATGTCCCTTCGCTTAGCATTTGCTATTTATTTCATTCGGTTGTTGGCAGCATGTAGATTGACCTTGATTTGTCGTAGCAACTCATCTTTTGAAGTCAGATTTTGATCTACTTCATTCACTGGGGATGAGCCCACGTGATAATGAGGAATGTTTGGCGGAGGGCGACCATAGAGAGCTTGAAAAGGCGTCATTCCGGTAGAAGCATGGTAAGTGGTATTGTGCCAGAACTCGGCCCATGGAAGAAGAGAACTCCATTTGCTAGGCTGTTGGTGAACAAAGCATCGAAGATACTGCTCTATACATCTATTTACTACTTCCGATTGTCCGACAGTTTGCGGGTGGTAAGCGGAGCTCATTTTCAATTGAGTTCCCGAGAGTTTGAAGAACTCACACCAAAAATTGCTAATGAATACAGGATCTCGATCACTAATAATTGTTCTTGGCATTCCATGCAACCTCACCACCCCCTCTACAATTTTTTCAGCTACTGCTTTTGCGGTGAAGGGATGAGTTAATGGCAAAAAATGGGCTGATTTGCTGAGGCGTTCCACCACCACAAGAGTGCTGTTTTTGCTGTTAGAAGTTGGAATACCTTCAATGAAGTCCATGGTTATATCATCCCACACTTGACATGGAATTGGTAAAGGTTGTAAAAGTCCTGCTAGAGAGAGAGTTTCGGCCTTTGCTCTTTCGCAAATATCACAACAACAAACATGGAAGGCCAATAAAACTGCTGTGCCAATCTTTTGTAGGTGCCTAAGACTCCAGAATGTCCACCAAAGTGAGAATCATGAAATTCCCGTAACAGTTGAGGAATTATTCGGGAATTTTGTGGCACAACTACCTGATTTTTGTAGAGAACCAATTCATTGCGCCAAGAATAAGGAGCTCCTGGATTGTCCATTGCCAACTGTTAATTTGGGGAAAATGAATTGAAGAGAGAAAGATGAGAGGAAGGGAGAACTCGTGAAGATGAATTTTGGAAAATGAATATTGTATTCAACTTAACTTTCTCTGCTCTGTTACAAGGCCTTATATACATTCTGTTATAAACTAGCTACTAACTAACTTCCATGTGCACTAACTGAATGTAACAAACTTTGCCACCTCATATTGCCAGCTTGATTCTCAACACTCCCCCTCAAGCTGGCACCTTATGTATGTTCTTCAGACAGAGCCCAGACATGAATTTTTTATGTTGCAATCTGCCTAAACCTTTGATTCTCAACACTCCCCCTCAAGCTGACACCTTATGTATGTTCTTCAGACAGAGCCCAGACATGAATTTTTTATGTTGCAATCTGCCTAAACCTTTGGTCATGATGTCTGCCATAGTAAAGAAAGATATTGGCGTAAATTCAATGAATAATTTTCCACTCATTTTCATTGATACAATTTCTATGTTATATACAGATTGCTTGAGAAGCTAATTTAGGAAACATATAAATGTTACAGCTAAAACTGTGCTACTGTTACAATATACAGCTATACAATTCAAATTTAGAATAAGTTTCAAATACAGAATTGATGACAGAATATTTGACATGATTTTAGGCTAGATATGCTCTGTCTTGATTTGAGCAAAATCCACGCATGCTTCCCTTATACGCCTCCGCAAGATTGAGCTTCCATCGGCAAGACCAATCTTGTTATGTAGCAGTTTCGTGCGTTGTTTTGACAGTGGCTTCGTTAACATATCAGCTAGTTGGTCTTGAGTATGTACATGTCTTACTTGGAGGCTTCCTTTTTACACTAAGTCACGCACAAAGTGAAGGTCAGTTTGAATGTGTTTCATGCGCGAATGATTGACTGGGTTAAAACTGAGATGTGTGGCTCCAAGATTGTCACATAACAGCTGGGGAGATTCCTTGACTGGAAATGCAAGTTCTTTGAAAAGAGTGGATAACCACATTGTCTCAGAAGCCGCATTCGCTAGTGCTCGGTATTCAGCCTTTGTTGTGGATCATGCAACTGCTCTTTGTTTCTTTGAGCTCCAAGAAATGGGATTAGATCCCAAAAAACTAATATATGCATAGGTTGACGTTGGGTCATCCACATTTCCAGCCCAATCGGCATCGGAGTATGTCCTTAATACTGGAGTTCCAGCTTTGTGGAGCTGAATACCATAAAAAATGGTTTGTTTTAAGTAGCGTAGGAGCCTTTTGGTTGCTGTCCAGTGATTTGTAGTCGGCTTGTGCATAAACTGAGAGAGTTTGTTGACTGCGAATGAGATATCTGGACGTGTCAAGGAGAGGTATTGAAGGCTGCCAATAATTCTACGAAACTCTGAGCTGTCCACAGCAGCAGTGCCATCAACCAATTGAAGCGATTAAGTGGTAGAGAGAGGTGTTGAGACATCCTTTGCATCACTCATACTTGTTTTGGCTAAAAGTTCATGAACATATTTATGTTGTGAGAGAAATAATCCTGCCCGAGTAGGAATGACTTCAATCCCCAAGAAAAAATGAAGAGAACCCATATCCTTGAGAGAAAACATGTCACTTAGCTGCTTAATAATGTTGGCCACAAGAGTGGAATTATTTCCGGTAATGACAAGATCGTCAACATAAACCAGAAAATAACAAAGATTTTATCCTTGACTGTAAATAAAGAGAGAAGAGTCTGCCTTGGAATTTTGAAAACCCAGCTGAAGAATAGCATTTTTGAGTGTTGTGTACCAAGCCCGTGGGGCTTGTTTAAGTCCATAGATCGCCTTTTTTAACCTGCAAACATGAGTTGGTTTGGACAGATCTTTGAACCCCGGAGATTGCACCATAAAAACAGTCTCAGTTAATTCATCATTTAAAAAGGCATTGTTGACATCCATTTGCCTCAAATCCCATCCATTCATGACTACAATAGATAATACAGCTCTAATAGTTGCTGGTTTGACCACAGGGCTAAATGTTTCTTTGTAATCAACACCCGGACGTTGATTATAACCCTTAGCAACTAGGCGGGCTTTGAATCTGTCCACTGACCCATCAGCTTTCCTTTTAAATCAAAATATCCACTTACAGCCCACGGGTTTACAGTTTGAAGGTGGTAAAACTAAGTCCCAAGTCCCATGTTTCATTAGAGCAGTGAGCTCATTGGACATGGCCTCTCGCCAGTGAGATTGAGAAATGGCTTGACTCACACTTGTTGGTTCTATGGTCTGGGGGAGAGGATATTTGGACACGGTATGAATTTGTTTGGGTTTGAAAATTTGGTTCATTGATCTTGTGGTCATATTATGAGTGTGTTGGGGAGGATTATTTGGTTGGGTAGGATTTGTGAAATTCGGAGTTGGGAGATTATGATCTGGACCTAGATATGTATCAGTAGAAAATTACTGAGATTGTGATTGCAAATTTAAAGAAGAAGCAATCTGATTGTCATCTAGTGGAGGATTCGAATGGGTGGTATTGTGATTTGGTGCTTGCAAGCAATCATGAAGTAAAGACACAGGAGGTTTGAAATTACCTGGGGAGGATGCAACAATGGCAGGGGATCCTTCCGGAGGTAGCGAAGATCCTCGTGCTCTGGATAGCGTTGATGAAGACGTGGCAATCTGCTGGGCACCGAAGAGGAGAGGAAAAAATTGATGAGGTTCATGTGTGTGCTGGGTTGGCATGGAAGACATGGGTTGAGATGGACTGAAGTGTTGTTGATTTTCATCAAACAACACGGGTCGTGAAATGAAGAATTTTTTTGTTTGTGGGTCAAAACACTTGTAGGCATTTTGAGTTGGTGAATAACCAAGAAAAATGCAGGCTTTGGATTTGGGTTGCATTTTATTTGAGTTATAGGGACGTGTTAGAGGATAACAAATACACCCAAATTTTTTAAATTTCAAATAATTTGGTTTCTGACCAAAAAAAACTTCAAAAGGTGATTTTTCTTGGAGGAGAGGCGTGGGTTGTCTGTTTATGAGATAAGAGGCTGTTTGAAAAGCATAGGGCCAATATGAGAAGTCAAGATTTGCATCGTGAAGAAGGGTAAGACCCGTTTCAACAAGATGACGGTGACAACGTTCAGAGACACCATTTTGTTGCAAGGTGTGTGGAGCTGTGGTATAGTGAGTTATGCCATGAAGCAAGAGATAGGATTTTAAAGCGATAAACTCACCACCATTGTCGGAGTATAGTGTTTTGATTGGTTTTTGAAAGCGGGTTTCTACAAACTTTTTGAAATGCGGAAAAATTTTAGAAACACCGAATTAAGTTACCATTGGATTAAACCACATATATTTTGTATAATGATCAACAAAAATAAGGTAATATCGTGATCCATGAATTCCAGTATAACTAGCAGGACCCCACACATCCGTGTAAATAAGTTCAAGTGGCTCATGACTTTGAAGGCTGGTGACACGAAAAGGTTGTTGATGTGCTTTATTAATAGAACATGAATAACATAATGAAGACAAATTTTTGTCTGAGGAAATAGGAAGAGAGAAATTCTTAACAAGGTGTCTAACAATTTTAAGAGAAGGATGCCCAAGATGCTTGTGCCATCCATCAATAGAAGTCCATTCATGCACATTAGCAACCTTTTTGGATGCCACCAATGATTCCGGGAAGGTGTAGATGCCATTGTTACATGCTCTTTTTAGTAGGATCGCCCCCGTGATCTTGTCCTTCACAAGAAAATGAAAAGGGTAAAATTCAACAAAGACATTATTTTGTTTAGTGAGATGATGAACAGAAATTAAATTTTTAAAAAGGTTTGGAACACAAAGAGTATCACGCAATGTAAAAGTTCGATGAGGAGAGTGTAAAGCCAAAGAACCAATGTGTGAAACTGCCAAACCTGAACCATCACCGAGAATTACTTCGTCAGTTCCATCATATTCGGAATGAATAGATAAATTGGAACGATCACCCGTGATATTATGAGAAGCGGCTGAATCAAGAAGCCAATTTTTATCCTTTCTAGTAGAAGTTGTAGCACAATTGATAGAGACATTTTGTGAATGAAATTGAGGACAGTACTTAGCAGTATGGCCCAATCGGTCACAAATTTGACATTTGGGCTGGTAATGCCGATTGGAATTATTGGACATGCCAGAGTTGTTGTTGGAGCGACGACCATCACGCTGAGCGCCATTGAAGTTTCTGCTTGGGTTGGAGCCTTGAGGCGCACGAGCAGTAGAATTTTGCTTGAAAGACCACGGTTGACTCCCCCCTTGCACAAACTGCTTTGTCTTCGTGTAGTTAGCTAAAACAACCATTTGCTGCGCTGCTGCTTCCAAGCGCCTCAGATATGCCTCATGTCCAATCAACAAATCATGCAACTCCTCAAAGGCCAATGATGATTCTCGGGCTCGAATAGGCGCTGCAATCTCCCGAAAATCTGGACCTAAACCATTCAGCACATAAAGGGTTAGGTCATAATCTGAAATTGAATGATCAATAATGGCTATCTCATCAGCCAAGGTCTTCACAACATGGAGATATTCTATAATCGACCGATTTCCACGCTGGATTAAGGTGAGTTCTTCCTTTAACTGCATAGCACGAGTTCTGGATCGACTAGCATAAAGATTTTTTAGCTTTTTCCAAGCTTCATGAGAGGTCTTTGCCATAGCAATGAGTGGTGTGATTGAAGGAGATGTGGAAGCTAAAATAGCACTCAAGATAAGTTTATCCTGTCGGACCCAATGGGTCTTACGCAGCTTATTAGCGACAGTACCAGCGGAAGAGGGACACGGAAAGGTGCCTTCGACATAGTCAAGTAAATCATAACCAATAAGGAGTGCTTCAAATTGAGCACGCCATTGAGGAAAGGTGGAGGGAGTTAATTTTTCATTGATTTGGGCAGTGATGTTGAGAGCAATGAGGGGTTTTTCTACTGCGGAAGGAGGTTGGGTATTGAGGGTAAAGTTTGGGTTTTGATCGAAGGAGGAAGACATTGTGGTAACTTGGATCTGTGGCTCGTTAGAGGACGGCTCTGATACCATAGTAAAGAAAGATATTGGCGTAAATTCAATGAATAATTTTCCACTCATTTTCATTGATACAATTTCTATGTTATATACAGATTGCTTGAGAAGCTAATTTAGGAAACATATAAATGGTATAGCTAAAACTGTGCTACTGTTACAATATACAGCTATGCAATTCAAATTCAGAATTAGTTTCAAATACATAATTGATGACAGAATATTTGACATGATTTTAGGCTAGATATGCTCTGTCTTGATTTGAGCAGAACCCACGCATGCTTCCCTTATATGCCAATTGTTCTCCAGTAGGTGCGAATTTCGTGTTTATCATTCCACTCTGAATCTTCTCCCTTATGAAATGGCAATCAATGTCTATATGTTTTGTTCTCTCATGAAACATAGGATTTGCTACAATCTGTAAGGCAGCCTTATTATCACAGTGTAGTGAAGCTGGAGTTATAGCTTTCACATTAAGTTCTTCGAGCAACCCAATTAACCAAGTCAACTCTGCCACTACTGAAGTTATACTCCAGTATTCAGCTTCTGTAGAAGACCTGGCTATTGTGTTTTGCTTCTTGGTCTTCCAAGACAGAAGAGAGTCTCCCAGCTTAACACAATACCCTGAGACTGATTTCCTACTAATAGCACAGGAAGCCTAATCTGAGTCACAAAATGCCATCAACTCCATTGAACTTTTTGAGGACATAAACAACCCAAGAGCTGGCTCCTTCTTTACATATCTGATCACTCTTAAAGCTGCCTCCAAATCTGACTTCTTAGGAGATTGCATATGCTGGCTTAGTGTTTGAACAGCAAATGCAATATCTGGCCTGATCATGGTTAAATATAGCAACCTGCCAATCATTCTTCTGAAAAGACTAGGTTCTTCTAATAATGCATCTTTAACTTCTGGATTGAATTTTTGATCAAACTCATATGAGGTGAGTTTTAAATCCTGCTCAAGAGGAGTATCTGCAAGCTTTGCACCAGACAACCCAGCCTCGGAAATGAGTTCAAGAGCATACTTTCTCTGGTTTAATGCAATGCCTTCAGAAGATCTTGCCACTTCTATGCCAAGAAAATATCTGAGGTGGCCAAGATCTTTTATTTTGAAATTGTTTTGAAGAATTCCCTTTAACTGATCTATCATTTCCACGCCACTGCCAGTGATCAAAATGTCATCTACATAGACAAGTAAGATGACAATGTTGTTGCCTTGTCGTTTGGTGAATAAGGAGTAATCATGTTTGCTCTGTGAATAACCACTTTTGATCAAGGCATCAGTGAGTTTGAGGTTCCATTATCTATTGGCCTGCTTTAATCCATATAAGGATTTGAGCAATCGACAGACCATGTTGTGATTCTCCCCCTGATTGCCAAATCCTAGAGACATAGACATGTAGACCTCCTCATATAAATCTCCCTGTAAAAAGGCATTAAACACCTCCATTTGAAAGAAAGGCTAATCATGAATGGAAGCCAAAGCTAAAACTGATCTTACAGTGACCATTTTGGAAACTGGGGAAAAAATTTACGTGTAATCAATGCCGGCTTGCTGGTTATAACCTTTAGCCACAAGCCTGGCTTTATACCTCTCTAGACTGCCATCTGAGTTATACTTGACTTTGTAAACCCATTTGCAGCCTATAGGGTCTTTGCCAGGTGGAAAGGACACTAGAGTCCAAGTTTGGTTGGCCTCCAAAGCTTCTACTTCTGTTTTCATGGCAGCAACCCAATTTGGGTCTTAAGAAGCTTCATAAAAGGATGTTGGTTCTGGAATTTGAGAAGTTAAAGACAGGAAGCATTGATAGGAAGGTGGAAGATGTGAATAGCAAACATACTTGGAGATGGAATAATGTGCAGAAGGAGTGATATAATCTTGAAGCCAAATAGGAGGCTTATGATGTCTTTGAGATCTTTTGACATCAACAGGAGTAGGTGAGGCTGAAGAAGAAGGTGGAGGTAAAGTGTCTGGTGATGCAGGAGTTGATGGAAAGGACTGAGGCAGAATATCAAGGGAAGTAGTAATGAACGGATCAGTTGGAAAAACAAGAACATGTGAAGCATTCTTGTGTTGAAAAGGAAAGAAATCCTCAATGAACTGAACATCTCGATTGACAAAGAAGCTAAAGGTTTCCAAATTGAGTAATTTGTATCCCTTGTAAACAGAAGAGTACCCCATGAAAACTGCAAGCACAGCTTTGAATCCAAATTTATCTCTAGAAGCCATATTAGAAGCATAGGCAAGGCAGCCAAAAACTTTGAGATGTCCAATAGGTGGAGGGGAACCATACAAGATCTCATAAGGTGATCTGCCATGAAGAACATCAGTAGGAAATCTGTTGATCAAATAGTAGGCAGTAAGTATGCAATCCCCCCAGTATTGAATGGGAATAGAGGCCTGAAATCTCAAAGCTCTGGCTACTGTGAGAAGGTGCCTATGCTTCCTTTCCACTACTCCATTCTGTTGTGGAGTGTGGACACAGGTTCTTTGATGTACAATGCCAAGAGGGGTGAATAAAGCTGCACACTGGGAGTTGAGAAACTCAAGGCCATTATCAGTTCGAATGTGTTTAATACAAGCTGAGAACTGATTTCTGATAAGAGTAATGAAATTCTTAATATGTATAATGACCTCATGTTTGTGTTTCATTAGATAAACCCAAGTGATTCGAGAACAATCATCAACTAGGGTAAGGAAGAGTTTATTTGATCATGTGTGGGGGTGTGATAAGGGCTCCAAACAACCATATGTAATAGATGAAAACAATCAGATGATCTACTAGTGCTGAGAGGAAATGGGTGTCTAACATGCTTTGCAAGTGGACAAATATCACAGTGCATATTATCACCAGAAACATCAGACTTTATTCTAGAAAAATATTTTAGTTTGACATGAGGTACATGTCCAAGGCGCTTATGCCAAAGATTTACAGAAACTAAACAAGAAGTACCCAATGATTTATTCAAAACAGAATGATGAGCTGTTGGAACATGACAAGGCATGAAGAAGTAAAGTCCTTCAACTTCAATACCAATCCCCAGCACTTTGCCATTGAAGAGGTCTTGAAATATGCAAAAATCAGGATAAAAGGAAACAAAACACTTTAAGTCTCTGGTAAGCTTTGCTATAGAGATCAAGTTGAATTTGAAATCAGGCACAAATAAGACATTAGTTAGCCTTTGATTAGGACCAATCACATAAGAACCGATATGAGAAACTGTTGAGTGATGTCCATTAGGTAGCCTGACTGAAGAAGGAGAAGTAGACACCATCAAATCTGTTAGTTTGTCCAAAGATGCTGTCATATGGTGACTAGCACCTGTATCAAGGATTCAGTAATTTCCATGATGTAGTGATGAGAAGTAAGAGTGGATACCTGCCATGTTGACATTGGCATCAGTTGATGGTGTCATCGAAGGTTCCTTTTGAAGCAACTTCAGTATCTCAACATATTGCTCTTTGGAGAAGACTGGGGTAGTTTGATTTTCAATGGAAGAGGAAATAGTATCTGGCTGTGTAACAGAAGTGACATTGCTAGCAGAAGACTGATTAAAATTTTTCTTCTTTGTAAATTAAAAATCAGCAGGATAACCAATTAGTCTGTAGCAATTGTCTTTCTTATGACCTCTCACATTGCACTGTTCACAAATTATGTTCCAATTTTTCTTTGATTTTGATGATTGTTGACTGGAATTCGAAGATGAGTAGAGGACAGTTGGCTCAAGTGAAGATGATTCAGTTGGGGTAGCACTTGTAAGGCTCCTTTGGCTTTCTTCAGTAACAAGCATGGAATAAGCTTGATTCACAGATGGCAGAGGATTCATCATCAGTATTTGACTTCTAGCATGTAAATAGGTTTCATTCTATCCCATTAAAAACTGAAGGAGTTTCTGATTCTGCATGTGGTCCACATATGTTTTTGACATGGAACATTCACATGTTGGAAGTTGAACTATGGATGAATACTCATCCCATAGCAGTTTCAGTTTGGAGAAATATGTGGAAATCGAATAAGCCCCTTACACCAGAGTGACTATCTCCCTATGTAATTGAAAAATTCTGGAGCCATTTACTTTATCAAACCTTTCTTGTAAATCCTTCCATACTAGATGTGCACTTGAAGCATCTACAATTCCATTTAAGAGTTCTTTTGTTATTGAATTCACGAGCCATGAGAGAACTATGGCATTACACCTATCCCATTGATTATGCAAGCTAGCAGAAACTGTGTTCTTTGTGCAAGTGCCATCAATAAATCCAATCTTATTCTTTGATAACAAAGCAATTTTCATAGACCTACTCATGAAGAATAATTGTCAAATCCACTCAATTGAAAAGAAACAAGTACTGCACCTAGTGTATCCGAAGGATGCAGGTAGAGAGGATGGTTAAAATCAATAGCTAGAGGTTGCTAAGGTGTTGAAGAAGGTGCGTTATTGCCATCAACTGCCATCTTCAATTAAGCTAGGTACGAAATTTTGATTCTTCCATTGAATTTAAGAATCTTTTGGAAAGTTGCCTCTGATTTGATTAAAAGAAAAGAGCTGAGGAATAATCTCAGAAATAATCGAAGAAGAAGTGCCAAAGGAATTGAGCACTGATTGATCCGAATTTTCCAGCAATTTTCTTAGAGAAATTCTAGCCCCAATTATGCTCTGATACCATGTTAATTTGGGGAAAATGAATTGAAGAGAGAAAGATGAGAGGAAAGGAGAACTCGTGAAGATGAATTTTGGAAAATGAAAATTGTATTCAACTTAACTTTCTCTGCTCTGTTACAAGGCTTTATATACATTCTGTTATAAACTAGCTACTAACTAACTTTTATAAAACAACTAACTAATTTCCATGTGCACTAACTGAATGTAACAAACTTTGCCACCTCATATTGCCAGCTTGATTCTCAACACCAACTTCCCAATCCTTTCCATGTAAGCGTGTCCAATTGCTACTTTTTTTATTTCCTCCCATATCTCAACCTTTGACACAAGAGTAATGCTACACTTACAAAGAAATTTTACAAAGATCTCCATACAAAGTGATGTGGTAAAAAAAGAAAGGAATAGTGAATTTAATGAGTTTAACTTTTTGTTTCACTCTTCCATTCATTTTTTGCCACCTCACTTTGTATGTAAATCTTTATAAGATTTCTTTGTAATTATAGTATTATTGTTAACATAAATAAAGCATCAAGACTAGGGTTGTCAACTAATCTCGATAGTGCATCAGCTGCTGAATTCTCACGACCTGGTTTGTAATGAATTTCATAGTCAGAACCAAGCAACTTAGTCACCCACTTTTGTTGTTCCGGTGTTGCAATACACTGCTCTAACAAGTATTTGAGATTGCGTTGATCAGTAACTACTATTGGTATTGAAAGATTACCGGAATCTTATATTATTTGACAATCAAACATGGTAATCAAGTAATATAAGATGAAATTACCTCAATAATCATATTTAACCCCCAACTAAAAACACTTTGAGAGTATTGTTCTTATTGTATGTTTAAGCCTAGTTTAAGAAGCAATCATTCACAAGCTTTTATTCAAACATATTTTGGGCGAAATCCTATAAATCTAGAGGGGAAATCTTGTCAAACTAGTGTAAAGAGCGCAATCCGATTCTAGTGGAACTTTAAGGAGGTTGTCTTGAAGAATTAGATGTCAAAGACTTGTGAATATAGCTCCGAACCCCTATAAATCATTATCACTTGTTCTTATTTATTACTCTCTCATTTATTGCTCACCATTTTTAATCTTTGCTGATTATTATCATTCTCATTTATTGTTTATTGTTTATCATTGTTATTGTTTTAAGTTCTTAACTTGTGTGGTTGGTGAAAGTTTTTATTCCACAATTATTTTCATTGATTCCTATTCACTGCCCCCTTTAGGAATACTTTCCATATAGGGTTTTACAATATTCAATTGCATTTTGAAACTTAACACCGTTGTTTAATTCATAAAATAATCATAATTACTTATGTGACAAAAATGTTATTAATATATCTTTTAAATTTGTAGATATGAAATTAGTAATACTATATCACTAGAGATTGTCATCGAATTTTCATGAATTATTAATAAGAAAATGTAATTGTATCAAGAAAAAATATTTTATTTGATTTGAAAAACCACAGTATGCTCACCTTTACTAATTTGGAATAATGGGCCATTGTTTTTTGTTAGGCCTTAATATCTGAGCCGAGAAACTAGGCCAGCCCAGCTGGCAGAGTAGTCCATTAGTAATAAAAGAGTGATTCTGTTTCTTTTTTTTTTTTTTAATATTATGATATGTTTGTTATAACTTTTTAATATCTAATTATAAGTATTAAGTGTTTTTTTTATATAAATTTTAAATATATGAAAACTAGTATTTTTATATAAATATCTTTATCAATGTTAAGGATCATAAATATTTATAGTTTATATTAAAAATCATGAATTTGATCAAAACCAAATTATTTTATTTTTATAAATTGATAATTTGATTTTTATTATAAAAATAAAAAAGTATCAAACATAAAATTATTATTTTTAATATACATATATAAAATTTTTCTCTTATCAAGAGACCCTGATAATTTATGTTATGCAAATTTTACATTTCAGCCGTCAGATCTTTTCAACCTTAAAAATCTTAGGTAAAATTCTTTTAAATTTTCTTCCAAGTATCTTACTGTTTATTAATATATTTTTTTTATTATTTTAAATTTGGATAGTTTTAGCGTACAACATCAATGTCTATTTTAATTTTTATTTATTTTTAAGAAACATCCAAGTTGTTTTGTTCTTACTAAGACCATTCAAGGTGGGCCGGGGCAAATAAAAGGCCCATCTCTACTTAAGGCTTAATCAAATAATAAAATCTTCCTTGATATTTCAGAAATTATATAAATTCTCTTATTATTAGCGTACTGTTAGAATTTATAGCATAACTGAGTTAATAGATATAACTTTTCTACCGTTTATTTTAATATCAAAAACTTAATGGTAAAGAAATTTATGTTATTACTATAACTATAACAAGTTTTTTTTTTTTTTTGTTCTTTTATTTGATTACACTTCAAGGGAATTATTGCTATAAAACTTTTTTTTTTTTTTCTTAACTATGTGTCTATATAAGTAACTTCGTTATCATTCCTATACAACTTTTTAATTTTTATTTAATAACCAAAGGTGTTTGAGTCAGTTTATGATCCAATGGTCACCTCTATTAAGGATCATAGGGATTCAAACTCGAGATACTATCTTAGATCCTCATGCTTGGGAGACCATATTAGATTATTCTCTTGTTTTTTTACTATCAAGGAGACTCAAACTTAGGAGACCATGTTAGGTTCTTCTTTACTCTTTTATCACACGGATAAGATCCATCAGAAATTATATAAGACACAGGAAATATTATTTTATAAAACTTTTTGCAGACGATTATTTTTTAATTAATAAGACAATTTTTTTTAGATAAGTTTTTAATTTGGGTCCAAAATCTTTATCCGTTTAAACTAGTTATTACTTTAATAAAAATATTAGCTTAGTTAGATTTTAAATTTAAATTAAGTTTTAAGTTATCTTATAATTAATTGATAGACAAGTTATTACCTTAGAAATTAGTCTGTTTGTGAATGAATGGATAACATTCATGTCCTGATTTTAACTGGAAAGCCGCAAGGGAACTTATTCGGCTGAAAAGTTGAGTTTTGGATAAGTTTTGTACTTTGCAGCTCCTAGGCCAAACGCATTTGTACCCTAGCTTTAACTTTATCATCAACATACTTGTTTCTAGTTGTAGTATTTCTTCTTCTTTGGCAGTGTTGCTACTGTTGCTATTTTTTTGTTTTAAAATTAAATTTTACTCCTAAGTTTTAATTATTAGAAAACAACATATACAAGTAATCCTGAAAGGAACATAAAGATACCCAACAAGTCTGTTACAAACATAGCATATCTATATATATATATTTTTTTTTTATTTTTTTTTTCTTCTACAAAAACAAACTGAAAAACTTATACCAAATTTTGAGTTCCCTCCCTGTACACTTGTATCAAAATTCATTCCCAATTTCATCAAAATATAATGAATTTAATTACAATCCAGAAAAACAAGTACCAGAGTCACACACAAAAGGCTTTTTGGCTTTATGCAAATATGACAAAATTAACGTAATTTACCGTATATGACCCGTTTAGGAAGACTGTGAGATCCGGCCCGCTTTTACATCGGATCCGGTCCTTGTTAATTCTTCTCCACCTGGCATTATCATACCCGGATACCCCTGAACCAAACCCGCATTTCTAACCCCGTAATAAACCTGCTGGTTTACTCCCTCAGCTGGAACTACTCTCATTGCCGGGTCATATGCATGATCCATCGTCACAACAGGCCTCACTGCAGCTCCACCGTATATTTGACCCGAACTTGGAACTGGCTGATGGTACCCTACAGGCATTTGACCCCCAGGAACGGGGTATTGATGAACATACTGTGCTTGAACAGAGACAGGCTGTACCGAAGCATTCCCGGGTTGAACCGGACCCGGAACATAATAAACTGGAATTTGTTGTACAGCAGGACCCGAGTAATGAGAATCCGAGAAGTATTGCCACATGGGTTGACCCGAATATTCGTTTGGCTGTATTGGTTGCGTTTGTGTCTCCACAGTCTCTACATAGCCATCCACTTGACCACTCCGCTTTGACTCTATTGTCGCAACCGGGTTGTCGGGTTTAGTCTTAACTGGAGGAAGATCCGGCATGGATGGAACGATAGGTGCGGATGATGTAGAGCAAAACGGCGACGAAACAACCGGGGCAGGAGAACCCGGATCCGACATTGATACATTCTCATGCAAAACTAATCGAGACTTCATTTTTGGTTCACGAGGCTGCGTCTCATCAGAATTATCCAACCCGAATAAATAATCGGGTACTTCAGACATAATAGAGGAAGCCTCTGAACGTCCACGCTCGAGCCCCGCGCCGCTGTTGAGAGCGTCAAAGAACCAGTGTTCTCGGTTAGCCGCGCCATCAAGGAGCGAGCTGATACTACTGGCTCGGGAATCATCACCTTTAGTAAAAAGAAAGAGGCGGAGCCGCGCTGATCTTTGGTTTTGATTATGTGCTATGCGATCATACTCCTCCATCATGTTCTCCACATCCTCATCCGTGGTGACCGAGATCAATGCATCCAGATCCTCGTTAGGCAGCTGATACTTCACGCTAATGTTACTGCCACCTGATTAATTATATTAACATGCATCATAAGAATCAACGATAAAAACAAAAGATTGAATTTACAGAACTTTATTTAGTCTGATTAATCATTAAGTATACCTGCAAGTTTTGAGAGCTTGGTGAGTAGAGCCGAGAAGGTAGTGGAGCGGTGAACGGCAACTATGCGGGTATCACCACCAACATAACGGAGCTGATTATCATGCGGGCGGGGGAGGATCTTGCCACCGAAGCTACACATGAATCGCACACGTGAAATATGGAGATCATGGTGGTCAGAACGAGGAGAGGAGGCGACAGAATCGGTGGTGCCGGACTCGAGCTCTGAAGGGTGAAGCGATGCCATTACGTGGAGTTGGAGTCGAAGTTACGTTACCGTTAATTGATTAAATCTGTTGAAGAGTAGAAAAAGATTTTCGAAGTGTTGGATTCTCCGCCTTTAAGTTTGTTCTTAATTTTAAGTGCGTGTGGGAGATGCGATGTTAACGAAAGACAAAGCTTGAGACTGCAAAAGAATGTCTGCATGTAAAAGAGTTTTCGACGGAGGTAGATTATGGATCTGTATCGCAAACACATCCTGACCGTTGAATTAGTTGATGAAAATCATGATTTAATGGGTCCTACCCACTTGAAAAGTATTTAAAAAGTATATTAATTCGAAGTTGATTGTAACGTTTGCCCTAGTATCAAGGGTAGGAATGTTGAGTAGGATGGGACCAGGTCGGTTAGTGGGGTCTTACTCTTGTTGGGTTGCTTTTGTTTTTTCATATAAATATAAAGAACCATGCTTAGCTCATTATCATTTGTTTAGAAGTAATTAACCAGTCATTTCAAATTGCCATTTATAAACAGTAAAAATAAAGTTAGAGTTAGAGATGATCGTCAATTGTTGTCTTTAAGTATAATTACGTTTATGGGTGAACTAACGGTGAAGGTTCCATGTGATGAATGATGTAATCATATGTCGTAATAAAAACTGTATTTTATACATACTTGCCTGTAAAATAAATCAATTTAAGTTACAAAAAGACTTAGTCCTGCATAATACGAGTTTCAGCTCTCAGCTGTCACAAGTCAAATCTTCTTGCATTATTTGTTAAATGTCATTATATATATGCATAAATTTTCAGTGATGCCTTATGCAAGCAACTGAAAGGCTAATATTTCAATTTCTACAAAATAATTATTACCTTTTAGAGTCTTAAATGTCCTAGCATGGTCGTAAGTCAGAATCATATTACCGTACCACCGGCAAACCAATGGCAACCAACCATATATAATATCAGTTAGTAAATCAAATATTGATTATGATACTCAAAACTAGAACCGTCATAACTCATTGACAATAATCCTCTTGAACTTAATAAATATTTACATAAGAAATTATATGTGAGAAGCTTTATTATTTATGGACTAGAATAACCCTTATTTTAATATTGTCTACATTTTTAAAATCCCAAATCTGTCATTAAATATCTATTTTATTATTTACCATTGTTATAATTAGGAAGTATATCTAAATATTTTAAAATGTAGAATTTGGACTAACGACTTAAACCCCAATGGTAAACGTAATTAACTCGTTTTAAACAGTTAAAATAAGAGAATCAAGAGCGAGTGGTGGGTTAATTGGGACTTCACAATGGAAATATTGTGGTAGGCTAATGGCCTTTGAGGAGTAGCTGATTGTGAAGTGGGTCCAAGTGGGTCACGTTTCTCTGTTTGTTTGTAATCTAACAACGTGGAGACCAGTCACCTATTTGTCTGTGAGCAATGTTAAATCCACGCCGTTGTTTCTTTTAATAGTGACAGCCCAATTATGAGATAGATTTATTAGTGGCCCCATTGTGATTCAATTAAATCACCACGTGTGAAAAATCAAATAAGGATATTAAAGAGAACGTTTGGTTCATTATTTTGGATAGAATTTTAAGAATAATATTAGGTAGTCGAATAAAGAAGTATTACGAGATAAAATTTAAAAATTTATAAAAAAGCCCATAAGTTTACTAATGTAATTAAACACCCCAACATATAAAATGATAAAAATACCCCTACCACCTGTAGTACCAAATTCTGACCACCACCACCAAAATCTGGTCGAAAAATTGCGTTACGACATAGACCGGTTGGATCTGTGTCGTAACGTGTCGTTGTAGCCTTTTTCGGCCAGATCTACGGCCTGCTATGGCAACCGACGGCCAGAAAAGGCCAAAACGACGGCCATCTTTGACCGTCAACAATGGCCAAAGATATGGTCGTCGTTTTCGGTCAACGATGGCTAAGGTCGTCGTTGACCGTCAACGACAGCTAGATCGGTGAATTACCAGCCAGTTCCAGTTGGTAATTCACCGTTGTGGCAGATTCTGGCTACCACCGACAGTGGTTGCAGAAATCTGCCAAGTATGGGTCACGGGGGTATTTTTGTTATTTTTTAAACTTTTTTCAGGGGGTATTTAATGAAATTAATAACTTTATGGAGTCTAAAAGTAATTAAAAAAATTGGGTAATATTTCTAGAATAATATGCCAAAGATTATTTGGAGAATATAATTGGAAATATGGGTAGGAATAATGAATCAAACACAGCCAAAGCGTTCACGATTGCGAAAGTAAGGTATTGCATCATTACGTAATTGCCATATTAAAAGGCGAAGACCCAATAATTGCAGATTCTAGGTGGCATTGCCATTTGCCATTAGCGCATATAATTTATATAGTCTATCAATTATCAAAGTTTATACAAATAAATGAATAATCTTTAATCTATCAATAATCTTCCCATTGAACATTGGTTATGGTAATATATGTAAAACCTTAATATGGCAAATACTTTTACAGAGAGGGTGTTGAATAGGAGATTAACAAATTTGATAAGGAATAATAGAACTCCGAACTACTCAACGGCAAAAACAATAAATAACTTGAATGAAAAACAAAAAATAAACAAGTTAATGACAAATGATAATAAATGAGAGAGAGAGAGAGAGAGAGAGAGAGAGAGAAATACGCATAGATTTATATTGGTTCGAAGTTATACCCACAAGTCTCATACGTCCATTTATTCAAGGTAACTTCCTTAAAGTTTCACTATAATCACATTTCGTATTTACACTAGTTTTCATAGGATTTTGTCTTTATTATAGATTGTTATAAAAAAAAATATTATTCTAAAATAATCAACTATTATATTAGTAACCTCAAATAATAAACATTTTTAATATAAAACAATAGAATTAATGTCAATAAAATAAAAAGACAATACAATAAAATTAACAATACCAACAACTTGATCACGTTTAGGAAATCCTTCTGAATGATAGAATGAGATCTGGAGAATACAACCTTAGGAAGAATGTCGAGGCCTGTGTAACACATAGTTTTCTTAAAACAGATTTACCTCTTTCACTCGGGTGCACAAGGATTTGAGCAGCGTCTGTTTCTCAGGATACAACAACAGATGAATAGCAAGAGAAGCACCACTTTTTTATTCTAACGAACTGAATAAAGTTTTAACTCCAACAACAAAAAAAAAAAAAAACCTTAAAAACTAGAAAGAAAATAAGAGATTGAAAGAGCTCTTAATTTTTTTTTGGTGTGTTTGAAATGAGAGGAAGAACATCTTTTTATACTACTCAAAGTGGGACAACACATTGAATTCCACCATTATTTTCCACCTTTTCACTTTCTAATTCTTAAAACTTCCTCCATTAATCCACTAACCTTTCACCTTTCAAATTCTCAACTTACACCACCAATTTCATTCCATTTATTTCATTCACTTTAATAAAATATTCCAACATATATTGACAGGATTTTGTCTCTAGCTTTATAGAATTTCACCCAAAATATAATAGATAAAAAGTTATGTGAATGATTACTTGTAAACTAGGCTAACACACAATGGATTCAAGTGTTCTCTCTAAAGATGTTAGTTTAGTACAAATGAGAGAGTGATTTTTGAGCTCTAGGATTTGCAAGATTGAATATTGGATAATGCTGTGTTCTCTCTATTTAATTCTTGCAATAAATCATCCTTTTAAAGTCTCCACCAACCCTTGATAGATTAGAGTCGTTGTTGTATTTAATGCACCTCTGAAAAGCTACAGAACTAGAGGAACGGGTGTTCCAACATCGAGAACAAGCATTCCTAACACTAACGAGTAATTTAATTTGAAATCTAGGGTTTGGAACGGCCGTTATCCTATCATGAACAGGCATTACCTTATCACGAACAGGCGTTCCATTATGGACCTCTTAATATCTACAAATTCCAGAACCTTGAACAACTTCTTGGAATCATGTCGTTCCTTCTTGGAATGGCTTGAAGAAAACTAGGAACGAGCGTCCGTTGAGGTCATTCTTGATTTACTTGAAGTTTCTCTTAACCTTGACTTATAGCTTGAAAATTCTAAATCCAAAATCTTGACTTCATCTTGGAACAAGCATTCCTCTTCATGGAACAGGTGTTCCTTTTCAGTTTGCAAAAGTGTCAAGATTCCAAAATTGTGAAAGACTTGATGGAACAATGTCATTTATATGGAACATACTGAATGAATAGTCGTTCATCTTGGCCGTTCTTTCTTACATCACAAATGATGTTCACTTTCACAGATGTGAGTTAGCTTATTTGATTAAGTCTTGATATGTTAGGAACAACTAGTTGGGTTGGTCGTGCAGATTGGTTGTTCCAATTTTGACTTGAGTTTGCTTGAAAAGGATTTGTGCTTCATTTTGGACACAACTGTGAACGAGCAATGGGAACGGTGTCATTCCAAAATGGAACGACTTGATCGGAGAATATTTTATAGAAAAGCTAGATAGGACGCGCGTCTCATATGCGTGAACGGTCGTTCCACCAAAAAAATCTGCATTTTTGTTTTGGTTATGACTTATGTCATACCATTGCACATTGTTAAACTATGAATCACTCTTTTTTATTAGTTTTGACATATTAAAACACATGAGGCTCAACAATATAATAATCAATTGAATTGTTAGGGATGTCAAGTGAACTGAAATATTTTAAACCTATAAGTTAACTCAATGTAAAGCTTTAAATGATATATGAAATAATTATTTATTTAAGCCATGTAATGTATGATTTATTCCCTTTTCATGAGATTGTCATAATATCTTTCCTATATTTCTTTCTTTAAAAAAAAAAAAAAAAAAAATTGTTTTGAGACAATTAATTCTGTTATTAACTATTTAATCAATGTAATTAGTTAGATGAAAGTAATTATTAGATCTCTATCTATGGGTGTTCTAAAATACCAGGTACTCGAATCGGACCCAAAAACCAGGTACTCGAAAATCCTTTTCTTATTCAGGTTACATTATGGGAGAAAACCAGATTTTCAGTTCAGATACCAGTTTGGTTGTGCAAGAATCCAGTTACCTGAACTGAACCAAACCAGTTTTTAAACATATTCTAGTATTCTATGCTTAGTTAAAAATTATTTGAATTCATTCTGTGCTTCGTCTCTTCTAGTCTTCCCGGAGCCGGAATTTGCTTAATCAAACTGTGCATCCCGTCTCCAAATACCAAGCGTCTAGGCCTTCTCTTTTATTTTCACTATCACATTGTCACTCTCGTCTACCATCCCAAATCTTCTCTTGTCCCTTCTCTTTTCTTCACTAAACGTAACGTAACGCCTCTCTAAAGGATTGTTGGCTCTTTAAGCAGCTCCCAAAGCGGTAAAGTAAGTTTCTTTTCTTCTTTTTATGGTTTCTCACCCTCTGATTTGTGCTTAAACTACAATTTTACGAATTTCTATTTAGGGTTTTGCTTTAACGAATTTGGAATTTTGATTGTAGTTGACTCGTTCATTTGTTGTTTAATTTTTAATTTTTAATATTTAATTTTAATTGTTTGTATAATCTGCTAATAATGAATTACTAATTTATTTGTATATATAATATTCCCCATGCAACATTGTGCATAATGTAATATTTTTTTTTCAATTAACAAAGATATACAATCAAATATTTTAATTTCACTGTTATTAAATGAGATTTTGAATTCTCACAATAATCATACAAATTAAATATATTAACTTCGTTGCTATTATATGAGATTACAAATTCTCACCATAATTACGTAAAAAAAAAAGTAAAAAAAATTGATGCGTGTATTGAATATGTTGATCCATTATAAACCGCGAGTCTATGACTATGTAATAGATTTAGAAGTAACATGATCTCTTAGTTTTACAATTTGGAATTAAAAAATAATGATTTCCGGTAACAAAATAGGTAATCTATATAAAGGTTTTCTAAGATTACAAATAAATAACATTTCCTCTTGTGATGAAAGAGGATGACAAACCCTATATCTAAAAGGTTAGATGGCAAACTCAAAAACCCAACCCTCAAGCCACCCAATCAACACGGCTGCGAAAAAAAGTCCAAAAATATAACCGAATTGGGAAATCAGACTGAAACAGGTCTGGAAAACCGGTTTTCCAAAGTAACTGGTTCGGTTTCACTTTGCAAAATTAAGAAAATCGAAAATCCCGTTCAGCTAACGGTTCAAATGTGATTTTGAATCGGTTAACTGAAACCAGTTTTACAAACCGGTTTCCCCCAAAAAAAATTAAAATCCATGGGTCTGTTTGGTTCATTATTCTGATAGTTTTTAGAATAATATTTTGAAAAAAGTTAAATTAGGCGGGTATTATGATGTAGGATTTGGAAATAACAAAAATACCTCCTATATTTGTTTATTTACTAAACACCCCTATAATAAAATATTAAAAGTTAACAAAAACACCCTCAAAACACCATTAAATATAGATAACCGGCCACCACCGTCGGAGGGTGACCGGAGTTACTGTATCGGTGCATGACCGGCTGGATCTTGCCGGTCGTACGTCCGTGGATCTGGCCAGAAAAGGCCAGATCTCAATGGCCAAATCTAGCCGCATTTAGTCATCAATGACGGCCAAAGATACGGTCGTCGTTGACAACTGGCTATGGCCAAAGTCAACAGCCAGATCTTTTGCCGTAGATCTGGCCTTTTCTGGTGGATCTGACCGGAAAAGGCTAGATCGGCGCACTACCGGCCAGATTCAGTAGGTAATACGCCATTACACTGGATTCTGGTCTGCTTCTAGCAGTGGTGGTAGAAATCTGGTAAATGTGGGTTGCTAGGGTGTTTTTGTAATTTCTAAAAAAAAAAAATATTTAGGGGTGTTTAGTTAAATTAACAAATTTAGGAGGGTTTAAAAGAAATTGAAAAATGTAGAATAATATTTGGAGAATAATGACATTTTACTGTTTAACTTTATTGGGAATACTAATAATAACATTCCGAATAGCGTAACAAACAGAGCCCATATATTCAATAAATCTACTTTTGAAAATTAAACCCTTCATTGTGATTTCTCATCTTATAAACCTAATCCAAATAATTCATCATCTCATCTGCTCATCTTCTCAAACACGCCTCTTCTCAAATCTTGCCCAAATCTTTAAGTCGTGTCATGAGGCATTGGTGATTCAAGGCCAGCCACACAAGGTTGCAACTTGCGGCATTGACGACCATGCATAAGCCTTCTACTTGCGATTTTGCTAAGCTTCGTCGGGCCACCACCACCAAGTCGCAACTTGTGGCCTTGGATACTGACGTGGATGCCATTGATGATTATTTTAGTTTGTGGGATTGTTTGATTTTGGGTTATGGTTCGATATTGATTTCTAAGCTGTATTCAAATTGGGTAATTCGATTTGATTTAGGATTTTGAGAGCCCAACATGACAAAATAAAATATATGATTTTGGATGGCTATGAGCCGTAGAAAAAGTTTAGCTTGAAAGAGATGGCCTTTTCTTTTAATCCAAAAGGCAGCCTCTAGTCTTATACTGCCTAATTCTTAAGCTTCAAGTTGTAGCAATGTTAATTTTATTATAACCTAATCACTCTTAAAGAATCAAGTATAGTTGCTCCAAGGCTAATAGAAATTAATTTCATGGAAATCACAATCAACTTAATGTGATTGATGTTGAAACTTATGCATATAATATAATATGAAAGTGTTATTTAAGGCAAGTTGAGACCGATTAAAGGGACATTCATCGCTAAGTCTCATTTGGTCGGTGGAATAAGTCCTTTTAAGACAAAGACTTCCAATTGCAGAAAAGGAACGAAATACAAATAATTGAATAGTGAAAAGCGACCGTGATTTCCCTTCTTTAAATACTTTGTTTTTATCAACCTTTACCCTTTGGCGTATATAGTATGGTGTCTAGTCTAATAATGCATGTCCATTGGACCAACCTCTATCTTAAAAATATATTTTGACTAATTTTAATACATTATAAATGTATTTCATGCATTTTTAATTTTAATAATATTCTATTGCAATTTCTTTACAACTTACATCAATGTTATTGGTATTTAGAAAGAAACCTCTTGCTTAGTTTTATAAAGACTCTTTAAAATTCTTTATATTTTTTATTACTAAATATCAATGTTACAATTTATTAAGACTTAAGTACTTTAACACAAAATGTATAAATAAAAGGGATATGATCAATATTTTCTTTTCTTAATTAACATTTACTAATATCCTGACCCAACAGAAATAATTTGTGAGGTCAAATATTAGTTCTACATGTTAAAAATATTTTATAAATTAAAAAATTTTAAGACATTAGCGGGCCTAATGGGTCAACAACACCCACGAAGCCCAATGTGGCTCCGTCCTTGCCTAACAGGTTATGATTGACTCAATGAAACTCGAGGCTTTAGACAAATTCTGGGATTTTTCATGCTTAATATAAGGGGGGGGAAAAAAAAAAAAAAAGTTATGCTATATATATAAATTTGTGATCTCGTGGTAGTTGAGTTAACAAATTAATTCATTTAACACATCATCTTATAATTAAAGAGAGTTTGCCAAATTAATTATCATATAGGTTGAGATCCCAACTTTGTATATATAGCTTTGTAGTAAAAAAAATCATTTAAATTTTATACCAAAATCTAAAACATGCCTAAGCTCTCTTGTTTAGTTTTAAGAGAACATATTTTTAAAGTGGCAGATATATGTTTATTTGTATAATCCAAGGTATAATATGAAAGGATATTATAAAGAAAAAAATTTAATACATTAAATGAAATACACAATTTCTTAGATATTTTTTTTATATATAAAATAAGAGTTTAGGAAAAATCTAATTGGGATAATGCAATAACCACATTGGGTTTTCCAAAATTATTAGTCAAATGTTGATCTAAAAGGTATTCATAAAGAACCTCCCCTTACGTTCTGAAAATTATTCAAAATCCAACATTAACACAAACACATTTTAAATTCTTTGTTTAAGAGATATATTTATTTATTTATTATTATTGAAATTGAAAAGTAGCACATTTAACACAAAGTAACACTTTTAAGTTTTCTACTAAATCTATAGATGAAAATACCCCCGCATAAAAATAAACCTAACCTTTTCCACTCCATCTTCAACTTCATTCACTTTGTTTTACGATTTAAACTGTGTAATATGCTTGTTCTCCTAATTTTTTCGATAAACTTATTGTGAAATGTTGTTATGTTGCTTATTTTTTATTGAGAAGTGTAGGGATGATGGGTTTAAAGTATAGAGAGTTTTTCAAGGTTTAGTTTGACTTATTTATTGAGTTTTGCTTCAAAATATAGGGTTTTTGGTCTAGAAAGAGACACTGGCTTGGTTGTTGTGTTATTGTGTGAATTTGTGTGGATTGAATCGGAATCAGATAGTGAAAATGACAAACGGAGACTTGCGTTCTTTGACCAAAACCTATGGATTTGACTGGATTCGGACATTCGACAAAAAATTGTAGGTTATTTGGTGAAGAAGTAATCGGGATTTGGCTGAATCAGGGGTTTGGACTGGATTCAACCAGGATAGGTTATGTCAAAGAGTAGGAAAAAGTTTACTGCTCTTTATTCGCCATGGAAACAAAATAAATTTTTTTTTTTTTTTTAACCACAACTAGTTGCACTTTCAAAACCACAGCATCATATTGACATATTTTATATTTTTGGCAAAAATAATAGGCGGCAAATCTTCTCCTTATCAACTATATTGGTTTTTTTCGTTTGCTCAAGGCTTTAGATTATTGGTTTACTGATACCTTATAGATAATGTACTGAAGGAAGTGAACGTTGTTTCCAGTTCTTAGTGAAATTTCGGAGAAATGAATCACTTGCGAGATAACGCAAAGAAATCTGAGTCCGAAACAGGGGCGGACGCAAGTGCAAAGTGTCACAACCTTAGAGAATCGTGCGGCCTTAGAGCCTAAACTGTGGTGGTTGGCTCAAGTAAGCTGGAAAATACACACACAAAGAACTAAAGAAAATCTAAAGAACACAGAAAGAAAAAGATAGAGAGAAAACTCTCTTGTATTATTATTGCTTTTAAAATATATAATACAGTGCCTGAAATGAAAATAACCTAATACTAGTTAACTTTATATAGGAATTTACAAGTTAATCTGAGAGTCTAGATACATACAAATCTAATAGATTATGTTGATGCTCGTTTTTGGCACCAACCAATTGTCACGTGGATATCACTATTTAATGAATTAATACACGTGATAATGGATATACGAAGTGAAATAAATGCAAAGAAGACTTTTAAAGTGGTTCGGATGCTAAGGTAGCAAGTCCTACGTCCACTGATTTGTATTGATATTAGTGTGGGTCAGGTCGTAAAGCGGACTGACGTACATAAAAGTTATGAAAAGTAAGTGTTTTCTTTTACAAGAGAGAGAGAGTTGTTTCCTGTAAAGAATGGCCGAATCCCCTTAATGGAGGGGTCTTCTTCATTTTATATCAAACCGAAGCGTGTAATCATCATTAAATCCATGGGTTGGTGTGATTGTCAGGATATAATCCGGCTTTACGTCCCATTTTCCTTTTTCCAAGCTGACTTCGCACGACTTGCTGCAGAGGAATGGACGCGTGTGAGCTCCATATTATTTTGCAGGTCTGACGTGTGCGTATTGCCCTGACGGGAGCAGGTCACCCTTAACGTGACTTTCCCACGTCAGCCCTTTATTTTCCCGGGNGCCGAATTATACGGGAATTATACGGGAATTATATGCGAATTATACGGTTAAGACATATAATTCGCGTATAATTCGGCTGTGCTTATAGAATACGGGAATTCACGTTTTATACGTGAATTATACGGTTGGGCGTATAATTCGCGTATAAAACGCGAATTTACTAACAGGGAGATCAGTTGGGGTTTAAGGATCATTACTTAAAAAAAAAAAAAAAATTCCCAAGTTAGAAGTAACAGTTATAGATGGAGAGACTTAGGAATGACAAAATTTGGGTTTGAACCTGCATCAAATTCAATCTAAACCACATTGAAAAATCTAAGAACAGGCTTGGGTTGGGTGGATATTTTTGTGTAGCATCCAACCCACAAATTTAATTTTTCAATCAAATATTTATATGTTTACTCCAACTTTTTGTATTTTAAACCTAATATACTATGTGTTCAATTTAAAAATTGAATTATATTTCTATTTAACTTTTTTTTTTTATGCATACATTTGTTAAGAAAGCCTAATAACGACCAAATGAGCTCAATCTAAAAAGTAAAAACTAGCTCAACGAAACTTCAAGTCAAAGCCATTCAATAAGGTCTATTGATGTTTGTTCTCTACAAACATTTTTTTGTTTTGTTTTGTTTTGTTTTGTTTTTTTTTTTTTTTTTTGACCCGATAACTCAAGCCACTTTAATGGGACAATACTCGTGGTTTATGGTGTGGACTGTGGAGGTGTGAAAATATCTAATGAGGCTTATTGAACTAAAATATTTCTTTTTATTATATATACTTAGGGGTACTTATTGAATATTTTGGTTTAGTAAGTATGAAAACATTTATTTACAAAAAGTCTAATATGGCATTTGTTTTTTTATTTGAAAGTTGAATGCTTCTGTTATAAGTGTTGAATTGTTTGCTTTTACAAGTTTGATGGGTATGTTTATTTTTTTATTTTTCAAAGTCTAATTATAACTGTTGAATTGTTTTGTTTTTATATACAGTAAATAAATATAACTATTATATATATGTTATTATATTGTTATCATATAATATTAAAAATTTATTATAATGAAAAAATAAAATAAAAAACCTGAAAAAATACCGAAAATATATAATACACAAGGGTTTTATTAAAATTGGAACTATAAAAATTTGATAGGGGTATTGTTGACAAATGAAAATTATCATTGACACACACACACACACACACACACACACACACACACACACAAAGGCCCCAACTTTTAGAATTTATTATATGAGTAAACAACTTTTTACAGCATAAGGTTTGCCTTACTGACACCTACCAACTTCACAATAAATGCAACAATAGTAGAAATTAAATTAAATCCGAACACAACTCAATTATAATCGATGCGAAGTAATGAAAAGCAATATTCATCATTTAATTATTCCAAACCAACGTTTATCATTCAGCAAGTTCTATGAAAATATTAAATCATAATAGACAACAATATTCATCACAAGTTATGCTCAAATCATATTAAAGTATCGAAATCAATCATGAAACGAAAACAAATATAATCCGAAGCATAATACTACCAAATGTCCTATAATCGGGCTCATCCAACTAGTCGAGAGCTGATGAGGAGAGTCGTGGAGTCAATCCCGATCTCGCCTATGCCGTAACAAACAACCGGGAGCTTAGCCGCTCATGGTGGTGATGACGAAGGCCGAAACGGTGGAAACGGAGCTGACCATGGCGGAGAGGAGGTAACCGATAGCGATATGATGCGAAGAAGGGGCGAAAATGACCAACGGACAGCCCGGAATACGAACAGCCGCACTTCGCCAGAAAATGTTAATTTTTCGGCGGGTCTCCGAAAAACGGTGGCGGAAATGGGATCCGAAGGTACCGATGGAAAGCTCTGGTGATAGGGAGTTCAGATCAGGTCCTGGGGAGGTGAGAAGTTGCCGGAAATGAGCAAGATCTGGCCTGGAAGATGAAGAGGTGCGGCGGCAAAATCGCGGATTCCGGCAGTTTTCGTGGCGGCTGAAGCTAGGGAAGTGTAGATCCGACTGTGGGGTTGGGTGATCGACCCTTGGGGAGCTGGAACGTCACCGGAAAACAGCCAAAACTGGCCGGGAAGACGAAACGACATGGTGGGAAGATGAAACGCCGCGGTGGGAAGATTGGTTCACGGTGGTGATGAAGGGATGATGGTGACCGAAGCAAGGGGAAGCCGAATCATCGCCGGAAAAGGAGATGAAGGGTCGCCGGAGCTTGATCGGAGAAGGTGAAGGGTCGCCGGAAAATGATGATGAACAGCCCCCCTGTTCACGCGAAACTGCATTTTCTTTTATAGAACAAATTGCAAAATATCAGTTTGGTCCCTGCACAATTGAAAAGTGACAAAATCAGCCCCTTAAAACATGACATTTTACCCCCTAAACAGCATAAATGAGACAAAATCACCCTTAATCCATAAACCACAACCTAATATCAACTCATATACTTTCCAAAATCATTCCAAACATGTTAAATTCATAAGAAAAATATTAGGAAGCGATTTTCATGAATAAATTCATAAATTCTTTAATTATCTCAATGTACTTCAATTTAATCACACATGGGGTATTTTTATCACCAAAATAGAGTCACTTTCATGACTCTAACAGCTAATCCTCTTGAACGATAGACAAAATCAGATTTCTTCGACTGGAATGCTTGAATAGGTGAAGAATGCAAATATAATTAGTTTTGCTAAGATCAGAAGAATGAGCCCTAGACAAGGTGTTGCGATTTGGAATGCGAAGAATAGAATGAGTGACTTAGGGATTTTGGGTAATGCAAATACGCGAACCCATTGGAACTTAAAAGCCTTTGCAGATATATTCAAAGATTTTAAGATTTTAAGAATTTAAAAATTAATTAAAATGAAAATATATAATAATTACTAATCCTAATTTATAAATTTGTATTTGTAATTTATAATTATAAATAATAAAAAGTGTTGAAATCCAATTATATTTCAATATTTCAGTTATTTTATTATATTTCATAGTGATTATATATTTTTTAATTACAAAATGTCACTAAATATAATATAGAAAATATTTTTATAATAATAAATCAAAATTATCATAATTTATAAATATTAAAATTAAATATTTTTACAAAAAACGTGGACTGATAGACCCACGACATGGTCCAAGGCACGACACGATATATAGCGAGCTGTGCTGGGAGCCTTCAAATTTGGTGGGCTAGCACAGCACAATAGGACACGAATTTTTGCAGGCTTGGGCACGGCACGACCCATGACATGATGAGCCTTGAATTTTTAGGCATGGTACAGCCCATCGTCGGCTCTAACCCCACCCCACCCATTTTTCATTCATTTGCTATAATCTTAAGTTAGGTAATATGCTTAATTAGTCTCTGTAGATCGGCCTTTGTTTGCTGCTAATACAAGTTGTAAGTAGAGTATGCATTAGCAGTTTATGAATTTTATTCAGTTTGAATTTGATTTGTATTTTGTATCATTAAAGCCAAAAATGGTACTTAATATTTACATTTATAAAATTATTAATGATTTTGTATTTTTTACAATTTTTTGGCCTTCTCAAGTTTTTAAAAATAAAAATAAAAGTAATAATTTAACAACTGATTAGGAACTGAAATTTGGGAACAAATATTTGCAACGGATTGAAATGTGTTGCTACAATTTTACAAACAGATTATTTTTTTTTTCATCGCTAATTTGTTGATAATTTATTTTAGCAAATTTCTTTGATCTAGCTAGATATAGCAAAACTCGACCTGCCCCTGTCACCCCCCGATCCCAACCAAATTTCCTAGCCCTTGACCTCATACCTGATCCTATATGTTAATGAGTTTTTTTTTTTTTTAATGACATATATGTTATTGCTGAAAATTTAAGAGGAATGACAAATAGTTGTACGCATATTAATTATGTTTTTTTAGCAAATTTTTGTCACAAAATATCACATTTAATTTGACTAAAATATTTTGTCATTAATACCTCGATTTTAACATTTATAAATGATAATATTTTTTTTTTTTTTTGTTAATGATAAATGATTCTTTTGTGACAAATTAGTTTGTAATTATAGCATGTATTATTAAATATAGTGACAAAAGTTTTGTATGACAACTATGTTTATCATAATAAACAATTTATTTTAGTGCTTAAATTTTAACTCAAATGTTTTGTCATTAATACCTATATTTTAGCATATATTATGACAAATTTTTTTTGTAATAATAAATAAATTCTTTTGTGACAAAATAATTTGTAGGTATAGCATGTATAACTAAATTTAGTGACAAAAATGTATTATGGCAAAATATGTTTGTCACAATAAACAATTTACCTAAACGCCAAAATTTGGCATCAAAAATTTGTGACGAAATGTTATGATAAAAATGTTTTTTCTTCACTATATTTCTTATGGGTTTCTTTATTGTGATAAAATATTTTGACAATATATTTTTTAGTCACTGTATATTCTCTTTATCATACTTAATGTGATGTTTCTTTATTTTGTCATAATACCTCTATTACTTGTGACAAAATAACATTTGACAAAATAAATTTTGTCACAATATAATATATTTCTTGTAGTGAAAACTGAATAAATAAATAAATAAAAGACTCAATCAAGGTTAATCAAATCACATAAAAATATTTCTTCAATGAGTAATACTATACTTACAATTGAGTTGTACAACTGAGTCATACAAATAGACAAAAAACAAAGGATAGAATAGTCATTTTACATAAATTTTGTGAAATTTTGTCTATTTGTATGACTCAGTTGTAAGCAAAATATTATTGTTCTTCATCATTTTCATGTGATTGCAACTCCAAATATGGTTTTAATCTTCGGCCATTAACTTTAAATATGTCACCATTCTTTGGATTCTCTATCTCAGCAGCCCCATGAGGGTAAACAATGCAAAGAATAAAAGGACCTAGCTATCTAGAACGTAACTTACCTAGAAAGAGATGCAACTAAGAATTGTATAAAAGTACTTTCTGACCTGGAGTGAATGAGCGTCTATGAATGTGCTTGTCATGAAAGACTTTCATCTGATGGTTGTAAATATTCACATTCTTATAGGCCTTCTTCCTAAGTTCTTCAAGTTCTGCCAATTGCGACCTTCTTTTTGAACTGGCCTTTTGCATGTCAAAATTAAATTTCTTGATCACCCAATATGCATGATGTTCCAACTCTACCGGTAGATGACAAGCTTTCCCATACACAAGTCTACAAGAAGACATCCCAATATGTGTCTTAAAAGTTGTCCTATATGCTCACAAAGCATCATTAAGTCACAATGACCAATCCTTTCGATCTGGTCTAACAGTCTTCTCCAAGATCTACTTAATAGAACTATTTGAAATTTCACCTTTACCTCTAGTTTGTGGGTGATACAGAGTCGCAAACTTGTGTGAGATGGAATACTTTGCCATGAGATTTTGAAAAGTCTTATTGCAAAAGTGAGAACCACCATCACTAATTATAGTTCGTGGAATACCAAAATGAGATAGAATATTGTTTCTCAAGAATGTAACCACAACCTTATGATCATTAGTTCTACATGGAATTACTTCAACCCACTTGGACACGTAATCAACTGTGACCAAAATGTATAGATAACCATAGGAAGAAGGGAAAGGCCTCATGAAATCAATACCCCACACATCAAAAAGCTCAACTACAAGAATCAGATTGAGTGGCATCATATTCCTCTTTGAAATGCTTCCCATTCGTTGGTAGTTATCACATAAAGAACAAAAAACATATGTGTCCTAAAAAAGAGTAGGCCAATAAAATCCAGATTGTAAAATTTTGGCAGCATCCTTTTTAGCACTAAAATGGCTTCCACAAGCTTGGTTATGGCAAAAGGAGATGACACTTTGGACTTCACTCTCTGGCACACATCTTCTAATAACCTGATCAACACAATATTTGAAAAGATAAGGATCATCCCAGAAGAAATTCTTAATTTCAACGAAAAGAAAAAAAGTTTTGTCTTGCTTAGTCCAATGATGTGGGAGTTCTCCTATAACAAGATAATTCACTATATCAGACAACCAAGGTAAAGTATCAATGCTCATAAGTTGTTCATCAGTAAAAGATTCATTCAAAGGCAAATTTTCAGAAATAATTCAAGACTAATGTGAGATAAATGATCAGCAACAACATTCTCATAACCCTTTTTATCTCTAAATTCAATGTCAAATTCTTGCAAAAGCAAAACCCAACGAACCAATCTTCGTTTACCATCTTTCTCAACAAGAAGATATTTCAAAGTAGCATGATCAGAAAATATAATAACTTCACAGCCCACAAGATATGATCTAAATTTTTGTAATGCAAAAACTATAGCTAACATCTCTTTCTTTGTAGTAGAATAATTCGATTGTGCAACACTGAGTGTCATGCTAGCATAGTAAATGACATAGGGTAATCTGTCACGCCCCCTCCTGGGTATTCCCTATCCCGTTGGATCTGGGCGCTCCAAGGGACTCAAGAACCAAATAAAATTCCATAAAATACAAGGTATTACATAATCGACCTAATCTCTGTCCTAAAACAGCTCCTATAGCATAATCTGATGCATCACACATACTTTCAAATGGTAAATCCCAATTAGGTGGTTGAATGATAGGAGAAGAAGTCAACAATTTGTTAAGCTTTTCGAAGGCTTCTAAGCAAGAATCATCAAAAACAAAAGATACATCCTTAACACAAGTAAATTGCATAAGGGTCTAGAAATTTTACTAAAATCTTTAATGCATCTTCTGTAAAAACTAGCATGCCCAAGGAAAGATCTGACTTGTTTTACCAATTTTGGAGGTGGTAAATTAGAAATTAGATCTACTTTTGCCTTGTCAACTTCAATACCTATGCTAGAATTATGTGACCAAGAACTATACGTTGTTTTTACCATAAAATGACATTTCTCCCAACTCAGCACTGAATTCTTTACCTTCATCTATGCAAAACTAAGGTTAGATGATGTAAACATTGATCAAAAGAATCCCCATAAATAGAAAAATCATCCATAAACACCTCAAGAAATCTTTCAACGATATCAGAAAAAATACTAAGCATGCATCTCTGAAATGTAGAAGGGGCATTACACCAACCAAATGGTATTCTCCTACATGCAAAAGTTCCAAAAGGACAAGCGAAAGTAGTTTTCTCTTAATCCTCTAGAGCTATGGGAATTTGATTATAGCCTGAATAACCATCTAGAAAGCAATAAAAATCATGTCCTGTAAGCCTATCAAGCATTTGATCAATAAATGGAAGAGGAAAATAATATTTTCTTGTGACTAAATTCAATTTCTTACAATCAATGCAAACACACCAGCATGTAGTTACTCTAGTAGGAATCAATTCATTATTAGCATTAGGAACTACAGTAATCCCTAATTTCTTCGGAACCACATGCACTGGACTTACCCAAGAACTATCCGAAATTGGATAAATAATCCCAACATCTAATAATTTAAGCACTTTAGTTCTTACCATCTCTCTAACAGGCTTAGAATTTCCTTCAGGATGGATACGATGCATGCAATCCATTGGGTTGATTCCTTTAATGTCAGCTACGATCCATCCTATTGCCTCTTTGTTCTCTTTTAAAACATCCAACAATTTTTCTTTTTGCTCTACATCAAGAGAAGAAGAAATAATAATAGGTAAGGTTTCATAGTCTTCCAAAAATGCATATTCTAAAGTATCATGTAATGGTTTCAATTCCATTTTTGGTTGTTTTTTAGTTGATAGATTGATTGGCTTCTCTAAGGGTGGGCATTGCTCCATTGACTTCCATCTTTTTGTATCCATGATTGGAGCCAAGTCAAGCAACTCATTAACTTCTTGAATAGCACTGCCAACATCAAATGATGAAATAGAGTGAGTTAAACATATTTCTAGGGGCTCATCACAATGGTTGTAATCAAATGAATCTTCAACAAAAGTTTCAACCATATCCACTTTCACATATTCATCATTGTTAGATGGTTGCTTGATGCCATTAAAAACATTC
This sequence comes from Pistacia vera, assembly GCF_008641045.1. Lineage (NCBI taxonomy): Eukaryota > Viridiplantae > Streptophyta > Magnoliopsida > Sapindales > Anacardiaceae > Pistacia > Pistacia vera. The sequence goes on along the minus strand of NW_022196103.1, from coordinate 1,025,476 downwards.
AATTCAATCATCATGTTACCAAAAGACAGTTGCATAATTCCATTCCTACAATTAATAGTAGCATTAGATGTTGCCAAGAAAGGATGACCTAAAATAATAGGAATATGTTTTTATAAATTTTGCACAGGTTGAGTATCAAGAACAATAAAATCAACAAGAAAATAAAATTTGTCAACTTGCATAAGTACATCCTCCACAATACATCGCAGTATCTTCACAGATCTATCAGCAAGTTGTAAAGTAACATAAATTGGTTTTAACTCACCAAGCCCAAGTGGTAAATACACTGAATATGACAAAAGATTAACACTAGCTCCTAAATCCAACAAAGTGTTATCAATTATGTGGTTCCCTATTGCGCATAAAATTCTAGGGCAACCTGGATCTTTAAACTTCAGTGGAACTTTGCATTGAATAATAGAGCTAACCTGTTCAATAAGAAAAGATTTCTTGTGCACGTGCAATTGCCTCTTTTTAGTACATAAATCTTTCAAAAATTTGGCATAGGAAGGAACTTGCTTAATAGCATCTACTAAATGGATATTAATACTTACCTACTTAAAGATGTCTAATACCTCACTAGTTGTCGTCCTTTGCTTGACTTTTGATAGTCTTTGAGAAAAAAGAGATCAAGGAATGTAAGATGATGAATCAATCACTTTCAGATCTTCTTGTGACGAATCGTTTGATGTAGTTTGAATGAAGTAATCTGAGATGTTTTTGTCATTGGATTCTCCATCTTGTTGTCTACCATTTTACCACCCCTTAAAGTCATAATTGACTTAGCCTCCTCTCGCTGGTTGCTAAAACTCTTGACTTCATGAACTCCTTTAGGATTGGTATTGCCTGACTTGGAAATCTTCCTTTCCCAATGTTCTTTACTAAACTCTGAACTGATGTGGCTAGCTATCCAATCATTTTCTCTATATTGGATGTAGATTGCGCTTGAGAATTCTAATTGTTTCTCACTTTATTCTTCAACTCAACTATGGCCTCACTTTGTTAATCTATAGAACTTTTTGTAGATTTTGCCAATTTTTGAATAGCCTCCTTCCATGGCTTAAGCTGTGAAAAATTTTGATTCAACGGTTTGAAACTTGGTGGAGGAGCTTGAGCTACTGTGCCATTATGTTAAGGACCTTGCGACCATGAAAAGTTGGGATGATCCTTCCATCCTGGGTTATAAATATTTGAGTAAGGATTGTAGGTAGGTAATTTTCACAATAGGTTGAGGAAGTTAACTTGGCCACAGTATGTATCATTTTCAACTTGGTTAACAATATGATCCATATGGTTATTACTTGTTAAAAAGGCTAGCTGATGAGAAAGCCCTTCCATCTTGGCTTTCATTTCTTTAATTTCTGAATTTGATTCACCACTTTGGATTTCATACTTCCCTCTTATTTTCCTATCATTCCTAGAAGATCTACTCCTTTGTTGAGAGTTATCTGCTTGTCTTTGAAAGAAATCCCAAATTTTTGTCGCTCTCTTAGACATAAGCTCACCTCCACTTGTTGTCATCAACCACTCTTGAACATTTGGCAACAATCCTTCTAGAAAATATTGGCACTGATGCCATTTTTCAAAACCATGATGAGGACACATCAAGAGCAACCCATTAAATCTCTCCCAAGTTTTATAGTATTGCTCATCCTCCTTTTGTGAAAACTCATAAATTTCCCTTCGAATAGAATTAGTCTTATGAACAGGAAAATATTTATTCTAAATTTTTTGAACTATTTGTTCCCAAGATTGAATACTATTAGCCGGTAATGTGTTTGTCAGTTATCTGTCAACTTATGATTCTAGTGTGGTAACACTAGTCATGGTATGAACACTTCACTTTGAATATTGCACAATCATTCCTATTTAAATTTCCAGTGTGATAAATCTCTGTCTAAATGACCACTTTCAATTTATTCTACTTTTCATTATATTGTGTGGGCACCTCAGAGTCTGAGTGTGGTCATACACATCTGGAAAATATTTTACATAACACGTATTGCATTTCAATATTCCATTAAGCTGTTTTTTATTCTCTTTTGAGATATTGTTTGTAGTCCATGACACTTATCATTTATTCATATAATGTGCTGGAAAGTTTGTTTACAATTGTTGGTGGTCCTAAGAGAATTGGAATAAGCTTTTCATAAAGGTAAAACCATAAAGCAACTTGTTAGCCACCTATCCCCTTGCATTGGTTGGATATTTTCTTTATAATTTCTTCTCCAATACAATTTCAGTTCAAGCCTAATAATTCCTTTGAAAGTACTCTGCATATTCTAAAAGGTTTATTTTGTTTTACATTAGGTTTCATATGCTTAGGTAGGCTTATAGATACCTTCATCAAATACTTTGTTTTTGTCCTTGCTTCTACGTTGGTTACATAGCTGCTGTTGAAGCATTTTCATGCTGATTCAACTGGAGTGTGTCTTTGGTGATTGATCCTTGAAAGATCCTCAAGTCTGACCAGGTGGTCTCGTGAACGTGGAGCTTGTTGTGGTAGTTCGAAGTTCAACCAAAAGGTGGAGTTTGAAGCATTGCAAAACAGAGAGTGTTCTTGCAACCGAGGCTTAACTTTGGCTCTGTAATTGAACTGTAAATGTTTACCATAGTGGATTGGCTTTATCTGAACTTGGTCCCATGGATGTAGACATTTTTCCGAACCATGTAAAATCCCTTGGTGTGCTTTATTTTATTTCATGAATGACTTATTTGTAATGGTGTTGAATGAACACGAAAATCAACTTAGCAACCCATTCTACGTAGGTTTAATCCACTTAGTAAGTGATTAAAACTCTCAATTGGTATTAGAGCTTGTTTTGGAAAGTTATTTCAGTTGATCCTTGCTTGCTGATTGTGTTTTTATCGCATTTTTGTATCTGTTTTCGTCCTGGTTGTTTTTCATGTTTTTCTATAGATCTGTTTGTTATAGACCTTGTGACCACTTTGGATCTATGTCGCCACATCAGTGTTGAACTTTTTGACTGTGAGCACCTTTGTGTGTGTGTTGTAACCTTTGTCTTGCGAACTTGAGTGTAACCACCGCAGTCCTTGTGTGACAACACTAATAGTTTTGTTTACCATGAGCTTTTTCAGTGAAGAAGGGTCTACCAATAGACCACCCTTGTTAGAGGGAACCAACTATTCCTTTTGGAGACCTAGGATGTTGCCTTTTTGAAATCCATTGATGAGAGGGCTTGGAATGCTTGTACAGTTGGTTGGCAAAAACCTAAAATTGATAAAGCTAGTAGAAGTAAAGGAAAAGCCTTTGATCAATGGACCAAGACTAAGTTAGAAGAGTCTAATTTTAACTTTAAAGCCCTTCATGCCATTTTTAATGTTGTTAGTATAAGTCAAATGAAAAATATTGCTAACTGTGAAACAACAAAGGATGCATGGGATAGACTCCAAGTTGAAAATGAAGGAACCGATATTGTGAAAAAGACCAGACTTAGAAGATTAATTATGGACTATGAAAATCTTGTTATGCATGATAATGAAACCATCACTGATTTTCATGGCAGATTATGTGATATCACTGATGAGTGTTTTGCTTTAGGTAAAATCTTTTCTAATGTTGAAGTTGTTAGGAAGGTGTTGTGCTCCTTGCCTCAAAGATTCACGTGCAAGGAAACCTCCATTGAAGAATGCTGCAACCTTGACAAGATGGAACTAGATGAACTGATTGGATCTCTACAAACCTTCAAGCTTAACCTTAAAAGATAGGAAAAGAAACTAGATAAAGGCTTGCGCTGAAACATGAGGTATCTTCTGATTCTCTGGTTATTTGTGATATAGTGATAATGAAGATGATGAGTTTGCTTTAATCACTAAAAACTTTTTAAAATTCCAAAAAACATGAGAAAGCCAAATGTGGTTAAAAAGGGAAAACAACCCTTTATTAAAAGGTTTTCTAACCAATCTGGTCAATGTGGTTTCTCAAAAAGATTTTCGAGAGAAAATGAAAAAAATAGGGATCAAATGCTTGGAGTGTGAAGGCTATGACCATATTCGGTCTGAGTGTGCAAACACTCTAAAGAAAAAGGGAAAAGCCATGGCTGCCACCTTGAGTGAGAGTGACAACATTGAGAGTAAGGGTGATGACACCAATAAGGATGAACACTTTTTGTCCTTTACGGCTAATCAAGAGGACAATGATAATGTGTCCTCGGATGACTCAAGTGATGTCTACAAAAAGCAACATGAGGTTTATGACAAAATGTATGAGGCATGGTTAAAAGCCATCAAGAGGATTAAGTCTCTTGAATATGAAAAATCTTCCTTGAAGATAAGAAGATTTTGAATGATAAATTGAAAGCCTTATTATCTGATCTGTCCAATAAGGAACTTTTGTTAAACCAAGCTTTAAATGAACTAATTGAGGTTAAAGCCATTGTTGAAAGGTTGAATGCAGGTTTATACAAGCTTGACGAAGTTCTTAGCCAAGGGAAGACCTTCGGTGATAAATTGGGTTTAGGATTTTTTTATGGTGTGAGCACATCCAAACCTAGAGTGACCACCTTTGTCAAGGCTTCTGAATCAATTCCAAAAACTTTTTTTGCCCCATGTGATTAGACCTTGAAGGTAAAAAGATTCATTCCAATCTGTCATTTTTGTCAAAAGAAAGGTCATATCAGACCAAACTACTTTAAACTCATTTCATATTTGAAAAGATGCATTGGAAATCATGATTTTAATTCTAAAAGGTCACTACTTCAGTCACTTATGTCACCATACTAGAACAATATTTTCAAAAACCAAAAAGTGTGGAGACCCAAGCTTAGTGCTAACTGTTTTGTTCCATACTTCATTGCTTGCTTTTCAAAATGACCTATGGTACTTTGACAGTGGTTGTTTAAGACACATGACAGGTAACAAAGCTTTATTGACAAATCTTGAACTTGTGGAAGATGGCCAAGTGACCTATGGCGATGGGAAAAAGGGTAAGATTCTTGGAAAAGGTTCTATTGTCATTCCTGGCTTCCCAATGCTAAATGATGTATTTTATGTTGAAGGCCCTAAGGCAAATCTTATTAGCATTAGTCAAATTTGTGACAAGGATTGTGTTGTGCAATTCTCAAAGGATATGTGTAATGCTAATGGTTTTTCCTTGCTTGAGGGAGAGAGATAAATGGTAATTACTATTTATTGTCTAACAAAGTTTCTTGTTTGAGCACTAAATCATATTGCGTTGATCTATGGCACAAGAAACTTGGACATATAAACTTCAAAGAACTTGTGAAACACTCCAAGAAGGATGTTATTAAGAGTCCGCCGAAGCTTGAGTTTCCCAAAGGTGAAGTGTGTGGTCATTGCCAACAGGGTAAGCAAACCAAGAGCTCTCACAAACCTCTATCTCGGTTGATTACCTCAAGTGTTTTAGAACTGCTCCATATGGATCTAATGGGTCCTATGCAAACTGAAAGCTTAGGTGGAAAAAGATGTTTATTTTTGTGTTGATGATTTTTCTAGATTTTCATGGGTTGATTTTTTAAGAGAAAAATCTGATGCATTTGAAGCTTTTCAATTCTCGTGAAAAGGTTGCAGATGGAGCAAAACAGCTGTGTAAAGAAAGTGATGAGGATAAGAAGTGATCATAGGAAGAAGTTTGAAAATTCTGATTTTTCTAACTTTTGTGAAATGCAGGGCTGTAACACCCCACTTGAGGTACGTAGTTAAGATTTGATGAATGGCTTGAATGTTTATGGCTTTATCCTTATTTGAGTTTGTATGTTGTTAATTGTTTGGTTTGGTTGAGTGGTTGCCCTGAAATTGTAAAGACTTGGCGAAATCTTGATGTTACAGTCTTCGCCGGGGCAAAGAATAAGCTTCGCCGCGGCGAAGAGGTGCTACCACCCACGGTGCGAAGACTCGGCTGAAAAGTTCCTTGAAGTCTTTAGAGAATTCTTCCTTTGGGGCACAATGACCATTCTACCCCTAATTAGCAGGAAAAGTGGGGATTGAAATGCAAGGAAATTGCATGGAGAATAGTTTATTTGGGGGTGCATTTGCAAAGAATTAAAGGACAAAGATGGAATTCCTTAGAAAGAGTAAGGGTAAGATGGGAAAGATGTGAGAAAATATGAGATATTAAAGGTGTCGTGTTAGAAAACCTTCTCATTTTCTTTCTTTCCACCGCCTCTTTCATCCTTCAATTCTCTCAAATTTTCTTTCAACTTTTCAAGGATTTTTGGAGGGTTTTTGACTAGAAGTTGATACAAGTTAATCCTTAGCACTTAAAGGTAAGACTCCTTACTCTAGATGTGAATTTTATTGGTGTAAGAGTAGGATCCTTATTGAGTTTGTGTTTAAGGTTTAAGAGTAAGTATCAAGCCATCAAGAGTGGAGAGCTTAAGTGGATTCTACTTGAGTTTAAGGTAAGTAAATCCACCTAAGAGTGATTTGCATGATTGAATGATGTGTAGAGATTTTTATATGATTTAATTGATTGAATTTTTATGATTGTCATGTATTGATGGATTTATGAATGAGTTTATTGTTGAATTATGAAGAGAATTCCACCATGAAAATGGTGGATTGTGTTGATAAAAGTTGGTAGTAGTATGGATGGAATTGGAAGAATGTTGAGAGGAATATTTGAAGTGTGTTTTCTTTGCAGGATGTGTGGTGAATTAAAGGAGTTGAACTCCAATTTTGGGATGGTTAAGAAAGAAGTAGAATTATAGTAAGAATAGAGTTTATGTATGCACACATATTGTTTGCTGAAATGCCTAAGAGAAGCATGAGTAGAAATAGAGAACCTTACTTTATGCAACATAGCATATTTACATTTCATGAGTGCATATAAGAAAGATTCTAAGCATAAGCCATCCATATGCATATGTTTATTTGAGTTTTCATTAAAGAAAGAAATATGAGAAATGAGAAAGAAACACTCTAAGAATAGAGGTAAAGAAAAGAACTAATTCTCTTAGAAGAAGAGAAAGAAAGAGTTAGCACTAGAGAAGTGCTAAAGAAGAGAAAAGAGAATAGGTTGTACGATGGGAAGCCCGTGAGTGTAGAAATTAACTGCATGTAACCGCCATGAGAGAGCGGTCTCCGCCATGAGAGAGCGGACTGAGAATGAGAAAAAAAAAAAATTCGTATAGCCGTGAGAATACATGTGGGTGAGGGCTATACACGAGAGAGAATACACTCACATGACTAAGGGTTCCGAATCCATGCATTAACCAAGACCGATCAGCAAAGAATAAGAAAGAATAGGGAACCATGAGAAAAGAATAGAAAGAAAAGAAAAGAGAGAAATGCATTGTTATGATTAGTGCATATGCATCCCATCCATGCATGTTCTTATGATATCCTCCATGAGTGATGAGAATAGAAAGAAAGAAAAGAATAGTGAGAGCTAGAAGTAGAGTAAGAAAAGAATTGAAGAATGATATACGGGGATATTAGAGTAGAGGATTTACTTACTGAGCATCTTTGTGCTCACCCCGTTGTTTTCTATGTTTTTACAGGTCATAGGTGAGGACGTGGTCGGATGGACGTCGGCAAGCGGGGAGACTTGGCTGCCCTGTCCATTGTTTTGAGAGTTTTCTTGTACAAATGATACTGTACTATGTAAAGAATGTATATATTAACTAAAGAAAATTTTTGGGCCCAACTATTTTGATACGTATACTTGTTCTCTTATTAATATATTTTATGAATAAGTTAGTAGAAAGAAGTTGTTACAAGGGCATTTGGCATGAGTTTTTTGCCCCAAAGACACCTCAACGGAATGGTGCAGTGGAGAGGAAGAATAGAGTTCTTCAAGAGATGGCAAGAGTTATGTTAAACGCAAAGAAGTTGCCTATAAGACTTTGGGCCAAGGCAATAAACACTGCATGCCATATCTCCAATAGAATTTTCTTAAGGAAAGGTACATCTCAAACTCCATATGAGTTGTGGAAAGGTAAGAAGCCAAATCTTTCGTATTTCCATGTCTTTGGTTGCAAGTGTTGTGTCTTGAATGATAGAGATCATTTAGGGAAATTTGATTTTAAGAGTGATGAAGGAGTATTCATCAAACAATAGGGTATTTAGGGTCTTTAACATGAGAACAAAACGTATCATTGAATCTTTTAATGTGGTTTTCTCTTATTTAGAAGATTACTCATTGTGCTCATAGGAAGATGAAATTGATTATATGATTTCTCCTGTTGAGGTGACCATATATCGTGACAATGTGCCTGCCATGGCTCCTTCTAGAACTAAATCCCAAGAAGAGGTGACCACCCCAGAACCTGAAGTGAGCACCACTGCTGCTCAACATGGGTTTGTCTTAATGGAGAAAGAAATTTTCTTTAGGATAATATCATGTTACAAGCAATACAAAATTGTAATTTACTAGGAAACCAACCCAGACTTGTGAGAGATATAGCAGCAAATCGCAGGCTTCTGGTATGGTTTTAGGGTGAACTGGTCTTAGTGTAATGGTTCTCTCAGGGAAAAGGTTAGTGGTGTTGCAGGTTCTGACATTGCATGTACATGCTGCTTCCAAGAGAGGCTGATTGAGAGGGCAGGGTGTTATATGACACTTTTATGTTGTATCTAGGATTGTTGGGGTAGGGGGACAGGGTTTTGCCAGTTGGGTGTGTTTCTTATACATGTTGAAGCTGCAGATGGTGTTGGCCAAGAGTATAGGGAAGGATGGGCCTATTGATGGGTTGTGTTCAAATAAGTCCTCTAGGTTAATGCAGGCAGACATGGAGGGGCAGCAAGTTTGTTTCAGGCTACTGTTGAGTATAGCAGGGTGGCCAGTCTTCTTTGCTCTATGTTTAGATTCCTTTGTTTGGGTGAGCAGCTTATTTTGGGTGCTTATGACTGGTTCTGGGGAGATTATGGGGTAATGGTGTTAAGCTGAGACGCTTTCAACGCATTCCTAGTAGAAACCCAAAATACGTGTAAGTGGGTGGTGCAGGAGAACATGGAGATTAATGTGCTACCAAGAATTAGTCCAAGCAACTTGAGCAATATGCGTGAGAATAGGCCATGTAGCATAAGTGGCTATTTTATTGTGGTTTTGTCATTTACTAATTAATTGCATTATGCTAGCTATTAAGTAATGGTTGAGGCATACTTTTTAGCAAGTGGGATCGTGAGTTTAGGAGTAGCAATTGAACTCTCTGTGTATTTAAGTTCTTTGAAATTCAATAAAAGGGGATCACATTTTATCCAAATTCTGTGGTTAATTCTCACCCTAAGAGAGTCCTATTTACTTAAGCAATTGTAATTTGGCTTTGACTGGGACTTATCATTGGTATGAGAGCCAAGTTTACAATGGCCAACGATAAAGGGAGAATTGAAAATTTAGAGATTCAGCTAGGGAGACTACAAGATGGGATGAGTAGAATGGAAATTGGCGTAACTGATAAGTTGCACCAACTAGAAGAAACCATCAACACATTGTCTGAGGTAAGGCTTACCAAGACAGGCCCGAACAACAATATAGGTGATTACAACAGCCATTTATGGAGCAACCAGGAGGAAAATAGGGAAGGAAAAGATGGGAATAGACAAATATTTTCATCAAAGCTACCTAAGCTTGAATTTCCAAGGTGATGATCCAACAGAATGGTTCAACCGAGTTGACCAATTCTTTGAATACCAAGTTACTACAGAGGCATAGAAAGGTCATTGCCTTCATTCCACCTTGAAGGAGAAGCTAATCAATGGTGGCAATGCCTACGTCGAGTTTACAGAGAAGAAGGAAGGATGGTGACATGGGCTATTTTCGAAGAAGAATTGTGGGCTCGATTTGGACCAAATGAATGTGAACACTTCGATAAAGCGCTCTCAAGGGTGAAACAAGTTGGCTCACTACGGGACTACCAGAAAGAATTTGAGAAGTTGGGCAACCGTGTGCAAGGATGGATGCAAAAGGCATTGGTGGGGACTTTCGTGGGTGGACTCAAACCAGAGATAGTAGACAGCATACGAATCTTCAAGAATAAATCCTTGAGAGAGATAATCAATCTTGTCCGCATGCGAGATGAGCAGTTAGCTTGCCAAAAGAGGTTCCCACACCCACCATTCAACCGAGCACCACTAGAACTTCCAGCCCCATCAAAAACCAAACCGGCATCTTCAATGAAACGACTCTCATGGGAAGAAATGCAAAAACGGGGAGCTCAAGGCCTTTGTTTTAATTGTGATGAAAAATTTACCACGGGACATAGGTGTCGAGGCTCTCAACTATTGTTGCTAGAAGGAGATGACGGTAATAATGATGAAGCTGCTGATGAGGTGGAGCAGGAGCTAACCTAATTGCAACAGGAGCCTGAAATCACCTTACATGCTTTGACATGATGGACAGCCTCTAAAACCATGAGAGTGACGGCAAAGGTGGGACAACACGATATCGTGGTACTCATTGATAGTGGCTCTACACATAATTTCATTAGAGAGAAGATAGCAAATTTGTTGTAACTTCCAGCAGTACCCATCGAACCTGTTGATGTGAAGGTAGCCAACGGCGGCCCATTGAAATGCAAAGGGAGATTTGATCATGTGCAAATTCTACTTCAGGGTATTCCCTTCTCACTCACTTTTTACTCATTAACGCTAACCAGTTTAGACTTGGTTTTAGGCGTGCAATGGTTGGAACAGCTAGGGACAGTGGTGTGTAATTGGAAGAAGATGACCATAGAGTTTCAATGGCAGAATCAATTCCAAAAGTTACAAGGGATAAATGTGCAGCCTATTCAAGCCGCATCATTGAGAGTCATTTCAAAAGAAGTATGGCAAGGGAGTTCTATGTTTGTTGTTTGCCTACAGCCATCAGAGGAAGTTGCATCACCCTTGAGGCTGCCACCCAGATATGCAACAATTATTGGAAGCTTTTGAGGATCTCTTCCAAAAACCACAACAATTGCCACCAGTAAGAGAAGTGGACCACCGAATTCCTCTCAAGGAAAGAACCGAGCCAATCAATGTGAGACCCTACAGGTATGCCTATTTCCAGAAAGCTGAAATTGAAAAAAAAGTTCATGACATGTTAAAATTGCGGTTTAAAAGATCAAGCACTAGTCCATTTTCATCTCCTGTTTTATTGGTTAAAAAAAAAAAGATGGAACATGATGCTTTTGCACAGACTATAAAGCCCTTAATGTTGTGACCATCAAAGACTGATTTCCCATCCCTACAGTTGATGATATGTTAGATGAGCTTTACGGTGCAACTTATTTTACAAAACTAGACCTAAAGGCGGGTTACCACCAAGTTCGGGTAAATCTTATAGACATTCATAATACGGCATTTCGTACTCATAATGGTCACTACGAATATTTAGTCATGCTGTTTGGTCTTTGTAATGCATCCTCTACATTTCAAGCCATTATGAATTCTATTTTTCGTCCTTGCCTTCACAAATTTATCTTAGTCTTTTTGGATGACATTTTGATTTATAGCCCCAATTGGATCATGCATCTTTTGAACATGTTAAAAAAGCTTTTGAAATATTGAGGCATCATCAGTTTTTTATTAAGATAAGCAAATGTGCTTTTGGGCAACAAGAATTGGAGTACTTGGGCCATATAATTGCTCCTCATGGCGTAAAAGTGGATCAAAGGAAAATTGAAGCAATGGTTAATTAATTGGCCTAGGCCTACTGATATTTCAGAATTGCGTGGTTTTTTAGGCCTTACAAGTTACTACATAAAATTTGTACGCAATTACGGCATCTTGGCTCGACCACTCACCAATTTGTTAAAGAAAGGCCAATTTGGATGGCCAGAAGAGGCAGAAAAAGCATTCACAAATCTTAAGCAAGCTGTGACGTCTACACCAACTCTAGCAATGCCAAATTTTAATGAGTCATTTGTGACTGAATCGGATGCTTCGGATGCAGGAATAGGAGCGGTTCTCACTCAACAAGGCAAACCGATTGCATTTATGAGTCGCGCTTTGGGAATGTCCAAGAAATCATGGTCCACATATGCTAAGGAAATGCTAGCAATTGTCAAAGCTATTCAGACATGGCGACCTTACTTGTTGGGATGGAAGTTTTATATTCATATTGATCAACGCAATCTCAAGTACTTGTTAGAGCAGTGTATTGCAACACCGAAACAACAAAAGTGGGTGGCTAAGTTGCTTGGTTATGACTACGAAATTCATTACAAACCAGGTCGTGAGAATTCAGCAGCTGATGCACTATCGAGATTAGTTGACAACCCTAGTCTTGATGCTTTATTTATGTCACAGGTTGAGATCAGGACCGTCTCAAGAACATTTGTGGCCCTAGGCAAGAGTTGCTTTAGGGGCCTTCTAATAATATAAGTATATATTAAAAAATTATTTCAAATTTATTTTTCTTACCTTTTGAGATGCAAAATCACTAATTAAATTTTTATATTCAAGTTTAGAACTCAAATTTTTTTCAATTGATAATATAGCTAAATTACCTAATATTTCTTGTGACATAGTTAAACGCATATTTTTAGATTGTAAATATTTACTAACCACATTAACAGCAAATAACATTTCATACCAAATATTCATGCCTAATAGAAATTCAAAATTTTCTATCTCATACGTTACTAAAGAAATAGCTTTACTTTTTGTTTTAGGATCTTCACTAGTTTCTGCTAATTGATATAAAGCATCTCTTATTTGTGGTCTGTGGAGCTTGAAATTTTATTGCTTTAACACTTTCAACACGACTTTCCCAACATGTTTGTGATAATGGCTTAAGTGTCAAATTAGAAACATGATCTTGCAAAATTTTCCATCGTCTTGTAGAAGAAGAGAATAATGACTATATACATTGTGTCACTCTAAAAAATGTAATAACATTAGCACATGAATTAGCCATATCACAAAGAACTAAATTAAGACTATGACAACCACATGGTGTATAAAATGCTCTAGAATTTATATCTAATAATCTTTTTTGCACACCTTGATGTTTACCTTTCATATTAGACCCATTATTATATCCTTGTCTTCTCACATTATTTACATCAAGTTCAAGATTTTTTAATATACTTGTGAGAACATTAAAAATGCCTTGACCAGAAGTATCATCCACTTTTATAAAATCTATAAAGTACTCTTCTATTTTTATTGGACTTATTGAAATATCTACACATCTTAATATAAATGACATTTATTCTTGATGACTTGTATCTGGGGTACAATCAAGTATAATTGAAAAATATTTTGATTCTTTGATTTTTTTAATAATGGTATTTCTTATTTCTAATGCTAAAATATTTATCAACTCATTTTGTATATTATGACCAAGATAATGAGTATGAATTTCTCCATTTTGAATACGTCTAAGGTGTTCTTGCATTATTGGATCAAACTCAGCAATCATTTCAATTAAACTCAAAAAATTTCCATTATTTTCTTGATAAATCTTCTCATTTGTACCACGAAATGCCAAATTATTTTTTGAAAGATTTTTTACAACCGCTATAATTCTTAATAGTACATTCTTCCAATGCTCTTTCTCTTTATTTATTTTCTCTTGTAAATATTTATCAATTGTTTTGTTTTTAAGCAATCTCATCTCAACATCAACCCAAATGTTCATATTTATAGCATGTTCATTGCTTGTTTCGTGACTTTTAAGCTTGGCACTAAGATTTTTCCAATCTCCACACCCTTCATTTGCTAATTGAATTGTATTTGCTTTTAAACTAAATAATTTACAACAAAAACAAAATACTTTATTTAATTCTTTTGAATATATTAGCCATTTTCTATCATGTTTTTCTCCATTTGGTAATTTTCAAATGTAATGAATTGTAGAAAAATGTCTAGAATTTTCATCTCTTGGAAAATCTAAAACTTGTCTAATTGGACATTTCTCAACTAATAAATCACATAAGTTTATGTCTAAATTATTCCAGTGTACCGGCTCATGAATATTTTTAATAGTTGTTTCATCTTTATCATTAATATTTTCATTTTTGTCGAATGGAATTTCTTCTTCTAAATTTTCATGAGACTCTTCACTAGTATTTGATGAATTTGAATTGTTATCTTTAAGAATTTCTTCACAATTTTCAATTGATTTTTTATTTAAATCTTCATTTGGTTTTTCTAGCATTTGGTGTTTTGTATTAATAACAAATTTATCAAGTGCACCTTTTTGGGATTGAATTAGTTCTTCTATTCTTTTTTTTTTCTTACGTTTTTCAAATCCAGATTCACACTTCCTAGTAGACATCTATATTCAAAGAATAAATAATTTAGAGCTCTTAATATTATTTTGCTAAAATAAAAATAATTATAAAAATTAAGAAGGAATTTTAGCACCTAATTTATGCTCCTGATTTTGTTTTTTGCTGTGCTAATACTCAAAAATCTTATATTATTACCTTGCATAAAAATAATAATGTAAATCAGTTGATCAAATATAAAATAAAATCAGTTAACAATGCTAAGAGTAAAATGATTTAAAACTCTTCATATTACCTTGCATAAAAATAAAAATATAAATCATATTCACTTCATAAATTCATGTAATAAAGATGAGAAAAGAGAAACAATAGCTGAGAAAGGAGAGACGAGAGTAAACTGAGGTAGAATAATAAGAGTAAAAGATTAGAAAACTGAAATGAGGTTTATATAAGAGATGGTGATTTGGAGGGGAGAGGAGATGTGATTTGACATTTGAGAGTTGGAGAGTTGCGTGAAAGTGTTTCAATTTGCAACGGAAAAGTGAGCTGTCATTTATGTTTTAAGTTTAAGAGATAGGCATTGTTGATTGGATGGGGAAAGTGATGGGAATTGAGAAATTATAATTATATTAAAAAACTCATTTTGGGTAGAGGTAGAGGCAGGCATAGGCGAGTAAATGCTAAACGGTGGGATTGATGAAAAAAAATAAAATTATAAATATATTAAAAAGTATTTTAAAATGTAATTTTGGGACCCTTTTTAACACCCTTTTTTGGGGCCCTAGGCAGGTGCCTTTCCTGCCTTGGGTTAAGCCGGCCTGGTTGAGATATGGGAGGAAATAAAAAAAGTAGCAGTTGGACACGCTTACATGGAAAGGATTGGGAAGTTGGCAATGGACAATCCAGGAGCTCCTAATTCTTGGCCCAATGAATTGGTTCTCTACAAGGTAGTTGTGCCACCAAATTCCCGAATAATTCCTCAACTATTACTGGAATTTCGCGATTCTCACTTTGGTTGACATTCTGGAGTCTTACGCACCTACAAAAGATTGGCACAGCAGTTTTATTGGCCTTCCATGCGTCGGGATGTGCAACAATATGTTTCTTCTTGTGATATTTGCGAAAGAGCAAAGGCCGAAACTCTCTCTCCAGCAGGACTTTTACAGCCTTTACCAATTCCATGTCAGTGTGGGATGATATAACTATGGACTTCATTGAAGGTCTTCCAACTTCTAACGGCAAAAACAGCATTCTTGTGGTGGTGGATCGCCTCAGCAAATCAGCCCATTTTTTGCCATTAACTCATCCCTTCACCGCAAAAACAGTAGCTGAAAAAATTGTAGAGGGGGTGGTGAGGTTGCATGGAATGCCAAGAACAATTATTAGTGATCGAGATCCTGTATTCTTTAGCAATTTCAAACTGATGGACAATCGGAAGTAGTAAATAGAAGTATAGAGCAGTATCTTCGATGCTTTGCTCACCAACAGCCTCGCAAATGGAGTTCTCTTCTTCCATGGGCTGAGTTTTGGTACAATACCACTTACCATGCTTCTACGGGAATGACGCCTTTTCAAGCTCTCTATGGTTGCCCTCCACCAAACATTCCTCATTATCACGTGGGCTTATCCCCCGTGAATGAAGTAGATCAAAATCTGACTTCAAAAGATGAGTTGCTACGACAACTCAAGGTCAATCTACATGCTGCCAACAATCGAATGAAATAAGTAGCAAATGCTAAGCGAAGGGACATTGATTTTCGAGAAGGGGTCTACTTGAAACTCCATCCATATCGACAGAAATCAGTTTTCAAAAGGGCATTTTAGAAGCTAGCAAGTCGATTTTATGGCCCTTTCCAAGTTGAGAAAAAAATTTGGAAAGGTAGCCTATAAGCTCAAAATGCCTAAGAAGTCCCGTGTGCATCCAGGCTTCCACGTGTCACTGCTAAAGAAAAAAATTGGCGAAACAACTGATGCTACTATTGACTTGCCACCTATTACTGATGATGAAGGACTTGTACTTGAACCTGAGGCCATTTTGGATACTCGATGGATAAAAAAAGGAGCTCAGTTTGTCGCAGAAAGCTTGGTCAAACGGAAACGTCTTCCTACAGATGATGCAACTCGGGAAAATACTGAGCAATTGCGAGATAGATTCATGAATTTGGACCTTGGGGACAAGGTCCCAGTGAAAGAGGGGGGTATTGTTAAGCTGAGACGCTCTCAACGCATTCCTATTAGAAACCCGAAATATGTGTAAGTGGGTGGTGCAGGAGAACATGACGATTAATGTGCTGTCAAGAATTAGTCCAAGCAATTTGAGCAGTATGCGTTAGAATAGGCCATGTGGCCCATGTAGTAGAAGTGGCTATTTTATCGTGGTTTTGTCATTTACAAATTAATTGCATTATGCTAGCTATTTTTTTTTTTTTTTTTGAAATTAAATGAGCTTTATATTCATTCAATAGGATCGACTAAGGATCCAATACAATTTGGAACATCTTCAAGCTCTACCAATACATCATCTATGTTTAGAGCATCTTTAGCTAGAGTATGAGCAATCACATCGGATGCTCTATTAACATGATGAACCAAAAAAGTTTGAAAATTCCTAGAAACCGCTTTAGTATCCATAGAGATTAGACTAGCTTGGCCCCAATTCTCTTCATCCCAAAGGAGATCATTGACTACTTGAAGTGCGTTCCCTTTTAGGATAATTTGGTTAATACCAATATCTGCTGCTAGAATGACTGCTTGAAGAACTGCGAAAGACTCAGCCAAGTATGCATCTGGGAACATGGGTTTCTTCATTCTCATAGTTGCCATAAACCTGCCTTGCTAGTCCCGAATTGCAATTCCAACACCAATTGTGCAGTCTTCTTTTCTCACACTTGCATCCCAGTTTATCTTGTAGATACCTTCAGCTGGTGGTTGCCATCTTGGTGAGCTGAGATCAGGAATCTGAGGATGAGCATTAGTAGAGGTCCTTGATTGGTGCAAGGAGTTTAACATGTCCAGTTCTTGAGTTGTATGGTGAATGATCTGGGATGGAGTAGAGAGATGTTGTTTGAAAGTAAGCTCATTCCTTCTTTGCTAGATTTTTGAGACCACCACTCCAAATTCAGCTAAATGCTTTTCCTCTAATTCGGATAGAAAAAACATAACTAGCTCTCTGAAGTCGATGAAATTGTCATTCATCTTTTGGAAGGTTAGAGAACAACTTGACCAAATATCCTTGGCAACAGCGTAGCCCGATAAAACATGCAAGACATCATCTTCTTCTGAGCAACAGAAGGGGCAAAAAGGGTCCTCAATCACCCTTTTCTTGACAAGGTTACACTGGGTAGGTAGAATGTCTTGGCAAGCTTTCCACAAAAATAGCTTCTCTACATTAGTGATGGGAAGCTTCCATAACTTCTTCCACTTTTTATTCTCATTGGCTACAAAAGAGGATTGGCCTCGGGATGAGAGTTGAGACTCTACTTGCAGGTGATATGCACTCGTTACCGAGAATAGACCATTTTGAGAGCATCTCCAAACAAGTTTATCTGGTCTATTGAAGACACTGATGGGAATTTGGCATATGGTGTTAACTTCTGATTCAGAGAACAAGTCTTTGAGCAGATCCAACTTCCAGGATTTTGACTGAGGATCTATAAGAGTAGCCACCTTAGCCTTCGGGTCTATACCAAGGCATTGACTTTGAATCTTAAATGAAGATGGAGAAGGAAGCCACTTGTCTTGCCAAATCCGGGCCTTGGAACCATCACCAATGCTCCACATTAAACCAGATTCCAAAACTGGCCTTGTTGCCATTACACTTCTCTAAATAAAGGATGATGTTCTTTTAAATTTAGCTTCTAAGAAATAACCTTCAGGATAGTATTTAACAGATAAAACTCTCGCAGCAAATGAATTAGGATAATGAAAAAGTCTCCAACCCTGCTTGGCAAGCATAGCCAAGTTAAAGAGTTCTAAATCTCTGAAGCCTAAGCCACCATTGGACTTGGACAGCTTCATTTTATCCCATGAACACCAGTGAATCCTGCTTTCATCATTCTTTTGGCCGCACCAGTAATTTTTAGTCAATCTATTCAGCTCTTGTAAGATGGTTTTTGGGATTTTGAAAACACCCATGCTATATGTTGGAAGAGCTTGACTAACAGCCTTAAGTAGAGTTTCTTTCCTAGCTTGTGATAGATACTTCATCTTCCAATTACTGAGTTTGCCTTGTACTCGATCCAGGATGTGTTTAAAACCTCTTGTTCTGTCCCTCCCAATCAACGTTAGAAGTCCAAGGTATCTGTCATAAGGATGAGAGGATTTTACCCCAGCCACTTGGATAATTTGTTGCTTGACATCTCCTCTAGTATTTTTGCTGAAAAATATAGAAGTTTTTTCCTTATCAAGTCTTTGCCCGTAACTCTTTTCATAGGTGTCTAGTAGCTTAAACAACCTATTCCATTCATAATGATTAGCCTTACAGAAGAGAAGACGGTCATCAGCATAAAAGAGGTGGCTAATACTCATTTTAGAACGCCCCATTGGAACCCCTTTGATAACTCCTCTGCCTTCAGCATCTTGGATGAGCCTACTAAGAGCTTCAGCAAGTAGTGCATTATGCTAGCTATTAAGTAGTGGTTGAGGCCTACCTTTTAGCAAGTGGGGTCGTGAGTTTAGGAGTAGCAATTGAATTCTCCGTGTATTTAAGTTCTTTGAAATTCAATAAAAGGGGAACAATTTTTATCCAAATTCTGTGGTTAATTCTCACCCTAAGAGAATCCTATTTACTTAAGCAATTGTAATTTGGCTTTGACTGGGACCTATCAAATGGTAGGGGTGTTTGATGGAATAGGTCATTCTTATGCAGATCACAAGATGATTCTACAATCCTGACATGGTCTGGTTTGCTGGGTAAGCTACTAGGTTGGGTGGATCATGCCTGTGTAAAGGCTTAATTGGGCTGTGTTTTGGCAGTAGGCTAATTATTGTGCAGCAATTACTGACTTAAAGGAACAGATCACTTACTGCAAGATGGAGTACTATTACTATACTTCTTGTTTTATCTAGAAAGGGAGAGTGGACTTGTACTGTCTGTTGGTGTATGCCCAACTGAAGGGGCCCTGGGCTACTGTAGCTTTTCTGGCTTTCCAGATTGTTTGCTCTTACTCTTGCAAATTCTAGGTAAATTGGGAAACCAGATGGAGTAGGATGAGTTTAGCAGTCCTCTACAGATGTAGCTATAATAATACAGTTTTTGATGCCTGGGCAAAGGTTGGGTGTATGCTAGGTGCGTTTGTCTGCCTTGGTTTTGTGGTTGTGGTTGTCTTCTACGGTGGTGCTTCTAAGGGAGTTTTGTGGGCTACTATAGGATGGTTTGGAAGTGCAATAAATGTGATGTTTTCTGATGTGTTGTATGGTCAGATGCAGATGGTTGGAGGTGCAGGTCATTCCTATTCAACCCGCAAGGGGGTTCTACAGGTGCCACATTTTCTTGTGTATTGGCTAAGTTGTTGGGTTGGGGGGCAACAGTTTGTAGATGAAATGTGGGTACAACAGTATGGGCGTAGTAGGGATGGGCACGGGCCGGGGCGAGGCTGGGGACCACTATCTCCAGCCTCGGCCTGAGGGGATTCCCCGAGCCCGGCCTGAAGCCCGTTCGGGGAATCCCCGAAAAAAGCCAGTTCCCCAAACGAGGAATTCGGGGAATCCCCAAATTCCCCGTTTGGGGGTTTTTTGTATCCTTAATTTTATACTTTTATTATTCTTTTCTCCCAATTATATATACCATATTTTTATTAATTTTTTACAACATATTTATGTTATATACATTATACTTATATAGTATATATCATATATAATTTATAATGTATAATGTATAATATATAATGTCAAATGTATACCATATATAATGTATAATGTTAAATGTATACCATATATAATGTCGAATGTATAACTTTTGTTTCATAGCATTATCATATTATGTATAATTTATAAATTTATAATGTATAATGTATAATATATAATGTCAAATGTATACCATATATAATGTATAATGTTAAATGTATACCATATATAATGTCGAATGTATAACTTTTGTTTCATAGTATTAACATATATATATATATAATGATTTATTATATTTAATCTAGTTTTATTTACTACCTATTTGTATATAGTTTCATAAAATACTTACATAATTATAATTTGTTATTGTATAATGTATAATTGATTTTCAAATAGTAAAATTATTATAGGTATATATGATTGATTTTCAATTATTAAAATTAATATTGATATATATATATATATAAAATATATGGGCCGAGGCTGGGGCAAAACCAATCCCGGCCCCGACCCGTCCTTGAATTCTGGGGGGCAATATTGGGCCCGATCCTGGCTCGCAGCCCAAAAAATTTGGGGAAAATCCCCCCGGTTCGAGGCTGGGCAAGGCGGATCCCCGCGGGGCCGGGCTATGTGCCCATCCCTAATGGGCAGTGCATTTGTGGAGCTGCAGCTCAACTCATGTGTTTTGTGTAACTTTGGGGGTTTATGGCATTAATTTTTGTGATGGTGTGTCTATGAGAGCCCTTGTCGTAGGGACAGGTAGGCAAATTTTAGTGCTTTGTTTAAGGGATTTTTACTACTTGTGGTGGTTTTGAAGTTGTTGCTTTCTCTACTGTTGTTGTGGGATCTATGTAGATTGAGCATTTAGGTTATCCTAAGTGTGCAGTTAGGTAGGAGAGATGCAACAGAAAGTTCTTGCAATGTTTGATGCTCCTTTGGACTGGTGTAGGTCATATTGGGCGATGCAACCCTCCTACTGCTTCCTATATGAACTTGGGATGTTTTCGGCAGTATATCCAGCCCATGTATGCTGATGGAGAAGGTAGTAGTGTGTTGTATGCTACTGTTTCTTGGTGGTTGGAAGTGAAGTTTAGTTTGGGGTGGATTCCGAACTATAGTTATCCTTTTGGTCTTGCTGGTTTTGTGCTGGTGGAAAGAATTAGTGGTAGTGTAAGATATAGTTCCTTTTACTGGATTCCAGGTTGATGGAGGGATAGTAGGGCAGGTAGGAGTGCTTGCAATAGCAAAAGCTATGGTTCATGCCAGGGGCGGGAGAAAATTTAACTCACCAGACATCCCAAGTTTGCATTTAAGAAAATGACCCTGAAATTCTTTTTGAATTTTTTTTAATTTTGAGAAGCTGACGTGGCATATTTAAGGTTCATTAAAAATGTAAAATGGGTTAAAATGAAAAGATTTAAACTTATGTGGGTAAAATCATAATTAACAAAAGTTGTTTAAATTTTGAAATTTGAAAATGACCCCCCACCCTTCAAAATTGCTTAATCAATCGATATATGCCCAAAAACGACCAACGAAGCTATTCCTTTCTCTGCGATTTCTAGCGACCACAGTGCCTAAATTTTGACAAATTTTAAATCCTAAAGCTTCCTTACACAAAACCATGGCTGACATTCACAAAGAGGAGGAAAACCCAACCCCAATCCGAATCGTAGACTCCGGCGGTGCCAGCAGTTCAAAGGCTTTCGAAGACGACGCTCTGGTGGATCATCCGATGAGTGAAGGTGGTCCACAGGCAGAGGAGATGACGGCGGCTTTAGAACAGGGAGAAGAATCTGAAAACGGTTCTGAAGAAGAGGATGTCGGCGAGGAGGAGGATGCCGGTGAAGAAATGGTACATTTTTTTACTTGTTTTTTTGAATTGGATGAGAAAATGGATTGATTTGTGCGAATGTGGTTAGTTTTTTTGTTATGGTGATTGTGGCGTTTTGTCGAGCAGTTGGCCGGCATTGGTAGAGTGGCTTTGTTTGGGCTCCAGAGTATGGGGAATGGCAAGGGAGGCCGTAGGGAGGTTTTTTCTGGGATTTTGGTGGGCTGGGGATGGCAAGAGGTGGTAGAATAGGGGGGCTGGAGGGCTGCTTTGCATATTGGCAAGGCTGGCCATGCGCTGCGTGCGCTGTATACGTTGTGCATGCCAGCCTAGCCAATATGCAAGGCAGACCTTCAGCCCCCCTATTCCAACAGAGAAGTGAAGTGAATACTAAGTCAAGAAGGAGATAAAAAAGATAGTGCTTATCGACAATTGAAATGTCTTTTTGTTGGCCAAAATGGATGAGAATTTTGTCAACGTTAAGCCACAAGAAAGAAATAGGCAGGGTTCCTGTTAGTAACAAGAAAGGCAGTTGGTAATAGGCAATCAGATTTGAAAATTTGGTACAAGAGACAATCAAAAAATAAATACAAAATTTAAGAAAATAATACAATGCAAACCATAGAATTTATGTACATCAAAATGGAGTCTGAAAAACCATAAGCATAGGTTCATCCTCTTGTCTTTTGTTCCTAATCACCTCCCAACTGACAATACATAGAAACCTTTAACAACCATAGTTCAATTAACCAATTGGATTCATCTAGTGAAATCCCCTCATCTAGTGAAACCACAAAAAGCCTTTTTTTTTTTTTTTTTTTTTGTCACACACGTGAAAAGATTAGTTGAAAATTTGATTGTATGATACTTTTTCTTTGTTTACAAAGTATGTTGGTAGCCTATTAGTTGTTTTGGTTTCTTTTTTTTACTGATATTTAGTTTATATCGATTGTGCAGATTTTCCAGAGCGTAAACTATAAAGACTATGGGTTGGAGATTGTAAGCGATAAGGTACTGTACTTCCCTGTAAGGGTGACAGTAAGGTCGAGTTGGGAAGTTTTTACGAGAATAATGGAGATTTTACTAGAATTGGGGAATGGTGTAGACCGATTCAAAGAGAGTTGTTTCGGTAATTTTTTGAAGATCAGAGAAAGTTGGAAAAAGGCGTTCTGGGGGCAGGGAGTGCATTATATGTTGCTGCACTCAGTAAAAAGAAAAAAAAAAGAAAGAAATGTGGTTCATGGTAAATGGAATGCCATTACATTTTGGGATGATGGAATATGCCTTGGTGACAGGCTTAAAATGTTGGGAATTGCCAGATGCGGTAGAGCAAGAGAAAATAAAGAACAGTAAGGTAGCCGAAAGCTTGGCTAAAAAGGTTTTGGGGGGGGGGGAGGGCAAGCGTCTATTACGGGACACGATTTAGAGGAGAGGTTAGAAGAAGGTGGGTTAACCTCTTTAGGGAGGTTCAAAATGTGCTTGGTATTGTTCGTGCATTCGATCCTAATGGCTACTAACTAAACAAAAGCCGTTAATATGGATTGGGTGAAGTTTGGAAGTAACTTTGACTTCTTTAATGCTTATCCGTGGGGACGGGTATCATTTAAGCGAACCATGGAGTCCTTACAAGCAAAAGACATGGGGTTAAAGCAGTCCCAATTGGTCGAGAAGAATAGACCGAGCATGTACAATTTGTTTGGCTTCCCATGGGTAATGCAGGTAAATATTAATAGCTTTTTGTAATATTTTTTGTATTATATGTGTTTTAATTATGATATGGACTGTTTTTTTACAATGTAGGCTTAGATGTATGAGGTCGTCCCTGTCCTCACTAAGGTAGAGGGGAAGGTGAAGACTTCGGCTAAGACTTCGGATGAGTGACCGCAATTTCCTAGGATGTTGCGACGGCACGTCAAGAAGTGTACCCATTGGGATTACGACAAAATAGACATGGAAATTCAAGCGGCTCGGGTAAGATTAAAGGATTAAGATTTTGAATATGCACTTGCTTTAAAATGTAGCTTAAATCTGATTAATTTTGTTTTTTATTACAGGGAATCGTCCATCCCTTCCTCACCGCTACTACGGGTGAAGCGGAACAGCAGTATGTTACATCTTTCCAACCACTGGAGGATGAACCAGATGAAGGGATAGACCGCCTAATGCGGTACCTAGAAAGGGTCACGCATGTGAGTGCAGTTGCAAGGCCACTGCTTGAGAATGTTGTTGACGCTGAGGATGATAAAGCTCCAATCGGCGGGAGGGAGGAGGAGGAAGAGGAAAAGGTTCGTATGCCTCCACCCAATTGACAAACCGGTACAACAAGTACCACTTTGCCGAGGCGTCGGGGTCGGGGTCGGGAGAATGAGGTGGTTGACCTTATAAACGGTCTGTTTTGGAGTTTTACAATAGCCGTTTATGAGAGGTTTGAGAAGATGGAAGAGTGGATGAAAAGGGTGGAGGAGAAAGTGGACAAGGTGGAGGAGAAAGTTGGTAGGGTGAAGGAGGAAGTTGGTGGAGTATTGAAAGCGGTTGAAGTGCAACCTAGGCTGAAAAGAGAGAGCCGAACGAACAAGTTTGTCAAATCTCCTTACACCATAGTAACGTATGGAAAGAAGAGAAAAATGAAGAAAAAAATTGAGGAAGTCCACAAAAGTGGAGAAGCAAAAATGGAGGAGGTTAAGGAGGTTGCTGGAGGAAGTGGGGAAGTGATAATAGAGGAGGGTGAGGCAGGATACGAAGGAAGTGGGGATGTGCAAATGGAGGAAGGGGGAGGAAGTAGGCAAGCAAAAATGGAGTTAAAGGTCGATTTGCATAGGCCAATAGAGGAGGAAAAGAAAAAACTCTTTTATGCCTATTACAATGAATCTGGAAGTGATGCCCATGTGAAGTGTAAAACCGGGGATTATCCTCGGGACTAGTTTGAAAAGATGTTGATGATGGGCAGGTGGCTTGATGACTCGGTGAGTTATTTTCCCTTATTTTTCCTTATTTTTGCTTATGTTTTCCATGAGGTATTGTATACTTATCATGTTGTTTTTGTTTGATTGTAACGCCCACATTGAGGTACGTAACTTATTTATTCTTTTATGCCCTTAGTTTTGCTTATTTCAAGGAGAAAGATTGAAAAATCTACATTTGCAAACTTCGTCGCGGCAAAGGAGTTTTGTCGCCCCGGTAATGAACTTTCTGCCCAAATTTGTGTGTCAGAAATTTCAGACTTCGCCAAGGCAAAGAATTCTCTGCACTTTTTCGTCGAGGCGAAGAGCTGGCTGGAATTCTTGAGGAAATTCTAGAGAAATCTTCCTTAGGGGCAAAGTGACCATTCTACCCCTAATTAGTTATAAATGTGGGGAGTGAAAAATAAGGAAATTTGATGGAGAATGTAATGAAGGTAAGGGCATTAGTGTAAATGACTAAGGGACAAAGATGGAATTTTCTATAAAGTGTAAGGGCAAAATGGGAAAGTATACCTATTAATATGAGATATTAAGGGTTCAAGCACAAAGACCCTATCATTCTCTACTTCCTCTCATGCCACTTCCACTCTCAATTTCTCTCATCTTTTCATCAAATTTCCAAGGGATTTTAGAGGGCTTTTGGTTGGATTTTGCTAGAGATTTGATCCTAAGCACCCAAAGGTAAGAATTCTTGCAATAGATGTGAGGTTAATTTTTAAAAGTGTTGAATTCTTATAGTGTTTATGCTTAGGTTTTAGAGAAAGAACAAGTCTACCAAAGAAAGAGAGATTCTAGTGGAATTACTCAAGCACAAGGTAAGTAAATCCAACCCAAGTTATGATTTGAGAAATCAAGTGTGTAGAGATTTTACATATGTGTATATGCTTATGATTTTGAGAATTGTTGATGAAATTGATGAATTATTGATGAGTTTGATGATTATTGATGAGTAAAATTTAGCCATGAGAAGTGGTGTTGTTTGTTTGATGATTCATTGAAGTTTGGTTGAAGTTAGAAAGAGTTGAGTAGAATTTTTGGGAGTGTATTGTTTTGGACAGGTTTAGTAATTGTTTAATGGAGTTTTACTCCAACTATTGGTGACTTGAGAAAGAGGTAGAATTGTAGCCAAATTAGAATTTGATTATGCATGCAATATGTTTGATGAAATGTCCAAGAGAAGTGTATGCATGAGTTTTATTCATTTATGAATTGACATGAGTTTGTAAATGGTAGAGAGAAACTTATTTTTATGCTACATGACATCCTTGCATTTAGAAAGAATTATGAGCATGAGCCATCTACATACATGCATATACATATGTACGAGAACTTAAAGAATAAAGAGAAAGAAAGAAAAGTTATTAAATAATGCTCTAAAAGAAGAAAAGAACAGGTTGTTGCGATGGGGAACCTGTGAGTGACAAGAAGAATTTCCCTGCATGCACGCCGCCTTCAGTGAGCGGCCTAAGAATAAGAAAAAGAATTGGTATAGCCCGTAAGAGTGCATGTGGATGAGGGCTATACCCAAGAAAGAAGAATACACTCACATGGCCAGGGTTCCGAATCCATGCATCAACCGAGTCCGATCGGCAAAGAATAAGAAAGAATGAGTAAGAAAGAATAAGAATAAGAAAGAAAGGATAAGAATAAGAATAAGAAAGCATAAGAGAAGAAAAGAAAGAAGAGAAAGTATAGAAAGAAAGAAAGAATAGAAAACAGAAAAGAAAATGTGCACTTCTTGCATTTGTACATGTGCATCACACTTATGCATGGCATTATGCCTACCACCATGAGTGGTGAGAAATTAAAAAGAAAGAAAGAGATAAGAAATATTGAGAAATTAGAAAGAAAGAAAGAATAGAGAGATAAGAATAGAGTAATGTAAGGAAAGAAATTAGAATGTGAGCAACGAAGAGAAAAGGCTAGTTTAGCGGATTTACTTATTGAGCAATTAACACTCACTCTTTGATTTCTTTGTTTTTGCAGGAAATAGGTGAGAAGCGGTCGGATGGACGTCGAGAGGCAAAGGGAAATGGCACCACTGTCTACTATTTTTGAGCTTATGTACATGAGACTTTTATTAATGTAAAGAATTTTATATATAAAGTAAAGAAATTTTTGGGCCGATTAGCTTTTACTAATATGTTTATATGTTTTTTAATGTACTATATTTCCCAAGTATATAAGTTAGAAAGAGTCATTACATTGATGCAGTACATCGATGAGGTATTGGCACTCATGAGGCTACGACAGAGCAGTAATGGTGATATATTGTATCCCGATTATGCATCACCTATATGGCCTTTGGCCAAACGCTAGTAACGACATATCACAATTTAATGAAAAAGGCCATTGGTAGAGGTGCAGTAAAAGGAGCCAAGCGAAAAAGATTGGGTACAAAAGACTTCCACTGCGTCCCTGATGATTTTCAGTTTGATGATAGGATCATGCAATATGTACGGGGGAGAAAGGCCCAAACATGACCACAGTTGGGCAAAGGTTAAAAGAGTCTACTGCATTATCAACATCAAGAATATGCACTGGATAGCAGTCGTCGTGCTTCTAGAGGAGGGCTTGCTGAAGATCCTTGACTGCAAACCAACTATTTGTCAAGACAGGCAGTTGGAGAGTGAGCTGGAGTCACTGTCTGTGTTATTCCTATGGTGTTGCGTGACAGCGGGATGTTTGAGTACTTCAGTGATCAAGTGCTGACCGAAAAGTGGCCACTCAAGCGCTTTCCCGTCCCAACAAATGACTCAAGGTAAATTTTGTATAAAATTTACATAATACAATTGTTCTATAAGCTAATTCTAATGCTAATGTCTTCTTCCTATTGTAGTGCTGATTGTGGGGCATATGCTCTAAAATTTATTGAGTTCGACATGACCAACACCCTGATGGACATCTTGAATGATGAAACAATGAGCAACTGTCTGGAGCGCTGGTTGTTGAGTGCTTCCATGGGCATATGGATCCCTTTTGAGTGACCAGAACCCAATCTAAGTCATTGTTGATGTTGTCATCAAAAGGTATGGAAGTTGGACTTTGAATTTTGTAGTTTATGTGATGTTGATGTTAATGTTGATACTTGGGTTGTGGTGTTGATGCTGCAAGTGTGCCGGATAATTTTGCAGGTTCTGGCAAACAATGAGAGGAAACTTCTCAAAGTGGCTCGGGGTGTCATAGTAGGCTGTTGGCAAGGCATCTGCAATCAAGGTTGCTGGCAAGGAGGAGGCATCTGCAATCAAGGCTGCTGGCAAGGCATGGTACCAAACAATGATCTCAGATAGTGATTATACTGAATTCGAAGACTTCTCAAAGTGGCTTGGGGTGTCACAGTAGGCTGCTGGCAAGGCATCTGCCATCAAGGTTGCTGGCAAGGAAGAGGCATCTGCAATCAAGGCTGCTGGCAAGGCATGGTACCAAACAATGATCTCAGACAGTGATTATACCGAATTTGAAAACTTCTCAAAGTGACTTGGGGTGTCATGGATGAGAATGTATGGAAGGAAAATGAGAGGAAAAAATGGTACTTGGAATTGGGTTTTTCTTTCCAACTTTATTTTTTCTCAATTGTCTGGGTGGAGGAAATTTGATTACAATAAGAACTGAAGTTAAATGTCTTAGGATTTATTGTTTTTTGGCACTATTCTGGATGATTTTAAGTTTAAACTTTCAATTACATTGATGTCTCTTATATTTTGATCTGTAATGAATTAGCTTGATATAAATTACTTAATTTTGCTGCTTATTCTTTTTGGATTTGGGAGGAATTTACAGATTACTTGATTCTGGTGATTTGGCGCCCAGTTCCAATGAATCATTGTTATTCCTTGTTGGCCGACGTATCTTTGTCAAATTTCATTAATTTTATGTTGTGTGGAATACTATGTTGTAAGTCTCGAATGCAACGATTTCATTGCAATAGAAAGGAAGTAGAATAAAATGTTAACTGATATCAATACTTCTTATGAAAATGAGTGAGGTTGAAATGTATCACTATCACAGTAATTTAGAAATTAGATCTGTAAAGAGAGATTATTACATAATTCAGGAGTTGGAAAAATCTGTATTGCCTATGATCACTTAAGCGATATATGAGCGACCACATATATCGCTTAAGCGACAAAGAGTTTTTCAGAAAGGATCACCTAAATCGCTTAAGCGATAACCTAAATCGCTTAAGTGATCATGCATCTGGGCAGATATTATTCAGCCTCTGACATAATTGCTTAAGCAATTTCAAATCGCTTAAGCGACCAAGGGTAAAAGCGAAGAATCGCTTAAACGATACCCCAATTGCTTAAACGACCGTTGTAAAAACTGCTTCATACTAGGTTACTCATAGAAATACATAAAGTAAAATGCATTTATATTAGCAAAAGTAAATGGGCCCGAAATTTTCTTTTAATACATATAATCATTCTTTATACAAATTAAGGTATCATTTGTAAAAGTTATCAAAAACAGTGGACAGTGTAGCTATTGCTCCTCGCTTGCCAACGCCCATCCAACCGCGTCCTCACCTAGATCCTGCAAACACAAAGATAAACAACGGGGTGAGCACAAAATAATGCTCAGTAAGTAAATCCTCTACTGTCTATCCCCGTAACTCTTTCTCTTAATTTTTTCCTACACTCTTCTCTCTCATTTATTTTCTTTTTCTATTTCCTTTCACATAGCTTCTTTTCTATTAACTTTCTGTTGTATGTCACAGCCTCATCTTACGGAGGCACGGCTGAGTGGAGATCACAAAGCACCCACCCACTCTTTGTGACTTCTACTCATTTGTTCCTCTCTTCTTCTCATATTTTCTCATTCTTTCTCACTTGAATGTGACGGCTCATCTTACCGGAGGCACGGCGGGTGGAGTTCACAAAGCACCAACCCACTCTTCGTGACTTCCTGGTGGAGTTCACAAAGCACCAACCCATTCTTAGATTTTTCTCATTCTCTTTACTTTCAGAGTAGCTCATTCACAAGTTCTCTACTCTTTCTCAAACTACTTCTTAATGCACAATTAATGCATAAGGATGGTTCATGCTTAAAGTTTCTTACTTAATGCACTTATGAAATGCACAAATGCAATATTGCATCAAGATAGTCATTTGCCAGGTCACACTCAAGAAGACATAACTTGAGTTATACACATCAGATTGATACGGTTTTGGTCTCGTTTTAAAGCTTAGGACAGGGCTAAAACTTTATGTTTTGGTCTAAACCCAGTTCAATCGTAAGATGCTCAAAAATCATTAGAAAGTCACGGCTGTTATAGGGCAGTTTTGTAACATGTTTCACTTAGGCATTTCATCAAACTTAGTTGTGCACAAACAAACCCTAATTCAATTATCATTCTATTTATTCTCAAACCATCCAAAAAAAGAAAAACTCTTTGTAGCATACATACCTACATGGCAAAACACACACCAAAAAAATTTCTCCAATTCTTCCAATTTCAACCCATCATAAATCAACATATACTCTCATATTCAAATATATCCAACAATAAGCATAATAATCATACATCTCATCTCAATTTCTCATAATCACAACATAGCAATTTAAAATAAATCTCTACTCACCTGAATTCTAAATTTTAGCTTAAGTTGGATTTTGAGTGGAATTTACTTACCTTATGCTTGAGTAGTCTCTCCTAAACTCTCTACTTGTTGGATTCCAATCTTCTCTTAACCCTAAGCATAAACTTCTAAGAACTCAACCTTTACACAAATAATCATAGATAAAGAGTATGAATCCTTACCTTTTGATGCCTTGAATCAAAACCCTATGAAAATCTACTCAAAAGCCCTCAAATTCCTTGGAAAAGTGATGAAAATTTGAGAAAAAAGGAGGAGGAGTGTGGGGGTGGTATGAACGAAATAAGGGTTTTAAACCCTTAACATTTGAGTTATAAACCACTTTCCCATTTTGCCCTTACTCTTTCCTAGAAATTCCATCTTTGTCCCTTAGAAAGCAATTCCATCTTTGTCCCTTATTCAATTACCAAAATGCCTTCACTTTTATTGAATTCTCTATGATTTTCTATCTCTTTTCACTCCCCACAAAATCAACTAGTTTTGAGTGAAAAGACTATTTTACCCTTAATGCAAATTTAAGGCATTTTCTTCATATTTTCTTAAAATAATTCTAAAAAAATTTAACTAAGGGCTATACAACATAATTTAAATCATGTACCTCAATGTTGGGTGTTACAACCGTGCATCTGGGCAGATGTTGAATCTGCCTCGGAGATGATCGCTTAAACGATTTTAAATCGCTTAAGCGACCAAGCGTAAAAGCAAAGATTAGCTTAAGCGATACCCCTAATCGCTTAAGCGATCGTGCATCTAGGCAGATGTTGATTCTGCGTCGGACATGATCGCTTAAGCGATCAAGAGTAAAAGTGAAGAATCGCTTAAGCGATACCCCTAATCGCTTAAGCGATCATGCATTTGGGCAGATGTTGATTCTGTGTCGGACATGATCGCTTAAGCAATCTAAAATCGCTGAAGCGATCAAGAGTAAAAGCGAAGAATCGTTTAAGCGATACCCTTAATCACTTAAGCGATCTTGCATCTGGGCAGATGTTGATTCTGCCTTGGACATGATCACTTAAGCGATTTGTAATCACTTAAGCGACCAAGGTTAAAAGCAAAGGATCGCTTAAGCGATAGAATAAATCGCTTAAGCGATCGTGCGTCTGGGCACTTATTGATTGTCTTGTTTGTGATCGCTTAAGCGACCAAGTGTAAAAGCATAGAATCGCTTAAGCGATAACATAAATACAACTAGATCTCTTAAGCGACTAAGTCTAAATACACAGGATCGCTTAAGTGAGAAAAAAAATCTCTTAAGGGATTTAGTGTATTCGGATTATTTTTAACTAGATCGATTAAGCGATTAATGCTATCTTAAACATATAAGGTGTACGATTCGTTCAGTGGACCATGACCGTTATTATATTTTAATTAAATTAGTTCTTTTATGTCTATATTAAATATATATGGTATAGAATGTTTACATTTATATTAAACATATAAGGTTTACGATTCGTTCAGTGAACCATGACCGTTATTATATTTTAATTAAATTAGTTATTTTACGGCTATATTAAATATATATGGTGTAGAATGTTTACGTCTATATTAGACATATAAGGTGTATGATTCGTTCAGTGGACTACATATATGGTGTAGAATGTTTTCGTCTATATTAAACATATAAGGTGTATGATTCGTTCAATGGACCATTACTGTTATTATATTTTAATTAAATTAGTTCTTTTACGTCTATATTAAACATATGTCCATAAACTTGGAAAAGAAATATTAAAGTAAATTACCCTTAATCGATTAAGCGATCCCGTCTATTTAGCCTTGGTCGCTTAAGAAGGTTACAACTATTGTGCTGAAAAACTTATTGGTTAATTATTTTCTACCCTATTCCCAATTCTATTATCAAAATAACTGTTTGTTTCATTATTTAGGAAATACTATCATATTTTATTCAATTACTTTTAGACCCCTTAAGTTTATTAATTTAATTAAACACCCCAAGAAAAAAGTTTAAAAATTAACAAAAACACCCCCACCCACCCACATTGACCAGATTTCGACGTCCAACTACCGGAAGGTGGTCAGAATCTAGTATAATGACGTACTACCGACTGGATCTTACTGGTAGTGCGTCGATGGATAATTTTCTGGCCAGATCCACGGCCAAACATCTGGTCGTTAAGGGCCAGATCTTTGGTCGTAACTGTTCGTCAACCAAGGCCAAGGTATGGCCATCGTTGACCATCAACAACGGCTATATCTTTGCCTGTCATTGACGACCAAACGTGGCTAGATTTGGCCTTTTCTAGCCAGATCCACGGTGGATCTGGCTGGGAAAGGCCATCTCAGCGTACGACCGGCCAGATTCAGCTGGTTGTGCGCCGATATGGCTACTCCGACCACCCTTTGGCAGTGTTGGCTGACTGTCGGAATTAAACATATATGGTGTGTGGGGGTATTTTTGTAATTTTAATATTTTCATAACAGGGGTGTTTAGTTATTTAACAAACCTAGGGGGTGTTTTGTCAATTTTCAAATCTTACACTGGGTCTCGCTTAAGCGATTATTTCTTTGCGTTAACACAGGGTTGCTTAAGCGATTTTGGATCGCTTAAGCGATCAAGTCCGAGGCAGAACCAATATCTGCCAGATGCACGATCGCTTAAGCGATTTAGGGTCTCGTTTAAGCGATTCTTTGCGTTTACACAGGGTCACTTATGTAACACCTAGCATGGAGGTACATGATTTAATTTATGTTTTTATAGCCCTTAGTTAATTTTTGTTAAAGTGATTTTAAGAGAATATGAAGAAAATGCCTTAAACTTGCATTAAGGGTAAAATGGTCTTTTCACTCAAAATTAGTTGAAAAAGTGGGGAGTGAAAAGAGATAGAATTTCATAGAGAATGCATTAAAAATGAGGGCATTATGGTAATTGACTAAGGGACATAGATGGAATTTCTAAGAAAGAGTAAGGGCAAAATGGGAAAGTGTGTTTATAAACTAAAGTGTTAAGGGTTTGAAACCCTTATTTTCTTCATTCCACCGCCACACTCCTCCCCCATTTTCTCTCAAATTTTCATTCAATCCTCCAAGGATTTTGAGGGCTTTTGAGTGGTTTTTCATAGGGTTTTGATTTTAGGCTTCAAGAGGTAAGGATTCTTGCTCTTTATCTATGTTTTATTTGTGTAAAAGTTGAGTTCTTATGAAGTTTATGCTTAGGGTTAAGAGAAGATTTGAATCCAACAAGAGTAGAGAGCTTAGGAGAGACTACTCAAGCATAAGGTAAGTAAATTCCACTCAAAATCCAACTCAAGTTAAAGTTTAAGAAAATCAAGTGAGTAGAGATTTCTTTTAAATATGCATATGTTATGATTATTGAGAAATTGAGATGAGATGGATGATTAGTTATGCTTGTTGTTGGATATACTTGAATATGAGGAGTGTATGTGATGGTTTGATGATGGGTTGAAATTGGAAGAATTGGAGAAACTTTTGGGAGTGTTTTTGCCGTGTAGGTATGGTGATGTTACAAGAGAGTTTTTCTCTCAATTTGGATGGTTTAAGAAACAAATAGAATGATAATTACATTAGGGTTTGTTTATGCACAAGTATTGTTTGATGAAATGCCTAAGAGAAGTATGAGTTGAGTAGAAACCTTAATTTTATGCAACATTGCATATGTGCATTTCATAAGTGCATTTAAGTAAGAAATTTTAAGCATGAGCCATCCATATGCATATAATTGTGTATGTATAGAAACTTAAGAAAGAATAAAGAATAAAGAATAAAGAAAGAAAGAATAAAACATTCTAAGAATAAAGAGAAATAAAGAATAAGCATTAAAGAATTAAAAAAAGAAAAAGTGTTAAAGAAGAGAAAAGAATAGGTTGGTGTGATGGGGAACCGTGAGTGTTAAGAAGAAATTCCCACATACACGTCACCTTAATTGAGTGGCATAAGAAGAAGAAGAATTGTACGACCTGTAAGAGTGTATGTGGATGAGGGTTGTACCAAGAAGAATTACTACATGCACGTCACCTTAATTGAGTGGCCTAAGAAGAAAGAAGAATTTGTACGGTCCGCAAGAGTGCATGAAGATGAGGACTGCACTCACTCACACGGCCAAGGTTCCGAATCCATACATCAACCGAGTCCGATCGGCAAAGAATAAGAAAGAAGGAATAAGAAAAGAAAAGAAAAGAAAAAGAAAAGAAAGAATAAGAAAGAATGAGAAAGCTTGAACAAGCAAAGAAAAGAAACAAGAAAGAAAAGAGAAGCTTGGGCAAGCAAGACAAGAAGAGAAAAGAAAAGTATAGAAAGAAAAAGAAAAGAATAGAGAAGAAAAGAATAGAAATAGAAGGAAGAACTAAAATGCATTTTTATGCATTATTGCATATGCATTTCATTTATGCATATTCCCATGAATTTTATTATGGTTAGAAAGAATAGAAGCGTAGCAAGAAGATAAAGAATAGAAAGAGTAAGAAAGAAAGAACAAAAAGAAAGAAAGAAACATAGAGAAGTAGAAAGAAAGAAAAGAACAGTGAGAGTTAGAAACAAAGAAAGAAAAGAGAAGGAATTAAGTAAGGAAAAAACCTAAGAAGGAGAAGAGTTAAGGGATTTACTTACTGAGCATTTTTATGCTCACCCCGTTGTTTTTCCATGTTTTTGCAGGAAAGAGGTGAGCAGCGGTCGGAAGGACATCGACAAGCGGGGAGGATTGGTATTACTATCCACCGTTGCTAAGTTTTTGTACTTGTTATTTTGATATATGCAAAGAATTATATTTTGTATATAAAGAAAAATTTGGGCCCAACTATTTTCATATGCTAATTATGTATGTTTTCATAGTATATGTTATAAAATATACTATTAGAAAGAAGTCATTATAGCTTAAGCTATTTTAGATCACTTAAACGATCAAGTCCGAGGTAGAATCAATGTCTGCTTAGATGCACTATCGCTTAGGCGATTAAGGGTTTCACTTAAGCGATTCTTCGCTTTTACACTTGGTCGATTAAGCCATCATAGATCGCTTAAGCAATCATGTGCTGGGCAGAATCAATATTTGCCCAAGTGCACGATCGCCTAAGCGATTCATGATATTGCTTAAGTGATCCTTTATGAAAAACTCTTTGTCGCTTAAACGATATATCTAGTTGCGTAAGCGATCATGGGCAATACATATTTTTTCCAGCTTTTCTCTTGAATTTTAACAAACTAAAATTACTAACACATATTAATTCCATACTTTCTCCTCAATTTGACAACCAAATTCCAAACTAAAATCACCAACACATATTTAGGCCATGTAACAAGAATACTAAATATAAAGGATGGTTTATTCAAGGTAACAATAAAATTTAAAACATCAATAATTGAAAACAATAACTCATCAACGATTGGCCTTGGCAACTCTCTTGATTTCATCCTTCTTCAAACCTAATTTTATGGATCTGCATGTAATTGCTTCTAGGAACTGCTTCTCTTGTGGCCAGGTTGCTTGCAAATTGAGCACTTATTCATCTTCCTGGGAACCTCAGAGGTTGATGGCATACGCTTAACTCTTTTTCTCCCCTTTCCTGTCTTCTTGAATGACGAATAGATGATAATGTCAGCCAACTCTGGCGGCACTACCCCCTGCTCTTCTGGAGGAACTGGATATATCGTTTCTGAATAAGCTAGCATGTAGTGATTTTCCATATAGAGAGGGGAGCAAAGTTCCATGTAAATTCTTGAACCAAAATCCGGCTTTCGTTGGTGTTTCAGTGTTGCTAGTGCATGAGGACAAGGTAAACGTTGAATGTTAAACACTTTGCAGCGGCAAGTTTTACTAATAAGGTTAACTAGGGCATCCAGACCATAGTCGCCCACAATGAACTCTTGAGCATTAAGAAGATAGGTAAACAGTATATTTGACAATTCCATACGTTCTCGCAATAATTTTTTAGCTGACGGAATAGGGGTTGTAGTAAAATTTTCTGACTCCGTACAACGCTCATGGAACCAACATGACAATGTCTTCTGGATTGCATCAAAAAGTGCAACTATTGGAAACTCTCTTTCTATTAACAACTTCAAAATTATGGACTCTGCTATGTTCGTGGTCATGACATCAAACCTTCTTCCAGGAAAGTAAGCTCTACTCTATCGCTCAAAACCAACATCATGCTCAAGATACTTAGCAACTCTATCATCCTTGATTCAGATTTGCTGGAAGTGCTCCTCGAACTCATCAACCCGATAAGCTTTTGCTACCATGTAGTATGTCTGAAGGAGGCCAACATACTTAATCTTTTGTTTTATATTCTCACCAAGGTGCCTCATACAGAATCCATGATGTGCTTGAGGGTAAATAGTGGCAATCCCCTTCTTTATAGAGTTGTGCCTATCGGATATTATGCACAACTCGTCACTGTCAGGCACTATCGTACATAATTGTTGAAAAAACCAAGTCCACGACTTGTCATTCTTAGAGTCAACCACACACTATGCAATAGGATATGTGTGATTTTCGTTGTCCTATGCAATGGCCACCAACAATGTACCTCCATACTTTCCTGTCAAAAAGCAACCATCAACAGCTAACATATTTCTCATGTTTACAAAACCCCTTATAGCATAACCATAAGCAACAAATAAATATTTAAACATCATATTCCTGTCCCACTTCAAAGCCGTCTTGCTACCTTGGTTTGTCAACTCAAGCATATAACGGTACGCTTCTAATACTGCGTACCCGTGCTCCGGCGTGCCCCACACAAAATATTGTGCATGTTGTCTGTGACGCCCACATGGAGGTATGTCATTTAATTTATGCTCTTATACCTTTAGTTGATTTTTGCTAAAGTTATTTTGAGAAAATGTGAAGAAAATGCCTTAAACTTGCATTAAGGGTAAAATGGTCTTTTTGTTAGGAAACGACCCGGTTGCGCAGCGGAAAGCAAAATTTTTACAACCATGGATCGTTCCTTAGAACCAAAATCAGGGCAGAGGAAATTACAGTTTATATATTACAACAAGAATCCGCAGAAAAGTAGATCTAAAGTTTAGATTTATACACACGTTGGAGGCTCTACCAATATTGTCTCTGAACGTGTTTGCTACCGATCCAAGTGTAGGATCGAACCGTAGAAGTCTACATGAAGACAATCACAAGGAACCAAGGAGAGATTTGCTAGATCTTCCTTGGCCTTAAGAAATCAAGAAGAAAAACAATCAAGAGATTTGTTTTGGCTAAACCAAAACTGGCATGGGAAAGCTTTCTGTTATGTGTGTTTTTCTTTTCTTTAATCAAAAAGAAAAAATAAAATCATTGTTAAATCACACAAACACTTTTTTTCTTTTATAGACAAACTTAGTTGCCTTATTCCCATATGGAATGGGCTTGGGCTCCAACCCAAACACCCCATGTTGCCAAACACTCCCAATTAGATATTTTAACTTATTTCATCATTATCTCAATTAAAATCAATTAATATTAATTAACATTTAACAATAATGATGATTTGATTAAATATGTGCGAACACACATTTATACGTAATTTCACTTATTTAATTTTTCTAACAAATTAAATAAAGGCTACGACCTCAACAAATTTAATTGCACTGTGAAATTACCAAAATACCCTTTCACCCAAAAAGACGAAAACGCCATTCTTTCTTCTTGGCTCTTAAATTATCTTCTATGTGTGTGACCCATAGGCTCCTCATTATACCGGCAGTGTATAGTATCGCGATTAACACCAATTAATCATCTCACTAATACACAAACCAAGATTGGCCCCTAGCAAGGCATCACGGCTACCCGATAGATTCGGATTCAACAAAGTAGCTACCTGTCAACGATATGGTTACCGTACAATTCGATCCTTTCATCATACGTTATCTCGACGAGATGAAGGCATATAAATAGTGTCAACCTTCGGTTACTCTCGATATTATGTATTCAGTTTCTGGACTAATAACCTGTATTATAAACCGGATAGAGCAACAACTCAATCCCACTATAGCCACAGTTTTAGTGTCATTGCCATATACTGAATTGCAACGTGAGATAACTTCTCCCGTACCCGGGAGTGATGAATCCTCTGTCAATCCGCCATAGCCTTGATACACTCCTTGATGCAGCCAATCACCATCGTATTGACAGCTCTAAAAGGAACTGCGTTAGGCTAGTGTCAAACTACACCAATCGGTGCACAAGGCGCTCCGGTGATCTCAAGTCTAAGGATCACATGCACCACCATTGTTAGAGGATTTGTTCCATAAACACTAGGGTTACCATCCATATGAAATCCTCTGGTGGGTCAGTCCAGTAAACTTGCTGCGGTGTATTCACCTATAGCAAGCACCCATGTGTTGCACCAGGTTGTCACCAAACAACCTAGACAAGTGAGATCAGTCACTGCCTTTCGACAGGTCGTTCAACTCTATGATAGCCTTACCGTAATATCTGTGCCCTTACTTCAGAATAACATTGGGGCTACTGACGTTTCTAGAATGGCCACCATATGTGCTCATAGGGTTCTCACTATCAAGATTTGAAACGCTTGATAACTTCGTCACGGTTCTACCATTCTAAGGACATATATCAATACATATTGCAATAATAATGATTTAAGCAATATAAAATAAAATGTTTTTTATTGATTAATGAACATTATTACAAAGAGTCAATTCTACAATAATTGATTGGCTCTTGGGCATCTACTCTAACAATCTCCCACTTGCACTATAGCCAATCATTCATGTATGTAATACCAAATGATCTCAAGTGCCTTTCATGCTTCTGCTGCGACAGAGGCTTTGTTAGTGGATCTACGAGATTATCGTCAGTATGCACTTTACTAATCTGCATGTCTTTCCTCTCAACTATCTCTCTGATGAGATGGAATTGTCTGAGTATGTATCTAGACTTTTGATGAGACCGTGGTTCCCTGGCTTGAGCAATTGCTCCATTGTTGTCACAATAGATGTCTATAGGATCAACAATCGTAGGAACCACACTAAGTTCAGTAATGAACTTCTTAATCCAGACTACCTCCTTGGCCGCATCTGACAATGCAATATACTCAGCCTCTATTATAGAGTCCGCTATAGTGCTTTGCTTGGAACTCTTCCAACTCATTGCACCGCCGTTGAGACAAAATATAAACCCTGATTGCGATCGATAATCATCTTTGTCTGTTTGGAAACTAGCATCACTGTATCCTCTTACAGTGAGGTCATCTTCCCCTCCATAAACCAAGAACATATCCTTAGTCCTCTTCAGGTACTTAAGAATATTCTTGACAGCCATCCAGTGACTCTCACCTGGATCCGAATGATATCTACTACAAGTACTCAAAGCACATGAGACATCAATCCGACTACATAGCATAGCATACATGATGGATCCAATTGCTGATGCATATGGGATCCTCTTCATCCTATCTCTCTCATCTTGTGTTTTAGGACAAATTCCTTAGAGAGATAAACACCATGTGACATTAGAAGAAATCCCTTCTTGGATTCTTCCATACTGAATCTTTTCAGTACTTTGTCAATATATGCACTCTGACTTAGGCCAAGCAACCTACGTGATCTTCACCGATACATCTTTATTCCAAGGATGTAGGTGCTTCCCTAAGTCCTTCATGGAGAAACACTTTGGATAACCAAGTCTTTACCGACTGCAAGTTTGGTATATCATTCCCGATAAGAAGTATGTCATCAACATACAACACTAGGAAGCATAGGCGCTCCCACTCACTTTCTTGTAAACACAGGGCTTATCTTCTTTCTTGATAAAACCGAATTGTTTTACGTTTCATCAAAACAAATATTCCAGTTCCTTGAAGCTTGCTTGAGTCCATAAATGGATCTCTGCAACTTGCATACCTTATTACTTGTATCGAAACGAAACCATCAGGTTGTGTCAATACACATCCTCCTCAAGGTTTCGGTTCAGGAAAGCAGTTTTGACATCCATTTGCCAAATCTCATAGTCATGATATGCAGCTATTGCAAGCAATCTGGATGGATTTAATCATGGCAACCGGCGAAAAGGTTTCTTCATAATCGCCATGAATTTGTTTGAAACCTTTGGCAACCAGTCGTGCTTTATAAGTATGCACATTGCCATCCATCTCAGTCCCTATGGGTTTTACCCCTTCAGGTGATTCCACCAGAGACCACACTTGGTTCTGGTACATGGAGTCCACCTCAGATTTCATGGCTGCAAGCCATTTAATGGAATCATATCCGATATAGCATCTTCGTAGGTTCTGGGTTCATCGTCTTGGTAGACTATATGTCCCCATGTTGAGTCACGAGATAACCGTATCTCTCAGCTCATGGCGTACTCTCCCGATCTACG
Organism: Pistacia vera; assembly: GCF_008641045.1. Classification (NCBI taxonomy): domain Eukaryota; kingdom Viridiplantae; phylum Streptophyta; class Magnoliopsida; order Sapindales; family Anacardiaceae; genus Pistacia; species Pistacia vera. Next base: position 984,788 of record NW_022196103.1, on the reverse strand, counting down.
TAGCTCCTATGCTACCTGAGGTGGTTCACTTTGTTCCACAAGTTGTGGAGTAACCTTTTCATGTTGCTCAACCACTTCCTGTGGCACATCCCGTCCTTCGTCTAGTATATCTTGTGGTTCTAGAACTTTATTGAGTTCTACTTTTCCCCACTAGTACTTCTTAGAAAATATTCCTTTTTAGGAAGACACCAGATCGAGCAACAAAAATTTTATGCTCTTCCAGGTGGTAGAAGTAGTATCATTTGGTCTCTTTGGATACCCCACAATATACATTTACAGGATTTTGGGCCCAGCTTGTTCGAAGTCAATTTCACATAACGTTCGCAACCCAAATCCTTAGATAAGACAAGTTGGGCTTTCGCCCACTCCATAGCTCATATGGAGTCTTATCTACAGACTTTGAACGCACACGGTTCAAAAGTGTAGTCGCATTCTCTAGGGCAACCCTAGAACGATGAGTAAATCACTAAAACTCATCATGGACCTAACCATGTCGGGTAAGGTCCTATTCCTCCTTTCTGACACTCCATTATGTTGGGGTTTATAAAGGGGTGAGTGTGATACTATCCCCATTCCTTCAGTACTCTGAAAACCCTGAGCTTAAGTATTCCTCCTCGATTCGACCGAAGACTTTAATACTTTTGCCCAACATATTCTGTACTTCATTCCTGAATTCCTTGAATTTATCAAAGGCTTCAGATTTATGTCTCATGGGGTAGACATAACCATATCTGTTGAAATCATCAGTAAATGTGATGAAGTATGATATCCACATCTGGCTTCAACTGTTGTGGACCACATACCACTATGGATGATGCCTAATATCAGTAGCCCTTTCACCTTATCCTATGAAAGGAGACTTCGTCATCTTGCCTAACAGCATGACTCGCATACCTCAAATGACTGAAAGTCAAAGGGGCCAAAACTCCATCCCTTTGAAGTTTTGCAATGCGAATCTATTAATATAACACAATTTACAGTGCCAGAGATTGTCTAGTTTTGATCGCTATGTTTAACTTTCTGGTTTCAATATTGAGAATATCTTTATTGTTTAAATCAAGAACATATAATCCATTATATAACCTTGCAATTCCAAATAGAATACCATTCAAACTAAAGGACAACAATCCATTAGATACTCAAAATGAACCCTATATTATCCAAAGCGGATACTGAATAATATTTCTAGAAATAGAAGGTACATGATAACAATTATGTAATTCCAATAACAAGCCTGTAGGCAAAGATAAACAATAAGTCCTTACAGCCAATGCAGCCACATTGCTCCATTTCCAACTCGTAGTCCACCTTTCCCTTGGCGAGCACTCTACTCTACCTTAGTCCCTGCACATCAGTACAAATGTGAGTACCACATCCTGTCAATGACCCAAGATGTTGAGGGAGAGAAATTAATCTCAATCATAAAAATAGCTAAAGTCGTAGCATCTAACTTCTTCTTGCTTGCGAGGAAAGCCTTGCAGTGTTTCCTCCAGTGGCCAGACTTGCCACAAAAGAAGCAGACTACCTTACCCTCCTTATGCCACTCTCAGGCCCAAGAGTTCCTATCTTTTGGCTTGGGCTTGGGCTTGGCTTTGGCCTTGGCCTTACCCTTGCCGTTACCCTTTGCTTTACTGCAGCAACCAGTAAAACAGGCTTGGACTTTTTCAAGTCCTGCTCTGCAATCCTCAGCATGTTCAGAAGTTCTGACAGGGTTTTCTCCATCGTGTTCATATTGAAATTCATTATGAACAGCATAAGAGTCAGGCAAGGATTGCAGAATTAAATCCATTTGTAATTCTGCATCCAAGCCATATCCCAAAGTCTCAAGCCTCTCTATGTGCTCAATCATCTTGAGCACTGAGGACCAACTTGGGCTCCCTCAATCAGACGACTCCCAAACAGTGCTTTCGACACCTTGTACCTCTCATGTCGAGCATTTGTTTCGTAAAGCTCCTTGAGGTGTAGAATAATGGAAGAAGCTCCATATATGCTGCTTTTGCAGCATGTGTCATCGATGCTAAGATCAAGCATTGAACCTATCAACATCATCAAGGAACTTTGTAAGTATCCTTTACTTCCTGAGTGGCATCAGGATCACTCAGCCATGTAGTGCTTTTCAAGATATACAATTTCTTTTCTAGGATATACAATTTCTTTTTTGACTTGAGTATAATCCGAAGATTACGATACCAGTCTGAGAAATTGGATCCATCCAACCTGTTTTCTTTCTCGATTATCGGTCACAGGTTCAATATGCTCATTTTGGTGAATCTACAATTGCAGAAAATATAAAGTTATTAAAAGTTCTTATTATTTAATATGGCTTTTATTAAACGATGCTCCCACTATTTTCTCAAGCCAATAGCCTCACTATTACTCGGGAAAGCCCGTTGACTTTCCTAGTGGACTGAGATCTCATCCGCCCATTTCAAACCTTTGCTTTGGCGAACAAGCCAAAATGAGTTGATTAGATGGTCAACAAACTTAATCCATACCAGTTGATAACTCCTACTATCAACTCAAATGTGAAAAAGCCAACAAGCCAATCACCAATCCAATGGCTCTAACCATTGTCCTCAGTGTGATTCTCAGTATCAGTAGAGTGGACACTAAATGCCACCATGTACACATAATGAGTGTACTGCTCTATGCCTATGACGAGTTTATCAACCTTCGCTTTGGCGAACAAGCAAAACCGTCATTTTAAGTCGACCCATCACCATTAGGAAAACTCCAATGCATTTTAACCTCCATTGTAGAAGTGTACCCTTTGCTTTGGCGAACAAGGTTTCAACGAACATGGTTTGATTAAAACCTGGTGATAGAAGGCTTACGTGACTTAATTTAATTGACGTTTGTTATTTAATGTCTCATCAGATTTATCTTTGTTAGAATGACATTGTTTGGCATGTTATTCAGCATTCAACCTAGCATGCATTCTAAACACAATATTAAAATGTGCCGGTACATGGCCCAACTAAAAATTTTCCTCGAGCCTAGAGGAATCAGTGGGTCACCTAAGGGTCCTGTAATAACATCTCGAGTCTTCAAGTATGATCGTCTCTTCTGATCCGTCTCAAGTACATTACATAAGCACATTCTAATTTACAATAAAATTATTCTAAAACTAATTTCACATCAACAAATTTAGAAACCTCAATTTACATTCGAGGGGAATAAGATGAGAAAAGAATGTACATCGAGAGAGGAGAAAGGCAGGACATGCGGCCTATTTAAAATATTACAACCATACATACCCAAAAATAATTTAAAACATTCACCATAGGTCTAAGCTCATGTACCGGACACCATGCAATATACAAACAAGTATATAGCATACATTTCAAAAAAAATCAATTTTTGAATCGGGTAAGTTATATATAATTACCCTCTTAATGTGCAGAATGTTCATTGGCTTTACATGTTATTAAAACTGCAGATTGGTCCCTTCGTGAAAAATATAGAATTGGGAAAGCACAGACTTCACTGCGGCAAAGGTTTTATCTTCACCGCGGCGAAACTGGAAATCCCCAAATCGCAAGTTCGCGTTTTTTTTGCAGTTTTGTGTAATAACACGAATCCAATCAATCGAACGCACACACGTTCACCAGGATATCAACCAACCAATATAACATTCATCAACATATTATTAACCATTTATCAATGATTCATTCAATTAACAGTAGATTTTCAGATTTTTCAAATTTAACAAAAACTAGGTTTTTCATGGCAGATTCATCAAGGCAACATGTTATCAACAAATACTTGTAATCAACATTCATAAAACGGTAAAATCTAGTACCCTAGGCTCTGATACCATTGTTAGGAAAACGACCCGGTTGCGCAGCGAAAAACAAAATTTTTACAACCATGGATCGTTCCTTAGAACCCAAAATCAGGGCAGAGGAAATTACAGTTTATATATTACAACAAGAATCTGCAGAAAATAGATCTAAAGTTTAGATTCATACCAAGTTGGAGGCTCCACCAATATGTCTCTGAATCTGTTTCTACCGATCCAAGTGTAGAATCGAACCGTAGAAGTCCACATGAAGACAATCACAGAACCAAGGAGAGATTTGCTAGATCCTCTTTGGCCTTAAGAAATCAAGAAGAAAAACAATCAAGAGATTTGTTTTGGCTAAACCAAAACTGGTGTGGGAGAGCTTTGTGTTTGTGTGTTTTTTCTTTTCTTTAATCAAAAGGCAAAAATAAAATCATTGTTAATCACACAAACACTTTTTTTCTTTTACAGGCAAACTTAATTGCCCTATTCCCATATGGAATGGCTTGGGCTCCAACCCAACACCCCTGCTGCCAAACACTCCCAATTAGATATTTAACTTATTTCATCATTATCTCAATTAAAATCAATTAATATTTAATAACATTAACAATAATGATGATTTGATTAATATTGTGCGAACACACATTTAACGTAATTTCACTTATTTAATTTTTCTAACAAATTAAATAAGGCTACACCTCAGCAAATTTAATTGCACTGTGAAATTATCAAAATACCCTTTCACCCAAAGACGAAAACACCCTCTTTCTCTTGGCTCTTAAATTATCTTCTATGTGTGTGACCCATAGGCTCTCTCATCTACCGGCAGTGTATAGTACTGCGATTAACACCAATTAATCGTCTCACTATTATACACCAAGATTGGCCTCTAGCAAGGCATCATGGCCACCCGATAGATTCAGATTCAGCAAAGTAGCTACCTGTCAATGAATGGTTACCGTACAATTCGATCCTTTCATCATACGTTATCTCAACGAGACGAAGCGTAGAAATGTGTCAACCTTCGATTACTCTCGATATTATGTATTCAATTCTGGACCAATGACTTGTATTATAAACCGGATAGAGCAACACCTCAATCACCTATGGCCACAGTTTAGTGTCATTGCCATATACTGAAGTGCGACGTGAGATAACTTCTCCTGTACCCGAATGATGAATCCTCTGTCAATCCGCCATAGCCCTGATACACTCCTTGATGCAGCCAATCACCATCGTATGACAGCTCTAAAAGGAATTGCGTTAGGCCGTGTCAAACTACACCAATCATGCACAAGGCGCTCCGGTGATCTCAAGTCAAGGATCACATGCACCACCATTCGAAAGGATTTGTTCCATAGACATGGGGGGTACCATCCAAGGAATCCTTTGGTGGGTCAGTCCAGTGAACTTGCTGTGGTGTATTCGCCACAGCAAGCACCCATGTTTGCACCAGGTTGTCACCAAATAACCTTGACAAGTGAGATAGTCACTGCCTTTCGACAGGGTCATTCAACACTATGATAGCCTTACCGTATTATCTGTGCCCTTACTTCAGAATAACACTGGGGCTACGGACGTTTCTAGAATGGCCACCAATGTGCTCATAGGGTTCTCACTATCAAGATTTGAAACACTTGATACCCTCGTCAAGGTTCTACCATTCTAAGGACATATGTCAATACATATTGCAATAATGATTTACACGATATAGAATAAAATGTCTTTTATTGATTAATGACATATTACAAAGAGTCAATTCTAAACAATTGATTGGCTCTAGGGCATCTACTCTAACACTTTCCACTCAAATTAGTTGAAAAAGTGGGAGTGAAAAGAGATAAATTTCATGGAGAATGCAATAAAAATGAGGGCATTATGGTAATCGATTAAGGGCATAGATGAAATTTTAGAGAAAGTGCAAGGGCAAAATGGAAAACTATATATATTTTTATGTTATATCAAGGATTAAAGAGTGAAACCCTGGCCACCTTCAACCCATTTTCACGCCACTTCTCCTCCAAATCCTCTCAATTTCTTAACTTCTTTCAAAAGAAATTCATAGATTTTGAGTCTTTTTGAGTGGATTTTCAATCCCAAGCAACTTTAGGTAAGATCCTTGCACTAAGAAGTGATTTTTCATTTTTAAAGTGTTGAATTTTGATGGTTTGTGCTCATAGGATTTAAGAAGAAAGAGTGTATCAAAGAAGATTCTAAAAGGGGTTGGATTGCTCATATCAAAGGTAAGTAAATCCCACCCAAGTTATGATTTGAGAAATCAAGTATGTAAGAGATTTTACATACATGTATATGCTTATGCTTTGAGAATTGTTGATGAAATTGATGAATTATTGATGAGTTTGTGATTATTGATGAATAGAATTTAGCCATGAGAAGTGGTTTTGTTGTATGATGATTATTGAAGTTTGGTTGAAGTTAGAAAGAGTTGAGTAGAATTTTTGGGGTGTATTGTTTTAGACAGGTTTAGTAATTGTTTAAGGGAGTTTTACTCCAAATATTGGTGGCTTGAGAAAGAGATAATTGTAGTCATTAGAGTTTGATTATGCATGCAATATGTTTGATGAGTGTCCAAGAGAAGTGTATGCATGAGTTTTATTCATTTATGAATGATTTTGTAGATGGTGAGAGAAACTTATTTTTATGCTACATGGCATCCTTGCATTTAAACATTTGCATTTAGAAAGAATTAAGCATGAAACCATCTACATGCATATATCTCCATAAGAGCATGAATAGCACTAAATATGTAGAGAAAATAGAAAGAAATGAGAATTAAGATATTCAAATATGAAATTTTAGTTAAGAGTAAAAGATAAAAAGAAGAGAAGGTTGTTGCGATGGAAGCCCGTGAGTGACAGAGTCCCACATGCATGCCACCTTTAGTGAGCGGCCTCAAATTCAGAAAGAAGAATTGTAATAGTCCGTTAGAAGTGCATGTGGATGAGGACTGTACCCAGAATTAGAGAATTCACTCACACAGCCAAGGCTTCAAATCCATGCCTCAACCGAGTCCGATCGGCAAGAAAAGAAAGAATAGAAAGAAAGAAAACAAAGAATCGAAAAGAAAGAAAGAATAGAAAGAAAGACTGGAAAAGAAAGAAAGAAATAAAGAATAAGAAACAGAATAAGAATAAGAAAAATAGAAAAGAAAATGCATAATCTATGCATTTGTGCATTTGCATCATAAATATGCATAATACCTTGCTCATTATCGTGAGTAGTGAAAAATTAGAAAATTGAGAGAAAAACGGTGAGCAAACAGAGAAAGGATGAGAAAGAATAAAGAATACTTGGGAAATGAGTTGTAAGGAAAGAAAATTCAGGATTTAAGCAACAGAGAGAGAAGGGTAGCATAGCGGATTTACTTATTAAGCAATTAGTGCTCACTCCGTTGTTTTCAATGTTTTTGCAAGTAATAGGTGAGTTGTGGTCACTCGGAATGTCACGCAGTGGAAAGGATGGGCTACACTGTCAAGTTGCTATTTTAAGTATATTTTGTAAATATTTGTATATAAAGAAAAATTAAATATGGGCCCATACTTTATTACTCGTTTATATGTGTATTTTCTTATATATATTTTTAATGAGTTTTATTGATTATTTTACGAGTATACTAGCTAGAAAGAAAGTATTACATTGTCTCCCTTTCTAACATTTGCAGTAACTAATAGCACATCCCAACTCTGTGCGCACAAGTCTCTGAATGTCTTTAGGAGATGGACCTTTCCCTTCAACGAACTGACTTTTGACAAATTGTCCAATAACATCAGCGGAGACTTGTCGATGCTCACCTGAAATATGTCCCAAACCACATGTGTGCTCATGGGTATATGTGCTAAGAATAAATTTTTCGGACTCTGCCAACCTTCTACAATAAACCCGCCATTTGCATTTTTGGTCACGACATGCAACCGTCACAACCGATGAATTTGACTTTTTGGTGATGAACTCAAAATTACCTCTCACAGCAACAAGTTTTAACTTCCTCACCACTTCCTCTTTGTTGTCAAATAAATACCCTATGCGTAACTCCGATCCATCCATAAAAACATGAGCTGATTCACTACTACCTGCAATTGCCCCATTTGAACCTTCATAAACGACCATAGTGTTCTCTTCCTCACAAACTACACCTTCTATATAATCTGTATTTAAAAGAATCTCTACATCTGCGGGAACATGTACAGGGTCCTCCTCCTCAACATTTTCATTCTGTCGCACATGACCAACCTCTTCTACAATGTCCTCCTCACCACCCAATTCACCGCCTACTCTTGATTTTTCAACTAACAAATCAATGCCCTCGTAGTTCAAATTAAAACCAGGCAAATCTCCGCCAACTTCCTCGTTATCCCCTTTCTTTGAACCAACTTCTAATGGTTTATCTACAAAAGAAACCCTTAAAATCAGCCTCGAACCATTATCGGCCACATCAATCATATATAACTTCACACTTTCATTTGACTTTAATATAGTAGGAGGTGCCTTATAATGTTTAGGAACTCTGCTTAAAACATACTTCACAACTATATTGCTACGTGAGCAACTCAAATCACCTCTTGTAATTATTTCATCAATCAACTCATCAAAACTAACATTTGTGCTCACAGCAATTGGTATAACTTCTTTGTTCTTCCCAATCCACTTCCACCTACTTTCTTCCTCCACCCACTCACCAAAATATTCAACACCCAAAACAATTTGTCCCATGTCTAATAATAGCCAAGTACCTATAATGCAAGAAAAAAAAATATTGTTAACTGATGTACTAAAGGTTGAAATATTTTAAAAAGCATCTGCACAGTCGCGTGACCGATCTGGTGTATCACTTAAGCGATCTGGTATATCGTTTACTAGATCGCTTAAGCGATATAATGTATAAATATGCATGATCGCTTAAGCGATCTTATGCCATTTACGGATCGCTTAAGCGATCTGCTGCTATACACCAGACTTTTAGCAGATCGCTTAAGCGATTTTCTAAAACATACCTGATTGCTTAAACAATCTACCTGCTGCATTACTAGACGTACCAAATTGCTTAAGCGATCCCTCATAACCAGAACACATTTTCAGTCATCTCCACCTACAATCAATGCTACCACCCCCAACTACCCACAATGCAAGAAAATATTCAACAAATTTCACTCCTTTCAACTTCCATTACATCAAACACAACCCACTAACCTAAACAACTAAATCAAAATCATAACCCAAACCCAATCCATCATTAAATCTTTCTAAATCAAAATATATAATGGAAATGAGAGATACACATACTTGGACGAAATGTCAGGAGAAAGAGGAGGAGGATTTGTGGCGGAGAAGATGTTAATAGCGGAGGAAGAAGATAGTGTTAATGGCGGGAAGAAGAAGATGTATAGGATGGAAGAAGAAGAAGAAGATGTAGACAAAGCTTACAACCAGGGGAGGGATCCGTTAATGTGGCGGGAGGAGGAAGAAGAAGGTGTTTGGGTTTGTTTGCAAGAATTTTAGTTCTTTGGGGACATATTATAACTTTTAAAAGATTACACAATACTTCATTAATCCTAATTAACCCTAATCATGTTTAATTAACCTTAATAAAAAAAACAAGGCTATTTAGTTAACACTTACAAACTATATAGCATTTTAATTAAATTTAAACTTCAAATGGTCATTTAATAAAATGCCCCCAAGGGCGGATCTAACCCCTTTGAGGGTAGGCCTGTGCGTACCCTCAGATTTAAAAAAAAAAAAATATATATATATACTAATATATACTAATATATAGGCTAAAAAAAAATTGCTATTAATATATATGTTCAGATCCATCCTCAGATTTAAAAAAAAAATGAGAACTATTATACAAATATCTAGGTTCACAAAAAACTTGCTATTAATATATATAATCAAAGTCCACATCATATTAAAAATTTAAAACTCTCTCCACTCTTCTTCTTCACTGCTCTACCTACTTTTTATGATTTTATCCCCAAAATTTACTCTCTCATTATCTTTTTCTCTTTCTCATGCTATTCGCTCTTAAAACTTTTGAAAATTGAAATTGTTGAAGCTTTCACTGCTCAAGGTGCCATAATTAGTTCCGTTTTTTATTTTATCAATTTTATGTATGTGTATTGCTCATTTCAATTTATTTTATTTTAGGGTTGAATCATGCTTTTTTTTTTTTTTTTTTTTTTGGGAGGTTTTTTATTCTAATTTGAAGAAAAAATACATAGATCTTGTGAGTTTACTTTGTGTTTTGTGTCTAAAAATGAACCTGCTTTCCAAATTAAAACCTTAACTATATTTTAAAGAATGTTATTCTTCATCTTTCATCCATCATTTTCCTACATTTCAAACATCACCGTTCAGCTGTTCAAAATTATTAAAGAAATTTGAGTTACTATCTATGTTTAGACCAAGAAAATTCCTCTTTTTTTATTAATTCATATTAAAAGTCAATGTAATGTTGATTTGATTTAAGCTTTGGTTGACTTTAGCTTAGCTTAGGTCTGATCAAAGTCATGAAAATTTATATTATAATCTTCGGAAGCCAAAAATTAAAAATTAAAAGTTAAAAGAAGGTTTTGCTCAAGGTTTACTCAACATATTTACTCAAATTTTTGCTTCTCATAAATTTATTCAAATAGGAAAGTATTATGTTATTGCATTCTTTTCTCTCAGATTCTTGATATTGTATTATTTTTTTTGCTTGAGGTTTGATGATTTTTTTTAAGTTTTCACTAGTTGTTTGGCAAACAATGTTGAAGCCGCAGAGGCCCCCTCTAAGCAAAAATCCTAGATCCGTCGTTGGTTCATGCTATGCTGTTTCCGAGAGTTTTTGGCATCAAGGAAGGAGTGTTGGTTGTTAAGCGATTTTTAATGTTCAGATCTTTTGTTACTTCTTAGTTGTCCGCAGGAGAGCTTGGCAGTGTAGGTTGTGCTTTGTCTTTCCTATTGGTTTATTGTATATGCACTCAAGATTTAGACTCTGCTGTCTTGAGTCTTAGTTGCTTTTGTGTATATCCTTTAGTTTCTCTTGTTTCTTTTTGTGCTGCTCGGTCATTTGGGCTTGTCCAAAGGTCCCGGCACTAAAGGAAAGTCCCATTTTTAGAGGGTAATTTTTTATTCTTTCATAAAATTCTTGGGTTTATCCAAAAAAAAAAGAAAAAAAAAAATTGTCATTTTTTAATTGCTTCACGTATAAATTTATTGTTATTTTTTTCTTCAAAGTATTGATAGCTATTTTAATTTATATATTTTCTGATATTTTTTGTATTGTTTTATTGTATTATGTTCTTGAGATTAGTTTTAGGGATTTTTTAAAATTTAAAATTTTTTGAATTTTCAATTTAATCATGAAAAATAAAATTTTATTTTAGGAATAACAATGGTGAGGGGTATATAGTTAAGTGAAGGGAATGCAATATTAACTCTTTTAAAATATATATTAAAAATGAAATGCATTTATGGAATCCATGGTTGTGATGCTAATAACTCCACTGTATTTCAAAACCTTAAAGCCCAAACGAAATCACCCGGGATTATTTGGGCTTTTGGCTCTATATATTTTTGAGTGGTGCCATTCAGACCCCATGTATTAACTAAATAGCCCTCAGTTGTTTTTCAAGTAAGGTTAAATTTGTAAAAAGCAAACAAGAACTAATCAATAGGTGGGGGACATTTAGCACTTGATTCTATCATAAAACAGAGATCTATCCTTTTGTCTTATCAGTTACAAGTTTTGCAACCAAAGTCCCCAGTCCTATCTTCCTTTCCAGCCTCCAACCCGGGACTATTTGGGCTTTTAGCTCTATATATTTTTGACTGGTGCCATCCAGACCCTATGTATTAACTAAATATCCCTCAGTTGTTTTTCAAGTAAGGTAAACTCTTGAATCCTGTAATAACATCCCTTGATCCTTCTTCCTATTTTTATGAATTATCATATGTTTAATTGTGTAGTACTTTTCATAATTTTATTATTTATATCAACTGACTTACAAGAATACGAAGTATTTTTTTTTTTATTTTTTTTTTTTTTTTTATTTTTTTTTTATTAAAAATTTTTATTTTTTTTTTTTTTTTTTTTATTTTTAATTTTTTTTATACCAAATTTACCCTCACTTAAAATAGAGATGGGGGCTATTTAGCTAGAAAGTGGGATTCCAATAGCACCAAGCTAATAGATTTTGTATGATTGTAAGAGGAGCATTTGAATGTTTTGTTAGGGTATACGAGGATATATAATGATGGTGGTTTGTGCATCCATACAGTCATTATGATGATTTTACAACTTCATTCTAATCTCTAAGCCTGCATGCCTAACACAAGTATTCCTCTCATATAAAATACACCCAAATAAATTAACCAGGCCACTCAATAAAATCAACTTTAATTACAATATTATAGCATTTAAAATTAAATTAAATATAGAAAGGAAAGCAAAAGCAAAAGTTTATTGGTCTCCCAAGTCCCAATAAGTTGAAATGGAATTTTGTAAAAAGCTTAATGCTTTCTCTTGGATCAAAGAGAATCCATAGGGTCACTAAGAAGAAGATACTCATGACTGTCAAATTTAAAAGATATATAAAACAACAGGTAAAGGAGAAGGTACATTATCTGACTCCCATCCCAACTCATTTCTCTACTTTTAGCTTTTATAGTATAAATTAAAAAATATAAAAGTTGAAATAAAAGAAAAAAGAAAACTGGTTTGATTCTAAATATAAATTTTTTTAAAACTAATAAAATTTAAAAACAAAGAATTAAAGTAAAAAAAAATGGAAAAATCGGTTCAAATTAAATATAGAAGTAAAAATAATGTTTTTAAGAAAAAAAATAAGCAATTTTTCTATAAGCTAGCGATGCAATCAACAGAGGCTAGATCATATTAGATTGTTTGAGCTTCAATATAGCCACACCAACGCAACGGGCCTAGAGTTTCAACGCAAGGGAATGACCACTACGACACCGCAACATCACACTTGAAAGGGAGTAAGCTTACACTTACGCTATTCATCAGCCTGAGGTTTACTGCTTTCGTCCTGCCATGGATTCACCAAAGAAGTGGCTCTAGCTCCCGACCAGTTTGTGCAGGGATGGCTTAATCCCTTCTTTATCGTCGACTATGAAGAACAAGTCCTAACGGCTCATGCACTCCCCTTTAACGGAGCATCTCCCTCCTAAAGAGTCTTATGAAGCATTGCTAATGTGCCAGAAGAAACACACCTGACGTCTTTGTTAGAGTCATGAAAATAGCTCTATTTTGGTGATGTAATTAAAATGAAATCATATTGAGGCAATGAAAGAATATATAAATTTATTCATGAAAAATCACATTCTAATTTTTCCTTACAATTTGTGCATGTTTGGAATGATTTTTGAGACTTTGTAAGTCGACATTGGGGGGCTAAATTTGTCTCTTTTATGTTGTTCAGGGGTTGAGTTTGTCACTTTTCATTCATGCATGGACCAATCAAAATTTGCCAGAATTACTATAAAAATAAAAGTTTGTGCACAAAAAGCAGCCAACCACCACCCTGACTTCCTTTGGCCGCCGACCAATGACATTTAACCTTCCCCCACGCCGACCAAGTCGTCTTTCCCATCTCCTCCACGCCGTGACTCTTCATCTAACGTCGGCTGGCCATCTTCCATCATCTTCCACGCGCCTTTTCGACTTCCAACCATGTCATCGTTATAGTGACGATCTAACTTCCCAAGTGCTAGTCCACCTTCCCTAAGGTTCGTTTCATTTTCCCCAGGCTCCATTGCCACCGATTCGGCTAAATTCTGACGAGCTAAGTGACTTTGCATCCAACAACTTCACCTTCCAGGTGAGTTTTTGCTAACTTTCCGATGACGATTCACTTTCTTAGTTATTGATCCTTACTCCCAACGCGAGATCTACCTCCTAGTACCCTTGGATCATCATTCTGCCACCGGCCGTAAAAAACCACCCTTAGAAGCCATCGTAATCCGGCGAGTTGTAACTCTTCATCTTCCCGACATCCCTTCATCTTCTCCAACCACAAATTAAGCACATCATCTCGTTGTCAGTTACTCGCTCTTCGTCATTACCAACACCATTCCCAATTCTCCAGCCACCATCGACATCACCATGAGTGGCTGAGCTCCCAGTTGCCCTTTATGGTGTAGGCCATACCACGATCGACGACCACAATTCTTCACAGAAGCTCTCAACTAGTTGGATTGAGCTTGGACAATTGAAAAATTAGTTAAGTTTCTTGCATTCAAATTATATTTGCTTTTCTTTTAGTTTGTTTGCGACGCTTTAATATTAATTTGATGCTTGACGTGTCCGCCTACATGATTGTTGACCCTCCGGGACTTTAAATATTTTTTCTAAGTTAAAATTTTGGAAAATTATATGGCAAAATTTTAACTTAGAAAAAATATTTAAAGTCCCGGAGGGTCAACAATCAAGTAAGTCAAATGTTGTAGTTTTGATCAAATAATCTTGCAATCGTGACTACTGATTAGAGGCACATCTAAAGGCTGTTATTTCATTGAAGAGTCAATAGTATAAAAGAGGCCTGATTTTTATTAAAGCTACATTGAACAAAAACAAAAGAAATCTCTCTTCTTCTTTGACTCTATAACTTTTTGCTTTGTTGGGTTTTTTCAGTTTACTTCAATTCTTGTAATCTTTGTGCAATCCATTGGATTGATTAGTGAATGTGATGTTTCCTTCACGGGTAGAGAAGCTTAGGGAGTCTTTCTCTTGGGTTTAAAGGTTACGGTAAAAGAGTTGAGTGATAGATTAGCAAAGTGAGTTGAATAGTGTTTGAGAATCTAAAATTATACTTTGTAAACGATATTGATCTTCTTAGTGCAGTGAGCCCAGGTGTTCCAAAGCTCAACATGGACATAGATTGCTTAAATCTTAAGCAAGTGAACCACGTAAACTCTTGTGTGTGTTTGCTTGTTCTTGATTTCGTTTTGTCATTAATTGGTTGATTAGCATTTAGATTAGTCCCAAATCGCAACAGTGGTATCAGAACCAAGTTCTAGGGTTTGTCGATTTTGTTCAATTCTTGATTTGGGAAATTCTTGATTCTAGGGTTTGTTAAATTGGAGGTTTCTTGATTTAACAGTTCTTGAGGAGTCAAGGGGTCTAGAAATCTTCAATTAGGTTCTTAATTTGGGAAATTTTGATTCTAGGGTTTGCAAAATTGGGGGTTTCTTGATTTAGCTGGTCCTAGGTAATCTTGGTCTTCAATAATCTTTAATTAGTCTGTCAATTCGTGGGAATCAGAAAGCAATCCCAAGTTCTGGTTTTCAATCGAAAAAACCACAAAATGTCTACCACCACTCACATGGAAATCACCTAATACGATGGGAAAATTGATTTCAATAGCTAGAAAAAGAAGATGAAAGGCTCTCTTGTCTCATAACAAGGTGGGAATTGCACTGGAGAAAGACTTTACAAAATGGCCAGAGGAGAAACTAAAAAAGAAGGCTGAGATTGATGAGGAGGCTTATAACCTCATCATCTTGAACCTGTCAAACAGCATCCTAAGAAAGGTAGATGGCCTGGAGAATCCGATCACATTGTGGCGTAAACTAGAAACTTTATTTGCATTACAATCTACCCTTGACTTAGCATTTTTAAAGGGTTCTTTGTTGGCATATAAAATGGATGTGTCTAGGTCTTTAGATGATAATTTAGATGAGTTCCTGAAAATGACACAAATTCTTAAAGGCACTGACCAAGAATTAGGAGACTCCAGCTTGGTTATGATTTTGTTAAACTCGTTGCCTGAAGATTATCTAGTGGTTAAAAATGCTTTACAGTATAGTGGGATTGTCCCTAGTGTTGACTTGATTGTGGCTGGACTAAAATCTAGGGAGTTAGAGTTAAAGACTCGGAAAAGAAATGGCAATAACTGTTAGGAAACGATCTAACATATGGCACCGGAAAACAAAACTTTTAAAGCATAGATCGATTCCATTAAACCAAGATCTGGGCACAGATTAAACAGTTTATATGTTAAATAAAAAATCTGTAGTAATATAAATGATCAGAGTAAAGTTTAGAGTTCATACGCACGTTTGGAGGCTCTTCAAACTTGTCTCTGAATTTTTTCACTACCGATCCAAGAACAAGATCGAACTAGTAGTAATCTACATGAAGATAACCCGAAGAACCAAAAAGTGATTTGCTAGATCCTCTTTGGTTTCAAGAATCAACTTGAATCAAAGTAAAACTTTGATTCAAGTGCTAAGGGGTTGCATGAGAGTAGAGAGAAAATGGAGAGAAGGCTGCCTCCTTTCATTCAAATGAGTGAACAAAATGAACTTAGGTTAATTTCTCTCAATACACATGTTGAAAAATTAGTTAAGTTTCTTGCATTCAAATTATATTTGCTTTTCTTTTAGTTTGTTTGCGACGCTTTAATATTAATTTGATGCTTGACGTGTCAAATTGATAATGTCCATTAAAAATATTTATTGATATTGAACTTGTTGCACAGCTAAATGTTTGTTTGAGATTATTGAATGTTGATTATTGCTCTCAATTGCTTCAATTTCATATTGCAATCAAGCATTAATTGCGTTTAATATCATTTCTATTTTGGATGCATTTGTTGTGTAATTGATTGATTGGATGATACACATTGATGGATTGTATTTGTTAGTGTTGTACCAACTAGAGGTATTGATTTGTAGAGCTTTTGGTTAATCGATGATAGTCTTTAGCCAATCGATCTTTGATTGAGTTATCGGAGAGACATGATAGATTATACTTAGATATAGTCTTTAACCAATCAATTTGTGATTAAATCAGTAGAGAGATAGGATAGATTATACCTAGATTGCCAAAAGACCATTTTACGATTTGCCTAGCCTTGTAGGTTTAGGAAGTCTAAGAGCGAGGCAAGGAATCGTGGGAGTTAGTCTTGGGTTGAACCGAATCCAAAAGGGCAACACCTTTAATATTGAGTTTTAGTTAGCCTTTTTAATTACTTGTTATTACATAGTTTCCTTAGTTGCTTATTAATCAAATAGCTCAATTTCCCTTTGCTTAACTCAAATATACACTAGGTTGTCAATAATTGCTCCTTGTGGATTTGACCTTGCTTATCACTAACTACGATAATTATGATTAATTTAGTGGCCGTGATGACCGGCTCGATAGTCTCAACTATCACACCCCACGTGAATGCTTCCCGAATCCCTTCAACCTTGTACACTTTCCACACTTGCTATTCTTGTCACGACGTTGTGGAATAAGGTTGTGACATTCTCCCACACCTATTTGTATGCATACCCTCATGCATATCATTCTTGCAAATGCCTGCCAGACAATCATTAAAGGTTTTTTCTCATGGCACCAACAGCTTAAGGGATGCATGTTACCTTTAGGCATGATTCTGCATTGTGTCAAAATGTTATGACACCCTAGAAGATATATGCTTCCGCCTATGTCACACAAGACCACTTTTCACTTCCATGTTGTACTGTTGTCGATGCCCACTGTTGCACTTCCAACATGCGTCTTACGCATGCTTCCTCGACTTCACACGTTGTCTGCTCTTAGTGTCAGTCACTATACACCAACATGGCAATTTTCCACTCCTCACAGTACTTAACGTGTGTCTTAGTGGCCCCAACGTGTCTCACAAGAATAATAGAGTCCTCTTCAACCATGATCATTTAGAAGGGAACACCATAATTCTAACACCTTCTTTCTTACTCTGATACCATTTGTCACATGCCTAGAGTTTCAATGCAAGGGAATGGCCAATGCAACACCCCAAACCAACATCACACTTGAGAAGGGTTAAGCCTAGACATACGCCATTTATCAACTTGAGGTCTACTCGTTTCGTCATATCATGAACTCATTAGGGTAGTGGCTCCAACTCTCGACCAGTTGTGTAAGGATGGCCTAATCTCTTCTTCATTGTCAACTATGAAGAACAATTCCTAATGACTCTTGCACTCCCCTTTCACGAAACACCTCCCTCCTAAAGATTCTTATGAAGCATTGTCAATGTGCTAGGAGGAAACACATCTAGCGTTTCAACTATCACATCCCACATGAATGCTTCACAAAACCCTTCAGCCTTATATGCTTTCCACACTCACTGCTCTTGTCATGATGTTGTGAAGTAGGTCATGACACTAGGCATGGTGGCCTAGCATGGCCTTGATTTGGCCATATTAGATTAATCAAACGGCCATTGACAGTTATTCATTGTTTTATCATTTTTTTAATTTAGTTTTTATATACCTTTTCATATAAATAAGAGATACATTAAATTATTATGTAATTAAAAATAGAGAGGGAGCAAAATAATTAAGCTAGGTATTTCAGTTGTTATATTTTGTGATTTAAAAGAAAATTTTGGAAAATTATATGGCAAAATTTTAACTTAGAAAAAATATTTAAAGTCCCGGAGGGTCAACAATCATGTAGGCTCTACCATATTTGCCCTTTGTTAAAATGTGAAGCTAAAAACGTAGCCGTGACTCTTCATCTAACGTCGGCTGGCCATCTTCCATCATCTTCCACGCGCCTTTTCGACTTCCAACCATGTCATCGTTATAGTGACGATCTAACTTCCCAAGTGCTAGTCCACCTTCCCTAAGGTTCGTTTCATTTTCCCCAGGCTCCATTGCCACTGATTCGGCTAAATTCTGACGAGCTAAGTGACTTTGCATCCAACAACTTCACCTTCCAGGTGAGTTTTTGCTAACTTTCCGATGACGATTCACCTTCTTAGTTATTGATCCTTACTCCCAACGCGAGATCTACCTCCTAGTACCCTTGGATCATCATTCTGCCACCGGCCGTAAAAAACCACCCTTAGAAGCCATCGTAATCCGGCGAGTTGTAACTCTTCATCTTCCCGACATCCCTTCATCTTCTCCAACCACAAATTAAGCACATCATCTCGTTGTCAGTTACTCGCTCTTCGTCATTACCAACACCATTCCCAATTCTCCAGCCACCATCGACATCACCATGAGTGGCTGAGCTCCCAGTTGCCCTTTATGGTGTAGGCCATACCACGATCGACGACCACAATTCTTCACAGAAGCTCTCAACTAGTTGGATTGAGCTTGGACAATTGAAAAATTAGTTAAGTTTCTTGCATTCAAATTATATTTGCTTTTCTTTTAGTTTGTTTGCGACGCTTTAATATTAATTTGATGCTTGACGTGTCCGCCTACATGATTGTTGACCCTCCGGGACTTTAAATATTTTTTCTAAGTTAAAATTTTGGAAAATTATATGGCAAAATTTTAACTTAGAAAAAATATTTAAAGTCCCGGAGGGTCAACAATCAAGTAAGTCAAATGTTGTAGTTTTGATCAAATAATCTTGCAATCGTGACTACTGATTAGAGGCACATCTAAAGGCTGTTATTTCATTGAAGAGTCAATAGTATAAAAGAGGCCTGATTTTTATTAAAGCTACATTGAACAAAAACAAAAGAAATCTCTCTTCTTCTTTGACTCTATAACTTTTTGCTTTGTTGGGTTTTTTCAGTTTACTTCAATTCTTGTAATCTTTGTGCAATCCATTGGATTGATTAGTGAATGTGATGTTTCCTTCACGGGTAGAGAAGCTTAGGGAGTCTTTCTCTTGGGTTTAAAGGTTACGGTAAAAGAGTTGAGTGATAGATTAGCAAAGTGAGTTGAATAGTGTTTGAGAATCTAAAATTATACTTTGTAAACGATATTGATCTTCTTAGTGCAGTGAGCCCAGGTGTTCCAAAGCTCAACATGGACATAGATTGCTTAAATCTTAAGCAAGTGAACCACGTAAACTCTTGTGTGTGTTTGCTTGTTCTTGATTTCGTTTTGTCATTAATTGGTTGATTAGCATTTAGATTAGTCCCAAATCGCAACAGTGGTATCAGAACCAAGTTCTAGGGTTTGTCGATTTTGTTCAATTCTTGATTTGGGAAATTCTTGATTCTAGGGTTTGTTAAATTGGAGGTTTCTTGATTTAACAGTTCTTGAGGAGTCAAGGGGTCTAGAAATCTTCAATTAGGTTCTTAATTTGGGAAATTTTGATTCTAGGGTTTGCAAAATTGGGGGTTTCTTGATTTAGCTGGTCCTAGGTAATCTTGGTCTTCAATAATCTTTAATTAGTCTGTCAATTCGTGGGAATCAGAAAGCAATCCCAAGTTCTGGTTTTCAATCGAAAAAACCACAAAATGTCTACCACCACTCACATGGAAATCACCTAATACGATGGGAAAATTGATTTCAATAGCTAGAAAAAGAAGATGAAAGGCTCTCTTGTCTCATAACAAGGTGGGAATTGCACTGGAGAAAGACTTTACAAAATGGCCAGAGGAGAAACTAAAAAAGAAGGCTGAGATTGATGAGGAGGCTTATAACCTCATCATCTTGAACCTGTCAAACAGCATCCTAAGAAAGGTAGATGGCCTGGAGAATCCGATCACATTGTGGCGTAAACTAGAAACTTTATTTGCATTACAATCTACCCTTGACTTAGCATTTTTAAAGGGTTCTTTGTTGGCATATAAAATGGATGTGTCTAGGTCTTTAGATGATAATTTAGATGAGTTCCTGAAAATGACACAAATTCTTAAAGGCACTGACCAAGAATTAGGAGACTCCAGCTTGGTTATGATTTTGTTAAACTCGTTGCCTGAAGATTATCTAGTGGTTAAAAATGCTTTACAGTATAGTGGGATTGTCCCTAGTGTTGACTTGATTGTGGCTGGACTAAAATCTAGGGAGTTAGAGTTAAAGACTCGGAAAAGAAATGGCAATAACTGTTAGGAAACGATCTAACATATGGCACCGGAAAACAAAACTTTTAAAGCATAGATCGATTCCATTAAACCAAGATCTGGGCACAGATTAAACAGTTTATATGTTAAATAAAAAATCTGTAGTAATATAAATGATCAGAGTAAAGTTTAGAGTTCATACGCACGTTTGGAGGCTCTTCAAACTTGTCTCTGAATTTTTTCACTACCGATCCAAGAACAAGATCGAACTAGTAGTAATCTACATGAAGATAACCCGAAGAACCAAAAAGTGATTTGCTAGATCCTCTTTGGTTTCAAGAATCAACTTGAATCAAAGTAAAACTTTGATTCAAGTGCTAAGGGGTTGCATGAGAGTAGAGAGAAAATGGAGAGAAGGCTGCCTCCTTTCATTCAAATGAGTGAACAAAATGAACTTAGGTTAATTTCTCTCAATACACATGCAGTTATATAGTGCATGTGTAAAACCCTATTCCAATGAGGAATAGGCTTGGGCTCCAACCCAAACAGCCATCTATATCCAAACACTCCCAATCATGATATTTTATTTTAATTATTATTATTTCCAATTAAACTCAATTAATATATTTATTGGTATATATTAACATTTAATAATAATAATAATAATCCATTTAAATATATGCGTACACATATATAAATATAATATCACTTATTAAATACAGGCAACAACCTTAGCAAATTTAATTGCACTATGAGATTACCAAAATATCTTTTCGCCCTAAAAGACGAAAACGCCCCTTCCACAAACTGATTCTTAAATTATCTTATATGTGTGTGACCCGTAGGCTCCTCATCATACCGACAACAAGTAGTATCGCGATTAACACCAATTAATCATCTCACTACACATAGATCATTGGCTCCTAGCAAGGCATCATGGCCACCCAATAGATTCGAATTCAGCAAAATAGCTACCTTTTAATGATATGGTTACGTGCAATCAAATCCTTTTGTAATCTGTTATCTCATCGAGACTGGGGTATAGAAATAGTGTCAACCTCAATTTACTCTCGATATATTTGTATTTAGTTACTGGACCAATGACTGGAATAGCGAATTGGATTAAGTAACAACTCAATTCCACTGTGATCACAGATTTATTGTCATTGTCATTAACTGAACTAGGCCGTGAGATAAATTCTCCCATACCCGGGAGTGATGAATCCTCTGTCGATCCACCATAGTCTTGATACACTCCTCGATGCAACCAATCACTATCGGTATGATAGCTCTGAATAGAACTGCGTTAGGCTAGTGTCAAACTACACTAATCAATGCACAAGGCGCTCTGGTGATCTCAAGTCTAAGGATCACATGCACCACCATTTGTTAGAGGATTTATTCCATAGACACTAGGGTTACCATCTATATGAAATCTTCTGGCAGGTCAGTCCATTGAACTTGCCTATAGCAAGCACCTATATGTCGCACCAAATTGTCAGCAAACAACCTTGACAACTGAGATATGTCACTACCTTTCGATAGGGTCGTTCAACACTATGATAGCCTTATCGTATTATCTGTGCCCTTGGTCAGAATAATACTAGGGCTATGGACGTTTCTAGAATGGCCATCATATGTGCTCATAGGGTTCTCACTACCAAGATTTGAAACACTTGATACTCTCATCACAGTTTTACCATTCTAAGGACATATATCAATACAAACAACTATGATTTACATGATATAGTAGATAATGCATTTTATTGATTAATAAACATTATTACAAAGAGTCAATTCCACAATAATTGATTGGCTCTAAGGCACCTACTCCAACAATCTCCCACTTACACTATAGCCAATCATTCATGTATTTAACATCGAATGACCCAAGTGCCCATCATGCTTATGTTGTAACAAAAACTTCAACAGTGGGTTAGTAGGTATTCTGCAAATCTACACATTCCCTTTCTGATTGATCTCTTAGATCAGATTGAATCAACTAAGTAAGTGTTTAGATACTGGTGAGACCGTGATTCCTCAGCCACAGCAATGGGTCCATTGTTATCGCAGTAGAATTTTACTGGATCAGCAATGCCTGGAACCACATCAAGTTCAGTAAACTTCTTGATCTAAACCGCCTAACAGCTGCATTAAATAATGCGATATACTTAGCATCAGTTGTAGAATCCGCTGCAGTACTCTGATTTGAGCTCTTCCAACTCACTATAGCTACGTTGAGACAAAATATACAATCCCAAATTGGGAACTATAATCATCTTTATCTGCTTGGAAAATAGCATCACTGTATCCTCTTACAATGAGCTCATCTTCCCCTCCATAATCCAAGAACATATCCTTAAGCCCTTTCAAGTACTCCATTGACACTCATCCAATGTCACTCACTTGGATCTGATTGATATCTTCCACAAGTACTGAATGCACATAAGACATCAATCTGAGTACATAACATATTGCTCACTTAGATCCTATTGATATCTTCTGCAAGTGCTTAATGCACATAAGATATCAGTCCGTGCATGCAATCACAGCATTGCTCACTTAGATTCGATTGTTATCCCCTACAAGTGCTTGATGCACATGAGATATCAATCTGAGCATACAACATGGCATCACTCACTTAAATTCGATTGATTTCTACCACTAGTGCTTAATGCATATGAGATATCAATCAAGTATATAGCATGGTATTGCTCACTTGAGTTCGATTGATATCCACTACAAGTGCTTAATGCACATGAGACATCAATCTAAGCATATAACATAGTATTGCTCACTTGAATTCGATTGATATCCACTACAAGTGCTTAATGCACATGAGACATCAATCTGAGCACACAAGATAGATCCAATTACTAACGCATATGGGATCCTCTCCATTCTATCTCTCTCATCATGTGGTTTAGGACACATATCCTTATAGAGATAGACATCATATGCCATCAGAAGAAATCCCTTCTTGGATTCTTCTATACTTAATTTGTTCAGTATCTTGTCTATGTACTTGATAAGAGTGTAATTTATATATTTTTTATTCCTTCCATATTATGTTTTTGTTATGTTTTATGCCTAGTTGAGTTGATTAGAGTCTATTTTGTAAGTTTGGCATATTTGGATAGACTTTATGAAATAAGTGAGAAAAGAATAGGAAATTCCAGATTTTTGTTATTCTAACCAGTGCTGCGTTTTTTAGGTTTTTCATGGAGTCAGATTTCTCGATTGCAAAAGTGTTATTCAGAAAACGTAAAGTAGACGAATCAAGCTTTCCAAGAAGGTATTATGGGCGAAAATCAGAGTTTGTTTGGGTCATCATTAGTTGTTGCAAAACCGGACCTGGAATCCTACTCGCAAAAGGATTCCTGGTTGAGTATTGAGTCTTCGAATGGGCCTAACTGGAGCTTCAGAAATCGAAATCAGGTGATTCAAAAGCCCAAATTCATCTACACATCCAGGAATAAAACTTTTACGAAGTGACCGAGCCTAGAAAAAGTTCTTTTTCATTGCAAGAATCCTGGTGCAAGCTGGAGACGAATTCTGTTTTCCATATCTGATAAGATTTTGACAATTTTGGAAGTCTATCTTTTAGCAAAGATCTAGGAAAGTAATTTCTGTGATTCCTGGGGTAGAATTAAGGAAAGCACATGTTATTTATTGATGAGTTGTTAGGTTAAAAAAGGGGGGAGAAGAGAAGAGCAGTAGTTTTTAGTTTTTTCGGTTTTCTTTTACTTTCTACATCAAGATGTGAGGCTGATCTTTCTTCTTCAGTTTAAGGGGATTTTGAAGTCTGAATTCATGTCATTGGTGTAACTTAACTTCAGTAACATTGTTCTCAATCTCGTTTTTATTGGAATTGTTTATGCTATTCTATTTCAATTGTTTATAATTTTCTGTTTGAGTGATTTAGTAATGGCCTGCTGAGTTGTTTAATCGGAATTTTATCTGTTAGACTTAGGAATTGTGATACATAATTGTCCTATTTCTATTCAATGAGTAACACATGGTGATAAATGATTATGGACAAGTTTTCAGTCTGTCATCTTGAATAACATAACCTAAGTTAAATAATCCGAGCCTGCGTGATTGTTGCTTAGATTGATCTATTTTCCTAATTCTTAAGGTTGCCATTGAATTAAATTTAGAGAGCTTATTCTAGGTTGTTCAAGGGTTAGGATCTGCTTGAAGAGCTTATTTCAGTAGTGACAATTAAGAGAAAATTCGGGTAACAGAGCTTATTGTTTCCTAGGGTCAGTAGTTCCATAATAACGAGACAGAATAATGTTACAGTTAGTATATCCAATGCATGTTTAGGTGGATCTTGAACCGAGAACTGGTGTTTTAATCTGATATTTTCTACCATTATTTGTTTTCAGTTTAGATTGCATTGATCACACCCCCTTTCATTATTATTGTCATGTTTACTGTTTAGGGTTTTATTTTATTTTTCTATTATTTTCATTGTTTTAGAATATAGAAATTAATCGAATCATTCCCTATGGGATCGACCCTTGCTTACCCTATATACAATTTAGTAGTTAGGTTAGTAAGGTTAATTAATTTGGTGTATTCGGCACGCTACTAGTACTCTGACTTAGGCTAAGCAACCTACCCGATCTACCACGATAGATCTTTATTCTAAGAATGTAGGCTACTTCTCCTAAGTCCTTCATGGAGAAGCACTTGGATAACCAAGTCTTTACTGACTACAAGTTCGATATATCATTCCCGATCAAAAGTATGTCATCGACATACAATACTAGGAATGCTATTGCGCTCCCACTTACCTTCTTGTAAACATATGCATCATCATCGTTCTTGATAAAACCAAATTCTTTTATGGCTTCATCAAAATGAATGTTCCAGTTGCTTAAAGCTTGCTTGAGTCCATATATGAACCTCTATAACTTGCATATCTTATTAGCTTGTCCATCAAGAATGAAACCATTGGGTTGTGTCATATATACATCTTCTTCAAGGTTTCCATTCAGGAAGGTAGCTATGACATTCATTTGCCAAATCTCATAGTCATTAGCTTGTCCATCGAGAATGAAACCATCGGATTGTGTCATATACACATCCTCTTCAAGGTTTCCATTCAGGAAAGCATTATGACATCCATTTGCCAAATTTCACAATCATAATATGCAGCGATCTCAAGCATAATTCAGATGGATTTAATCATGGTAACCGGCAAAAGGTTTCTTCATAGTCAATAACATGAATTTGTTTGAAACTATTGGCAACCAGTCGTGCTTTATATGTATGCACCTTGCTATCCATGTCAGTCTTCTTCTTGAAAACCCATTTACACCTTATAGGTTTTACCCTTTCTAGTGAATCCACCAGAAACCATGATTGGTTCTGGTACATGGAGTCTATCTTAGATTTTATGGTTTAAAACCATTTAACGGAATCTAGATCCGATACAGCTTCATCACAGGTTCTGGGTTTATTGTCTTAGTAAACCAATACGTCACCATGTTAAGTCACGAGAAAACCATAACTCTCGAGCTCACGACGCACTATCCCAGATCCACGTAGCTCCTGTGCTACCTAAGGTGGTTCACTTTGATCCACAAATTGTGGAGTAACCTCCTTGAGATGTTCAACCACCTCTTGTGGCACATCATCTCATCTTTTGTCTAATGTATCTTGCGGTACTAGAACTTCATCGAGTTCTACCTTTCTCCCACTAGTACTTCTTAGAAAAATTCCTTTTTTAGGAAGACACCAGTACGAGTGACAAAAATTTTGTTCTGTTCTGTTCTGGATGGTAGAAATGGTATCCTTTGGTCTTCTCAAGATACCCCACAAATATACATATGTAGGATTTCGGGCCAAGCTTGTTTGAAGTCAATTTCTTGACATAAGCTTCGCAACCCCAAATCTTTAAATAAGACAAGTTGGACTTTCGCCCACTCTATTGATTATATGGAGTCTTATCTACAGACCTTGACAATACGTCATTCAGTGCATGAGTCGCAGTCTCTAGGGCATAACCCTAGAACTATATGTGGGTAGATCACTAAGAACTCATCATGGAACTGACCACTTCATGTAAGGTCCTATTCCTCCTTTCATATACACCACTATGCTGGGCTGTACACGGAAAGGTGGGTTTTAATACTATCCCACATTCTTCAGGTATGTTTAGCTCAACTTGCCATAGTTGGCATAGTTGTCATTTTGAGATTATCCTTATTGTCTATCTTAAGAACATATTATTATGAAACAGTTTCATATAGAATATTATTTAACTCAAGGATGGCAATCCATTAGCAAAGTAATATTCTCATTTGTCCTAAGTGGACACAGAAATATAATTTCTAGGAACTGAAGAAAGATCATAATAATCCACAAGTTCCAAAAAACAAGCCCGTAGGCAAAATCAGACGATAAGATCCTACAGCAAATGTAGCATCACGTGCTCTATTTCCAACTAATAGGTTCACCTCTCCCTTGGCAAGCAATCTACTCTACCGTAGTCCCTGCACATCAGTTAAATGTGGATACCACATCTTGTGTCAATGACCCAAGATGTTGACAGGAGAAGTTAATCTCAAGAACATACCTGACGAAGAAGTAACATTCTTCTTCCTTTTTGCTAGAAAGGCCTTGTAATGTTTCCTCCAGTGGTTAGGATTTCCACAATGAGGACAAACGCCCTTCCTTTCTGCAACAGTTTTTTCCAATGACTTCTAAGCCCTTTCCTTCTCACTTGAGCTAGCTTCAACCAATGTCAATGTTTTTGACATTTTCATGCCTGACTCAGTAGCCTTTAACATATCCAGAAGCTCGGAAAGGGTATTCTTCTAATCATTCTCAATGAAGTGATAGAAAAATTGAGAGTAAGAATCTGGCAAAGACTGTAATATTAGGTCTATCGCTAAACCTTTATTAAGTCTGCATCCCAAAATCTCAAGCCTGTTCATATACTCGGTCAACTTGAGTATATGATCGCCAATTTTGGTACCCTCTTCCATCTTACATTTGAATGACGACCGAGACACCATATGCTTCTCATTTCTTTGAAGAAAATGAAGAATAGAAGCTAAGTCCATTTTTTGGCATTGTTGTCGCAATAATAGTGTCATTGATGCAAGCACAATGTATCTAGTCATTTCTGCTTTCATATCATGCGTATGCTTCACATATACATACCCAGTCTCATGGATAAAACTATCAGCAGGCTTTGGTGACAAAGCCTACACAATGGTGTATAATCTATCGCTTGACTGAAGTATATTGTTTATACTTCTATACCGGTCAATGAAATTTTCACCATTCCATTTCTCTCCTAGTTCAATGATTTGTCCCAGTGATATTGGGATCATTTTGCTCAATTTTAAGTGAATCTACAAGTGAAAAATAAGTAACTGTTATTACAATGTTTATTATTATTGTTTTATAAGGCCTTTTATTAAACAATCGCTCCCATTATTTTATTTCAAGTCAATAGCCCTCATTATTAACTCTGGAAAGCCCGTTGTCTTTCCTAGTGGACTAAGATCCCATCTGGCCCATTTCAAACCTTCGTTGTGGCGAACAAGCCAAATTGAGTTGATTAGGTAGGCCAACAAACTTAATCCACACCAGTTGATAGCTCCTACTACCAACCTCAAATGTGAAACAAGCCAACAAGTCAATCACACAATCCAATGGCCTAACCATCATCCTCAAGTGTGATTCCCAGTATTAGTAGAGTGGACACTACATATCGCCACGTACACAACATGTGTACTTCTCTACTATGCCTATGACGTGTTTATCAACCTTCATTGTGGCGAACAAACAAAACTGTCATCTTAAGTCGACCCAACACCATTAAGGAAAACTCTAATGAAATTTAACCTCCCACTGGTAGAAGTGTACCCTTCGTTGTGGCGAACAAGGTTCTAATGAACAGTGGTTTGATTAAACCCCTGGTGATGGAAGGCATACATATGACTTAATATACTTTAATTGCGGGGTTTTTTTTTATTTAATGTCTCACCAGTTTTATTATCTTTGTTAGAATGACATCGTTTGGCATGTTATTAAACATTCAACCTTAGCATGCAATCTAAGCAAAATGTAAACGTGTTAGTACATGGCCCAACTAAAACCGATTTCCTTGAGCCTAGAGGAATTGGTGGGTCACCTAGGGGTCCTGTAAAAAATATCTTGAGTATTCAATTATGATTGCCTCGTCCTTGCTCCGTCTTCACCTACATTACAAAATACATCATTCTAAATTTACAGTGAAATTAATCTCAAACTAATTTTACATCAACAAATTTAGAAACCTCGATTTACATTCGAGGGGAATGAGATAAGAAGAGAATGTACATCGAGAAGGGGAAGAAAGGCAGGACACGTAGGCTCTATTTTAAAAATTACAACCATACATACCCAAAAATATTTTAAAACATTCACCATAAGTCTTAAGGCTCATGTACTGGACACCATGCAATATTCAAACAAGGACATTGCATACATTCAAAAACAATCAATTTTTGAATTGGATGGGTGAATTATCAATTACCCTCTGACAATTTGCAGATCTACATTTGGTCCAAAAGTTTTGAAACTTTTCACTTTGGCCCCTATGCACTTGAAAGTACACTCATTGCGGCGATGGGTTATATCTCCGTGACGTGCACTGGTTAGCATTGCATACACGCACCACGTCCAATCACCCATCACTACGACGGGCACTAATTTATATCAGCGCGCACCTTAGACTACAATCGTCGCTGCGATGAGCTATATCGTTGTGACGAGTGCTGATATTCAATCAGCGATCATGCTAAGGATGATCGTTGTGACATGGGTTATATTGTCATGGCGAGTGCTGTTTTTCAATTAGCAAGTATGCCAAACAACGATCGCCACATCGATGGGTTATATCGCTGCGGCGAGCGTACATTGATATGTACAGATCAGTTAAACCAACAACAAACAAAATGCCAAACGGATTTTGCAATCAATCTAATCATCACATCTCAACAAAAAACAAGATTTCAATATACCAATCTTGCAGATCATCAACAAATTAAATTAATCAAGTATATTGATTTCTTAAAATGTGCTCTCAAGGCAGATTTTATACAGATTTAACAAAGCAACATGTTATCAATCAAATACATGTTATCAACCATACATTAAACTATAAAATCTGGTACCCTAGGCTTTGATACCATTGTTAGGAAACAATCTAACTCATGGCAGTGGAAAACAAAACTGTTAAAGCATAGATCGATTCCATTAAACCAAGATGAGGGCACAGAATATACAGTTTATATGTTAAATAAAAAATTTGCAGTAATATAAATGATCAGAGTAAAGTTTAGAGTTCATACGTACGTTTGGAGGCTCCTTCAAACTTGTCTCTGAATCTTTTCACTACCGATCCAAGAACAGGATCGAACTAGCAGTAATCCACACAAAGATAACCCAAAGAACCAAAGAGAGATTTGCTAGATCCTCTTTGGTTTCAAGAATCAACTTGAATTAAAGTTAAACTTTGATTCAAGTGCTAAGGGGTGGCATGAGAGTAGAGAGAAAATGGAGAGAAGGCTGCCTCCTTTCATTCAAATGAGTGAACAAAATGAACTTAGGTTAATTTCTCTCAATACACATGCAGTTATATAGTGCATGTGTAAAACCCTATTCCAATGAGGAAGAGGCTTGGGCTCCAACCCAAACAGCCCCCTATATCCAAACACTCCCATTCATGATATTTAATTTTAATTATTATTATTTCTAATTAAACTCAATTAATATATTTATAGAAATATATTAACATTTAATAATAATAATAATAATCCATTTAAATATATGCATACATATATTTAAATATAATCTCACTTATTAAATATAAGCAACAACCTCTGCAAATTTAATTGCATTGTGAGATTACCAAAATATCCTTTCGCCCTAAAAGATGAAAACGCCCTTTGCACAAACTGATTCTTAAATTATCTTCTAGGTGTGTGACCCGTAGGCTCCTCATCATACCGGCAGTGAGTAATATCATGATTAACACCAATTAATCGTCTCACTACACATAGACCAAGATTGGCCTCTAACAAGACATCATGGCCACCCGATAGATTCAGATTTAGAGAAATAGCTACCTGTCAACGATATGGTTACCATGCAATCAAATTCTTTCGTCATCTGTTAGCTCATCGAGACTGGGGTATAGAAATAGTGTCAACCTCAGTTTACTATCAATATATTTGTATTCAATTATTGGACCAATGACCGGAATAATGAATTGGATTGAGCAACAACTCAATCCCACTGTGATCACAGATTTATTGTCATTGTCATTAATTGAACTACACCATGAGATAACGTCTCCTGTATCCGGGAGTGATGGATCCTCTGTCAATCCACCATAGTCTTGATACACTCCTTGATGTAGCCAATCATTACCATATTGACAGCTCTGAATAGAACTATATTAGGCTAGTGCCAAACTATACCAATCGGTGCATAAGGCGTTCCAGTGATCTCAAGTCTAAGCATCACATGCACCACCATTCGTTAGATGATTAATTCCATAGACACTTGGGTTATTATCTATATGGAATCCTCTAGTGGGTTAGTCTAGTGAACTTGCCTATAGCAAGCACCTATGTGTTGCACCAGGTTGTCAGCAAACAACCTTGACAAGTGAGATATGTCACTGCCTTTTGATAGGGTCGTTCAATACTATGATATCCTTACTGTATTATCTATGCCCTTGGTCAGAATAATACTAGGGCAATGGAAGTTTCTAGAATAGCCACCATATGTGCTCATAGGGTTCTCACTTTCAAGATTTGAAACACTTGATACCCTCGTCATGGTTCGACCATTCTAAGGACATATATCAATACATACAACTATGATTTACATGATATAGTAGATAATGTCTTTCATTGATTAATAAACATTATTACAAAGAGTCAATTCAACAATAATTGATTGGCTCTAGGGCACCTACTCCAACAATAACCTGTTTGTAAAAGGTAGTGCAAAAACTGGTCATATAGGAAAAGAGGCTAGGAGAAGTCCATAGAGTAATTCAGGCTTTAAGAATAAGCAAGAGGTTAAGGGTAATAATAGGCCGAAAGGGGAGACTAGGAAATGCTTCTATTGTAATAAAACTGGTCATCTTAAGAAAAATTGCTATGAGTGGATTAAGAAACAGAAACAATCCAACACGAAAAGTAACCTAGCATGTACTAGTGACAACATTGAACTCTCTAAAGCTCTCACAGTATCTAATTCTGCTAGTGTTAAAAAGTGGGCATTAGACTCCGAATGTTCCTTTCACATGGGTCCTAACCGAGACTAGTTCCAAAACCTTAAAACTGATGAGAGTGAAACCATGTTCATGGGTAACAATCACTCCTATAGGGTTCAGGGCATTGGTAGCATAACTCTTAAGCTGAATAATGACAAGTTAATAAGGCTAATTAGAGTAAGATTTATACCTGAACTCAAATGAAATTTGATCTTGTTAAGAACCCTTGATAAGGCTAGTTACTACTATAAGGCACAAAATAGGTGTATAGTTGTGTACAAAGATAATGAAGTATTGCTAAAAGGAACTAAAACCAATGGCTTGTACATCCTATGTGGTCAGTACTATCATGATTCTTTTAATACTACTCTTTTGACTACTAACTTGTCTGCAGCTAAGAAATGGCATAGCATTCTCAAACAGTAGGGCTGTTTTGGGAATGACATAGTTTCTGATATAGATTTATGTGAAATATGTGTGTTAGGTAAACAACATAGGATGAGTTTCACAAAAGGAACTCATCAGGCCTCTAGATGTTTAGAGTACCTACATACGGATCTATGGGGTCTTGAGAGGGTTAAATCACATGGTGGGAACTCATACTTCCTGTCCATTGTGGATGACTTCAGTAGGAAGGTGTGGGTGTACCTCCTAAGGTCTAAGGATGAAGCCATAACCAAGTTTAAAGTCTGGAAAACTCTAGTGGAAAATCATAATGATAAAAGTATTAAGGCACTTAGGATAGACAATGGTTTAGAGTTTTGTAACTCTGAATTTGACACTTATTGTATTGACCAAGGGATCTTAAGGCATAAGACAATGAGGAGAACCCCTAAGCAAAATGGTGTTGCTGAGAGAATGAATAGAACTTTGTTGAAGAAAGTTAGGTGCCTACTTTTCACCTCAGGGCTACCTAAAACCTTTTGGGGAGAAGTCTTAACCATTGCTGCCTACCTTATTAATAGGTCTCCCTCTAGTGCTATAAAGTTCAAGTGTCCTAAAAAGAAATGGACTGGTAAAAAGCCTAGCCTAAATCACTTAAGGGTTTTTGGGTGTGCTGCCTATGCACACACAAATAATGGGAAGTTAGAGCCAAGGTCTCTTTACCAAGAAGGGACAAAAGGGTACAGACTTTGGGAAAGAGAGGCACAGGGGGTCAAGGTTATAATTAGCAAGGACATGATCTTTAATGAATCAGTTTTTCCTTGTAAATCTACTAACCCCATTGCAGGTACCACCCAAATTGAGGTGGAGTCAGCAATTCATCACGTGGATCTGCCCAATTCTGATGAAGAGACTGCACCTGTAGAAATGCAACAAGATGTTGATGTTGTGCAAGATCCTAAAAAGGCAACAGAAGAGATTGGTGAAGGGTCTCAATAAGAGGATCTTGCACATTATCAACTTGCTAGAGATAGAATCATGAGGGATATATGGCCTCCTGCCAGATATAGTTATGCAGACCTAATCTATATAGCTCTGATTGCGAGTGGTGAAATTCAAAGGGCTAAACCTGCCACTTATGAAGAAGTTGTAAGTTCTAAAGACAAAAAGCAGTGGCTGGCTACTATGAGTGAAGAAATGCACTCTTTAAAGGTGAGCAAAACCTCGTCATTAGTTCAGAAAACTAAGGATCAGAAGTGTGTAGAGTGTAGATGGCTGTTCAAGATAAAAAAAAAAGGCATAAACCCTTCAGAGCCTACAAGATACAAGGTGAGGTTAGTCGCAAAGGGCTACATACAAAGAGAAGGTATTGATTTTAATGAAATTTTTTCTCTAGTAGTTAAATTTAAAACAATTAGATTGATGTTGTCTATTGTTGCTCACTATGACCTAGAATTAGAGCAATTAGATGTTAAAACTGCATTCTTACATGGTGAACTGATAGAAACTATTTTCATGAATCAACCTATTGGTTTAATTGATAAAACTTGCATGAACATGTGTGTTTACTGCATAAATCACTTTATGGACTTAAACAGTCCTCTAGGCAATGGTATAAAAGATTTGACTCTTTTATTGTTGGGATTGGCTTTAATAGGAGAAAATATGACAATTGTTTTTACTTGCACTTTCAAATGACATGCCTATATATTTGCTTTTGTATATGGATGACAGGTTGTTGATTAGTGAATCTAAGTCCAAAATAAATGACTTAAAGGCACAATTGAGTGTTGAATTTGATATGAAGGATTTAGGGTGTTCAAAAAGAATCCTAAGAATTGTGATAGAGAGAAATAGGAAGTCTAATAGACTAAAAATTCACCAAATGTCATATTTGCATAAACTCACATCCAAGTTTGGAATGTCTAACTTTAAGGTAGTCTCTATACCATTGGCTAGTCATTTCATACTTAGCAAACTGTAGTGCCCTAAAACAGAGAATGAATTGATCAAAATGGAAATCATACCCAACTCTAGTGCAATAGGCTCCATAATGTATGCTATGATCAGTACCAGACCTGATTTGTCGTTTGCAATCTCTTTACTTAGTATATACATGTCAAATCCTAGTATTGAACATTGGGTTGCATTAAAATGGTTGCTAAGGTACATAAATAGCATTGTGCATGTTGGTTTAGATTATTATAAGAGATATGATACACTTTATCTTGTGGGTATGTAGATTTTGATTTTGCAGGTGATAGAACAATAGAAAGTCCACTACTGCCTACTGTTTTACACTTGGAGGAAATTGTGTGAGCTGGAAATCCCAGCTGCAACCTTTGGTTGCACTATCCACGATTGAATCTGAATATGTGGCAGTCACGGATGCTTTCAATAAGGCCATATGGCTACAAGGAATCCTACAAGAAGCCAACCTGTTGGATGGACTTGTGACTATCTATTCGGACAGTCAAAGTGCCATCCACTTGAGTGAAAACCCTATGTATCATGAGAGAACCAAGCTCGTAGATGTGAGGTTTTCACTTTGTGAGAGATCTCATTTGAAGAGGACAACTGCAACTGGAGAAGATACCAACTGAGGAAATCCAACAGATATGGGGACAAAGGTGGTGATTGCATCAAAGTTCAGGCACTGCTTGGACTTATTGCATATTAGGTAACACATCAGAGTTGAGAAGGAACACTAAGATGTTTGATGCACTATGGGCAGAAAACCTGGAGGAGTTTGTTAGCTTCAAGGTGGAGAATGATAAAATGTGAAGCTAAAAACGTAGCCGTATAAGAGTAAGTCAAATGCTGCAGTTTTGATCAAATCATCTTGCAATCTTGACTACTAATTAGAGGCATATCTAAGGATTGTTATTTCATTGAAGAGTCAACAGTATAAAAGAGGCCTGGTTTTTATTAAAGCTACAGTGAACCCAAAAAAAAAAAAAAAAAATATCTCATTTTCTTCGACTCTGTAGCTTTTTGCTTTGTTGGGTTTCTTCAGTTTACATCAATTCTTATAATCTTTGTGCAATCAATTGGATTGATTAGTGAAGGTGCTGTTTCCTTCACGGGTAGAGAAGCTTATAGAGTCTTTCTCTTGGGTTTAAAGGTTACAGTAAAAGAGTTGAGTGATAGATTAGCAAAGTGAGTTGGGTAGTGTTTGAGAATCTGAAATTGTACTCTGTAAACGATATTGATCTTCTTAGTGCAATGAGCCTAGGTGTTCCGAAGCTCAAAGTGGACGTAGCTTGCTCAAATCTTGAGCAAGTGAACCACGGTAAACTCTTGTGTGTGTTTGCTTGTTCTTGATTTCTTTTTGTGATTAATTGGTTGATTAGCGTTTAGATTAGTCCCAAATCGCAACACCCTTGTTATGCAAAATATCTAATTTTGTAGCTCATGATAACCTCCCTAACACAAAAATTAGTAAGCTCTAGAATTTGAAAATTCTTGATCAACTCTTTAAATTTCTCTATAAAACAAGAGAACTTGGATTACAATCTTTGAGAGACTCTTACTCTAAATTTTTAGAGAATTTTTGACTGGGCTTCTAGGATTTTGTGTTATGGAGTTTATCATGAGCTACAAAATGAGAATTTTCACACATCAAAATGGTAATTTAATGACTTGGTTTATTATTTAGCATGGTGAGAATGAGGTGAGATCTATAGAATGGAGAGGTTGTTTTTTCGTTCTTCTATCCCTTAAATGGTTAATATGGAATGTAGTAGTGAAATGTGGTCAATATGGAATGCAGTAGTGAAATATGGATTTGGCCACTATTGCCGATAGGTGATGGCCGACCACCACCATCAGCACACGATCGATCGGATCCAGCAGGTCATGCATCGATCTGGTCGGAAATGGCTAGATGCGTTGATTCTGGTCGTTAACAACAGCCTGGTCTTTGGCCATCGTTAATGAACAACGACCAAATTATGGCTGTTTAACAACAACTGGAGCTCTAGTCATTAATGATGGCTAGATTTTTGGCCATTAACAACTGTTAGAATCTGGCTGTAGATCTGGCTATTTTCGGCCAAATCGACGCATGGATGATCAGATCCAACCAATCGTGCACCGCTCCAGCTGTTGCCGCCGCGGCTGGCAATGTCTTGGGGTGGATGGGGGTGATTTTGTTAGAAATTAAAATTTTATGTGGTTGGGGTGTTTTAGCAAAATCTCAAATGTAGGGGGTTAAAATAATTATTTAAAAAATAATATTATATTAATATTTAAAAAAGGAGGGCAATTTAGTAATCTACATAACATACCCAGCAATTCGTTCTTCCCAACCAAACATATCAATATAATATCCACCAATTTATTCTAACATACTCAAACATATTTCCCTAAACATTACCAGTAATCTTTAGGGTGCGTTTGGTTCAGGGAATGTTGGATTACTAGGAATGTTGGATTACTGGAATCTTATATTACCTTGAAGATTACTAGGAATCTTTAGGAAAATGGGTTTGGTTAGTTGGTGTGTATGTTATATTAATATGTTTGGTTAGGGGGAATAAATTGGCGGGTATGTTATTTAAATTACTAAATTGCCCTCTTTTTAAATATTAATATAATATTATTTTTATTATAAATTTTTGAATAATTCTTTTAACCCCCAATATTTCAAATTTAGCTAAAACATCTCTGCTTATATAAAACTATAATTTATGACAAAATCACCCCCACCCCTATCGTCGCCTACCGCCACCGCAAACCACCGCGGGAAGTCTTCAAAAGTCGTAGTGAGTAGCTCAGCGTGACCACGAGGCTCCGATATGGCCGTTTCTGGCTATATTGATGGCCGAAAATAGCCAGATCTGGTCGTTAACAGCTAGATCCTTGGCCATTATCGGCTAGATCTAGGCAAGATCTAGCCATTATCGGCTAGATAACGGCCATGGACATGGCTGTTAACGGCCAGATCTATTTTGGGTAGACTAGATCTGGCTGTTAATGGCCAAATCTCACCTAGATCTGGCCACTAATGGCTAGGGATCTGCCGAAAATGGTCAGATCTAGCCTGATATGGTCATTTTCGGCCATCAATATGGTAGAAAACAGTCATATCGAAGCCTCCCAAAGCCTCCCAGTGAATCTCGGTCATTTTTAGGGACTCCGGCGATTTTTTGGTGGTGGTTGGCCTACTGTCGCCGATGGTGGCTGAGTGGCGACAGTGGTATGTAATTTGTTTTAAATATAAGGGCATTATTGTCCAAAAACTTAATTAAACAAGGGTAAAATTGAAATGGTATATTAATGTAAATTTATTTTACAATAAGGGTAGTATTGTCAAAAAAACTTATGAATAAGGGATAGAATTGTAACAAAAATAAGATTACCAAGGAAATCTTACAATACCTAAGAAAATTGAGGTAATCAGATTACCTTCAATNTTCTCATGAGCTATTCCCTTTGCAGTTCCCTTCTTTCAAGACTTCAATTTCATCTTGTGAATATATAAATAAAGTAAGTAGGAAGTTCAATGAATACTGAATAGTTTTATTCCACATTGTTCCCCATTTTGGTTACTTTTAACTTGACTTGCGTGGTGCTTTTGTTTTAGGAGAACCTGTTACAATGTTTTGATACAATGCAAGAGATGGTGGCGATGGAGGCGCACGAGTCAGTGATAGATACAATGTCGAGCACAAGAACTCCAATAAGTGTTCTGGATTACGAACGCACCAAATCAGCAAGTGAGAAAATGGACAGTAGTAGCAGCACCACTGCAACTTTCAGGCCGGAAAAGAGAGAAATCAAGAGGCGTAAAATAAGTGGTTTTTGTAGTGAAAGCAGGTTCCAGCTTTCTCGTATCCAACAGTGTTAGGTTATAATGAGAAAAAGAAATTGGTCTACATTTCAGCATATTTTTACCACCGAAAGAGAAAAGCAATTGATGAGCATGATTTGAAGAAGCAGATATTGAAGGCTTACCAAGAGAACAGTAAAAATTTGAAAAAAAGAGAAATAAATTGGTTCCATGAGGGACAAAAAGCGGCTTCAGTGTTGAGTCTCCCATCATTGTTTTGTGCTTTTGTTTTGGTTCAAGTTAATTTGGTTATGTCTCAGTGTCCCTTGCTTGGTAGCAGCGAGGGTACAGCAAATGCTTCAATAAGATAATAATTTTCTTGAAAACGCAAGAAATGGAGTACACATAGTCAACGCATATATGAAATTGAACGAAAGCATAAACAATTATATCATCATATCAAGAAAAAAATTGGCGTGTGAGATTTAATTATGTGTTGGTTGGACTAAGAGAGTGGAAGCTACAACGTCCAAGGCACGTAGCTTCGTTAAAGATTTTAGTATCTTTGTCGAAGATAGAAGCCATTTATGTGCTTCACAGAAATTCAAGTCGTGAATAACAAATGATTTATGTAACTTGTGATCTTCTTTCTTAGTTCTTTTGAACTTATGGGTTTAATAGCATAGCTTGGACTGTTTAGTTTCTTTTGTTGGGGGGATAAATTGGACAACTTTGAGTAGCTAGATGGTCCTTGTACAAAAAATTTTGGGCCACTGTGGAGTGTAAGGTAATATGAGAAATCAGAACTGGATATGTGATTGTCAGTGCGGTTTACCTTGAATGGTAGCATCTTATTTTAGGACTAACAAGGAGAGAGTATAAAATATTGATTGTATATTTGATTTACAAGTTTGGTCAATATATACATGAGAGCTATACTCTTTTACTAAACAGAGATGCCTAAATACAAGGAAGAGATAAAATAAACTTTTGAATGTTAAACTAATTAGAGGAGATTTGTGGAGATAAAGCAGAATCAGAGTTTGTTGAAACTACTGTAGCTTAGCCACTTGAGTCTGAGGAGAAAGAGATGACACCATCTGATGAAGATTCTCTAACAGGCCCTTGCAAGACGGTGCTTCCATTGAAGACATTGATCTTGGAGCGTAATTTGTGAAATGTGATAGACAGTAGGGGCTTAGTCAAGGCATCAGCAAGTTGGTCTTTGGATGAGATGTGAGACACTATGAAAGACCTTTGAGCCACATGGTCACGAACAAAATGGTAGTCGATAGAGGTGCTTCATTCTTAAGTGAAAGACAAGATTGACGGAGAGACAGGTTGCACCAATGTTATCAAAAAAAATCTGCGGAGTTGATAGGCAATCAACATGTAACTCAGTAAGTAAATTTTTAAGCCAAGGCACCTTAGTAGCATAGGATGTAAGCGCTCAATATTCGGCTTCCGTTGATGAACGGGCAATAGTTTTTTGTTTCTTGGAACACTAGGAAATTGCATTACCACTGAGATAGATAATGTATGCAAAAGTGGATGTGCAATCATCATGATTGCTCGCTCAATCAACGTTTGTAAAAGTTGTTACACAAAGCTTTTAATGACATTTAAAAAACAAACCATGATGTATGGTAGCTTTCAAGTAGCGTAAAATCCGTTTGGCTACTGACCAGTGAGTCTTAGTTGGAGAGTGCATGAATTGTGCCAGTTTGTTGACTGCGTAAGATATGCCAGGCCGAGTGAGGGACAAATACTGAAAGGCACCAAGAACTTGACGAAACTAGGTTGCATCGGTGGATGAAGAACCGTCATGCAGCTGAAGAGACTGAGTGGAAGACATAGGCGTACTGCATTCTTTTGCTCCAGACATTTTTGTCCGTTCCAATAAGTCTCTTATATATTTGTGCTGGGTTAAAAGAACCCCAGAGTTGGTTGGCAGAACTTCAATACCAAAAAAATAGTGAAGATCACCAAGGTCCTTGATAGAAAAGTGAGATGCCAATGCTTGCAAAAAATATGTGAGAGTCGTGTTGTCATTGCCGGTGACAATCAAATCATCTACACAAACCAAAAAATAGAGAATAATACCACTACGATGATAGATGAAAAACGAAGTGTCACTGCGTGAATTAGCAAACCCATAGATTAAAAAACCTTTGAGCTCATTATACCATGCCCTTGGAGGTTGTTTAAGACCTTAAATGGCCTTCCATAATTGGCAAACAAAGTGTGGATTGTTTTTATCAATAAAGTCTGGCGGTTGCTGCATAAAGACTTCTTCAGACAATGTTTGATAGAGAAAAGCATTGTTGACATCCAAATGACGTAAAGGCCAATCATTGGACAAGGCGAGAGATAGTATTAGCCGAATAGTCGTTGATTTAACAACCGGACTAAAAGTTTCATGAAAATCAATACTAGGATGTTGGTGATACCCCTTGGCGACGAGAGGAGCTTTGTACTTGGAGATTGATCATTGGGGTGTCATTTAATTCGGAAAACCCATTTGCAGCCAACTATATTTTGAGAAAGAGAAGGAGGAACAAGTTCCCATGTTCCATTGCGAAGAAGTGCCATAAGCTCATTGGACATGGCGTGACGCCATTCAGCAAATTTAATGGCCTGGATAACACAGGTAGGTTCAACAGAGGTAGGACATGGATGGTTTGTAGTTGTATGACAGAGACATTTGGGTTTGAAAATGTTATTTTTGGAGTGAGTAGTCATGGAATGAGAGGAAGTTTGTGGAAGGTGGGAGAGTTTTGTGGCATAGGATGGGCTGGAAGTTGTGATGAGGAATCGACAAGAGTAATATCTGTAGCAAGAGAACTAGAAACAAGAAGTGAGGGAGAAACAATATTTAGAGGAGAGGAGTTATAAGTGTAAGTACCTGACTCAACAGAAAGAGGCGACAAAGATATGATGGGAGGTTACGACATAATGTGCAAAAGAGTTTCCATGGTGGTCTCCACCGTTGAGTGTTGCACAACAGGAGGCAAAGACATAGAAGAAGGTAAAGACAAGTGCCAATCATAATGAGATGAAAAATCAGCCAAAGTGGAATTTGAAAAAGGAACTTCAGTGTCAACAAACCTAACATGACGAGAGGTGTAAATTTTTTTGGTGGTAATGTCCAAACAAAAATATGCACTTTGATTAAGAGAGTAACCAAGAAAAATACATGGAGAAGATTTAGGTTCAAGTTTATTGGAATTGTACAGTTTTAACCAAGGAAAGCAGAGACACCCAAAAACTTTCAGTTTATTGTAATTTGGTTTCCGGTTAAATAATTTTTCATAGGGGGAAGCAAAATCTAGTATAGGAGTGGGAAGTCAATTAATCAAATAAACCACAGTTTGAAAAGCATAAGACCAATATTTGGGAGGGAGTTTTGCTTGATGAAGAAGGGTTAGACCAATGTTGACAATATGTTTATGACGTCTTTCAGCAATGTCATTGTGTTGTGGTGTATGAGGTGGTGTTTTAAGATGTTGTATTCCCATTGTGCTTAGAAAATCTTTTAGAGCAATATATTATCCACCACCATTCAAGTAGACACAGACTATAAGACGCTTAAAAAAAATTTCAACCATAGCTTTATATTGGCAAAAAGTGGTGAACACATCAGATTTGAGACACAAGGGATATAGCCAAACATATTTAGTGAAATGATCCACAAAAATAACATAATAATAAAAACCAAGAACAGATTGAAAAGGAGAGGGTCCCCAAACATCATTGTAAATTAAATCAAGAGGCCTTCGACTTTCTAAAGTGGATTCACCAAATGGTAGACGTTAGCTAGCTTTTATTGCACAAACAAGACTAACACATAAAATTAGGGGGAATAGAAGAGGAAAATGACACTGAACCACATTTAACTAGATATTCTATTATTTTTAAAGCTGGATGACCAAGATGCCCATGCCAAATTCGTGGAGACGTAGAAGTAGTTACACCAGCAGAGAAAGCCACGGCTAGGCTATTATTCGCATCTTCCGTCGTCGGGCACTCATAAAGAACATGCCGTTTCTTTTCGCAGAGTAGAGGAGTCCTCGTACATAAATCCTTGACAACAAAATAAGAAGGAAAAAATTCAATAGAAGTTTAATTAGATCAACAAAATTTGGAAACAGATATTAAATTTTGTTTGATGGAAGGCACAAATAAAACATGAGAGAGATTGAAAGAAGGAGAAAAGGAAACATATCTAGTGTAAGTAATTTTCAAACCTAAACCATCACCAATTTGAATGTCATTAGGACCCTCATAAGGTTGATGAAGAGACAAGTTCGACATCTAAGAGGTAACATGGTGAGATGCATCAGAATCAACTATCCATGGAGTTTGAGCAAATGGGAATGTGGTGACATGATTGGCAGATGGGCAAGGTTAGCGAAGTTGAGGAAAAAGCTTGAAGCATCGCTTGGCATCATGGCCACGCTTGTTGTAGAACTGACAGACAACCTGTGGTGAAGAGGAGAGGTTGGTTTTGTACTATTTGTGGGCAACAACAGGAGTAGGAAGAAGGCCAGGCACTGGGGAAGGGAAATTGGGTTTTGGAGTTCGGTAAGAGGAAGGGGAATGTTTGGCTAAATGGACAGTGGGTGGGTGGGGATCTGAATTGTGTTTGTCATTGTAAATAAGGAAGGTCTCATGATCAATAATCTAATCAAACATTTCTTCGAACAGAACAACAAAATTTTGAGTCCTCAGGGCAGTAATAAGTTCCTTGTAAGCAGGACCAAGACCACAGGTTGCATAAACAAGAAGGTTGGCATCACTTGGGGGAGCACCAAGAGTAGTGAGTTCATCTGCAATTTGTTTGATAGAGACAAGAAAGTTAGTAACGTAGAGAGAACCACGATTAATCTTAGTGAGCTTATCCTTGAGATGAATCATGTGAGTGGTAGCTCTTAGCATAGAGACGAGAGAGACGAGTCCATGTTTCACGACAAGTTGTTGTAGAAGAAACCAAAGGCATGACACCTTCAGTCAGAGACGCAAAAATCGCATGAAGAATAAGTTGGTCTTGTCGACGCCATGGAAGGTATTTTGGGTGGGGGATAGACTGATCATTTTCAGTTACCATTGGAGAGGGACACGGGAAAATGCCATCAAGATATCCTAGAAGATCCAGACCAAAGAAAATGGTGTTGAATTGAGCTTTCCAGGAAAAATAGTTGCCAGTTGATAAGAGTGTAATTTATATATTTTTTTATTCCTTCCATATTATGTTTTTTGTTATGTTTTATGCCTAGTTGAGTTGATTAGAGTTTATTTTGTAAGTTTGGCATATTTGGATAGACTTTATGAAATAATTGAGAAAAGATTAGGAAATTCCAAATTTTTGTTATTCTGACCAGTGCTGCGTTTTTCAGGTTTTTCATGGAGTTAGATTTCTCAATTGCAAAAGTGTTATTCATAAAAAGTAAAGTAGACGAATCAAGCCTTCCAGGAAGGTATTATAGGTGAGAATCCGAGTTTGTTTGGGCCCTCGTTAGTTGTTGCAAAATCGGACCTGGAATCCTATTCATGGAAGGATTTCCTAGGTGAGTATTGAGTCTTCGAATGGGCCTAACTGGAGCTTCAGATATTGAAAGTAGGTGATTCAAAAGCCCAAATTCATCCACACATCCAAGACTACAACTTTTATGAAGTGACCAAGCCCAGAAAAGTTCTTTTACATTGTGAGAATCCTGGTGCAAGCTGGATTACGAATTCTGATAAGGATTTGACAATTTTGGAAGTCTATCATTTAGGAAAGGTCTAGGAAAGTAATTTCCGTTTTTCCTGGGGCAGAATTGAGGAAAAACACATTATTTATTTATGAGTTGTTAGGTTAAACAGGGGAGGATGGTAATTCAGGTTTTTGTTTAGAGTTTTTACTTTCTACGTCAATATGTACGGCTGATCTTTCTTCTTCAGTTCAAGGGGATTTTAAAGCCTGGATTCATGTCATTGGTGTAACTTAACTTCAGTAAAATTGTTCTTAATCTTGTTCTTGTTGGAATTGTTTATGTTATTCTGTTTTAATTGTTTATGATTTTTGTTTGGGTGATTTAGTAATGGCCTGCTAAATTGTTTAATCGGAATTTTATCTGTTAGAATTAGGAATTGTGATATGTAATTGTCCTCTTTCTATTCAATGAGTAACACATGATGATAGATGATTACGAATAAGTTCTCAATCTATCACCTTGAATAACATAACCTAAGTTTAATAATCCGATCTTGCGTGATTGTTGCTTGGATTGATCTATTTTCCTAATTCTTAAGGCTGCCATTGAATTAAACTTAGAGAGCTTATTCTAGGTTGTTTAAAGGTTAGGATCTAATTAAAGAGCTTATTTCATTAGTGACAATTAAGGGAAAATTCGGGTAACAGAGCTTGTTGTTTCCTAGGGTCAATAATTCCATAATAACGAGATAGAATAATGTTACGGTTAGTTCATGTCCAATGCATGTTTAGGTGGATATGAAAGACAGGTAAATATACATTGCTTTGTAAATTAATTGTCAATATCTATTAAATATACACATGGGAATTTGAAATCATGACGTTAA
The DNA here is from genome assembly GCF_008641045.1 of Pistacia vera. Taxonomy (NCBI): domain Eukaryota; kingdom Viridiplantae; phylum Streptophyta; class Magnoliopsida; order Sapindales; family Anacardiaceae; genus Pistacia; species Pistacia vera. Next base: position 940,215 of record NW_022196103.1, on the reverse strand, counting down.
GCATAATTTTATATGAATTCATGATTGATGAAAAAATGTAAATGATATATCGACGAAATGTATACATGAATGCTATATTATAATTTGCTTCTTTTTCTTTTACTAATGAGAAACCTTGAATAGGATAAACTAAACACTCCAAAGCAGAATATATACAAGTAAATTTAGATATTTTACGTGTTAGAATTAAAAAACTTTCAAATTTATAATCATTTATTTTATCCATGACGGTTTAATTGGATGATCAAACTTGTGGTTTGTTCATAAAGTTTGGGTTTGAGTCCCCTCAAAAACACCCGCATTATAAAAGTCATTATTCTCAATTCCAAAAAATTGCAAGTTTGATAGGGACTCTAGTTTCAAAACCGAAGCAAAGTTGGGGATTTTTAGAAATTAAATCATCAGCGAAATTATTAAAAAAAAAAAAAAAAAAAAAAAAAGTAGAACTGTAATTTTATTTGCCCCAAATTTATGAATCACACACTAAAAAAGAATTCTATATCTATAAATGCACGTTACTGATGAATTAAAAAAGTGATTATGAAAGCATAAACTATAGTCATATTTTATCTTTTGTTTTAGGAAATTTCCAGGAATTGATGCCTCTTAAAGTGGTGGGGTTTGACTCTCCGTTTCTGCATTTGTCAGTTCATAACATGCTAATATCATACATCTATTATCGCTGTCACAGAAGACAGCTACAAATTCAAAATTTAAAAATGAAAAATCAAATCAATAAATTTTACCGAGACATTAAACAACGAGTTAAACATTTTGAGTTCCCGCGGCAAAGTAGCTTAAAATAATAATAATAAATACTTCCATTTATATGTGAGGTATGCAATGGCAAATATATTTTAAATTTAATACAAAAATGTGAGAAAATTGTTAGGATATAGATCGAGTGGCATTATCACAAACACGTGAGGTACAATGTACGGGTACTTGTATGGATGGGGGCCATTTGATGGGTTTATTATCTCAATATGATGGGACTGGTTGTAGTCCCGTCTGACAGTGGCCTAACAGCTGTCCCCATTCCCCAACGTTAGGCAATCAATGCCAAAACCGGAATTACCTTTTAATATTTACTGATTAAAGTTTGATTGTCTAAATTGGTGATTAGATCTAGTTTGGTTTACGTGAATGTAATTATGAAATGAATCATGTAAATAATTAGAAATAAAAAGGTAGTTTTTAAAGTATTTGTGTCAATAATTATAGATAGCTTTTTTTTAAATTACCCATAAGATAAGATTGATTTAACAATAATTAACGAGCTTTTTCTGAATTTTTTATTAATGGGGCAATTTTTTATTAAATACGTTGGAAATAACCGGATCATCGAAGTCAAGAAAAGATAATGAGAAAAGTTAGAGCAAGAAACGTTTGTCACAAAAGCTGTTGTTGCCAGCTAATAAGCAACAAATAGAATGCAAACACAGTTTATTAATTTTTTTTTTTTTTTTTTTTTTTGATATTTCTCTAAATGTAAGTAACGATCGTATATTAGTGATAATTCTCTGCCAATTCCCTAGCTGCAGACCACCTCAGTTATTCTGCACAATTGGCTCATGTCACACTTAAAATAATTGGAGTTATTAAGAACATGTAGAGATTAAATCTGATTATTATTTCTTAAATACATAATCATATGTTCACGTTGAGCTGAAAGCGGGAAAATACCCGCAAAACACACTGAAGGGAAGTGGGCATTTGAGAGAGATGTATTAGTAATGTAGAAATGCCACAAGTTTTAATTTTGGTCAGAAAGAGACAGGCCTCCTGACAAATGCCTCTATTTTTATATCTTGTATTGTATTGTATGCATCTTATAATTCAATTTCAGCCTAGTAATATTGGTTCGAGAGATTAGTTTTAAATTTAAGACTGGTTTTAACAAATGCTCTTGAAGATTTGACTTAATTTCACCAGAATCTCCGTTTTGAACTTGACTGATGTATTAGGATGGTGACCCAAATGCTAAGGACAAGAAGAGCATGGAGATACATGTGATATGTTTTGATAAAGCTGACTGAGGAACTTGTCAACTGCCTAATTTGTAAATAAAATACTGATCTAGTAAACAGTAAGAAAGCAAAAGTAAAAAAAGAAAAAGGAAAAAAAATAAAAAGAATCTTTCAAAGTATTTTTAATAACTTATTAATTAATCGCTGTTAGAATTATATTTCCTATAAACAAAACAAACAAAAAAGTTTTACTTCATGCAGGAATAGTATGTTTCTCTGAGGCTCCGCAAAAGTTTATGAATTTTCTCCATATAGTTTTGAAATAAAAATATTTGTTTAGTTAAACAATGAAACATTCTTAAATTTATTGTGTTCATTTTCCAAGAATAAGTTATGAGTAGGGGGGCAGGACCAACAACATATAAGTTAAACTAATGGAGCAGCTCTGCCTCTACTGAGAAGAGAGGTTGAAGACTACAGAGCTTCTCTTTTCCATAATATTACTCACTCTCTTGCAAACTTTTCTCTCTCTCACTCATTGCTTTTGTTTTGCTTTCTCTCTTTCTTGACCATTCTCTGCTACAAAACACAGACTTCACACATATTCTATATCATTTAAAACAATATAAGAAATTTTAGAGATGGAGTTTGATCTTGAGAACCCATTACAGCTTGGAAGAACAACAATCTGATAAAATTCCCATCTCTTTGCCTCTGAGTTGATATGCCCTCACAAAAGTTCATACAATGCTTGAAATTTACTGATTTTACCCTCCTTTCGTCAAGAGCATGTGTCTCTCATTTTGCTGGTAAAAGTTGAGCCATAACTTGTATAGCTAGCTTTTAACTTGAGATCTCTCTCTCTTTTCATTTTTTTATTCTTGTACCTTTTGTAACTTGTTTTGGTTGGGCAGGCACAATTTTCCGGCAACTTGAGCCATCCTCCTACCTTGCCGTCACTTATTTGGACCGGTTCATTCCCGCAAGAAATTCCGGTTAAAAGAGCTTAAAAAAATGCTTTTGGTGGTCTTTTTTTCTAATATCATATTTTTATGAATAGGCGCTGTTTTTTTTTTTTTTTTTTTTGTTATGTCTGTTTTATTGCTGCAACTTTCGTACAAAACCAAACAAAATAGTTTTTTCTTTGTAATAATGCTTCATTAATCTGTGAAACAATTGTTGTGAAAATGTTAACACATTCAGTGAAAGTAATTGTTAATCTTGATTTTGCAGCAAGGACAGCCGTGGGTTTAAGGTTCTTGTAACCTCTTGCATTTCTTAGCAGCAAAGATGAAAAATACCCCATTTCACCCTCTAAAATCCAGGTAAAGTTTCACTTTTTTAGTTAATTTCGATATGTTAATTCAAAATATTGCAGTGCAAGAGCAACTCAGGCAAATTGTTAGAAAATTGAAACAGAGAGAAGAAGGGATTCATATTTGATGCACAAACATTCAGAGGATGGAGCTTCTTATTCTGATGCTTTAAATTGGAGAATGAGATCAATAACACTTTCTATTTCTGTGCTACTTATTTCTTTATTCAAACTCAAAGATCTCCTTGACACAAGCTCTAAGAGATCGGCCACGATATCATCTTTGATGCTCATAATGGTAATTAATTAGCCTAAACTCATAGTATTCTTTTTAATTATGTTGTGGAAATTAGCGCAAACCCATATAACATATTTTGTTTTTGTTTTAGAAATCAAGTTGCTAGAGTTCAAGCCATCTGTAATTGCAGCATCAGCACTCTGTGTCTTCTCATGAGCTATTCCCTTTGCGTTCCCTTCTTACAGACTTCAATTTCATCTTGTGAATATATAAATAAAGTAAGTAGGAAGTTCAATGAATAATGAATAGTTTTATTCCACATTGTTCCCATTTTGGTTACTTTTAACTTGACTTGCGTGGTGCTTTTGTTAGGAGAACTGTTACAATGTTTTGATACAATGCAAGAGATGGTGGCGATGGAGGCGCACGAGCAGGATAGATACAATGTCGAGCACAAGAACTCCAATAAGTGTTCTGGATTACGAACGCACCAAATCAGCAAGTGAGAAAATGGCAGTAGTAGCAGCACCACTGCAACTTTCAGGCCGAAAAGAGAGAATCAAGAGGCGTAAAATAAGTGGTTTTTGTAGTGAAAGCAGGTTCCAGCTTTCTGTATCCAACAGTGTTAGGTTATAATGAGAAAAAGAAATTGGCTACATTTCAGCATATTTTTACCACCGAAAGAGAAAAGCAATTGATGAGCATGATTTGAAGCAGAGATATTGAAGGCTCACCAAGAGAACAGTAAAAATGAAAAAAAGAGAAATAAATTGTTCCATGAGGGACAAAAAGCGGCTTCAGTGTTGAGTCTCCCATCATTGTTTTGTGCTTTTGTTTTGGTTCAAGTAATTTGGTTATGTCTCAGTGTCCGTGCTTGGTAACAGCGAGGGTACAACAAATGCTTCAATAAGATAATAATTTTCTGAAAACGCAAGAAATGGTGTACACATAGTCAACGCATATAAGAAATTGAACGAAAGCATAAACAATTATATCATCAATCAGAAAAAAATTGGCGTGTGAGATTTAATTAGTGTTGGTTGGACTAAGAGAGTGGAAGCTACAACGTCCAAGGCACGTAGCTTCGTTAAAGATTTAGTATCTTTGTCGAAGATAGAAGCCATTTATGTGCTTCACAGAATCAAGTCGTGAATAACAAATGATTTATGTAACTTGTGATCTTCTTTCTAGTTCTTTTGAACTTATGGGTTTAATAGCATAGCTTGGACTGTTTAGTTTCTTTTGTTGGGGGGATAAATTGGACAACTTTGAGTAGCTAGATGGTCCTTGTACAAAAAATTTTGGGCCACTGTGGAGTGTAAGGTAAATGAGAAATCAGAACTGGATATGTGATTGTCAGTGCGGTTTACCTTGAATGGTAGCATCTTATTTTAGGACTAACAAGGAGAGAGTAATAATATTGATTGTATATTTGATTTACAAGTTTGGTCAATATACATGAGAGCTATACTCTTTTACTAAACAGAGATGCCTAAATACAAGAAGAGATAAATAAACTTTTGAATGTTAAACTATTAGAGGAGATTTGTGGAGATAAAGCAGAATCAGAGTTTGTTGAAACTACTGTAGCTTAGCCACTTGAGTTGGGAGAAAGAGATGAACATTGATGAAGATTCTCTAACAGGCCCTTGCAAGACGGTGTGCTCATTGAAGACATTGATCTTGGAGCGTAATTTGTGAAATGTGATAGACAGTAGGGGCTTAGTCAAGGCATCAGCAAGTTGGTCTTGGAGAGATGTGAGACACTATGAAAGACCTTTGAGCCACATGGTCACGAACAAAATGGTAGTCGATAGAGGTGCTTCATTCTTAAGTGAAAGACAAGATTGACGGAGAGACAGGTTGCACCAATGTTATCAAAAAAAATCTGCGGAGTTGATAGGCAATCAACATGTAACTCAGTAAGTAAATTTTAAGCCAAGGCACCTTAGTAGCATAGGATGTAGCGCTCAATATTCGGCTTCCGTTGATGAACGGGCAATAGTTTTTTTTTCTTGGAACACTAGGAAATTGCATTACCATGAGATAGAAATGTATGCAAAAGTGGATGTGCATCATCATGATTGCTCGCTCAATCAACGTTTGTAAAGGTGTACACAAAGCTTTAATGACATTTAAAAAAACAAACCATGATGTATGGTAGCTTTCAAGTAGCGTAAATCCGTTTGGCTACTGACCAGTGAGTCTTAGTTGGAGAGTGCATGAATTGTGCCAGTTTGTTGACTGCGTAAGATATGCCAGGCCGAGTGAGGGACAAATACTGAAAGGCACCAAGAATGACGAAAACTAGGTTGCATCGGTGGATGAAGAACCGTCATGCAGCTGAAGAGACTGAGTGGAAGACTAGGCGTACTGCATTCTTTTGCTCCAGACATTTTTGTCCGTTCCAATAAGTCTCTTATATATTGTGCTGGGTTAAAAGAACCCCAGAGTTGGTTGGCAGAACTAATACCAAAAAAATAGTGAAGATCACCAAGGTCCTTGTAGAAAAGTGAGATGCCAATGCTTGCAAAAAATATGTGAGAGTCGTGTTGTCATTGCCGGTGACAATCAAATCATCTACACAAACCAAAAAATAGAGAATAATACCACTACGATGATAGATGAAAACGAAGTGTCACTGCGTGAATTAGCAAACCCATAGATTAAAAACCTTTGAGCTCATTATACCCTGCCCTTGGAGGTTGTTAGACTAAATGGCCTTCCATAATTGGCAAACAAAGTGTGGATTGTTTTTATCAATAAAGTCTGCGGTTGCGCATAAAGACTTCTTCAGACAATGTTTGATAGAGAAAAGCATTGTTGACATCCAAATGACGTAAGGCCAATCATTGGACAAGGCGAGAGTAGTATTAGCCGAATAGTCGTTGATTAACAACCGGACTAAAAGTTCATGAAAATCAATACTAGGATGTTGGTGATACCCCTGGCGACGAGAGGAGCTTTGTACTTGGAGATTGATCATTGGGGTGTCATTTAATTCGGAAAAACCATTTGCAGCCAACTATATTTTGAGAAAGAGAAGGAGGGAAAAAGTTCCCATGTTCCATTGCGAAGAGTGCCATAAGCTCATTGGACATGCGTGCCATTCAGCAAATTTAATGGCCTGGATAACACAGGTAGGTTCAACAGAGGTAGGACAGGATGGTTTGTAGTTGTATGACAGGACATTTGGGTTTGAAAATGTTATTTTTGGAGTGAGTAGTCATGGAATGAGAGGAAGTTTGTGGAAGTGGGAGAGTTTTGTGGCATAGGATGGGCTGGAAGTTGTGATGAGGAATCGACAAGAGTAAATCTGTAGCAAGAGAACTAGAAACAAGAAGTGAGGGAGAAACAATATTTAGAGGAGAGGAGTTATAAGTGTAAGTACCTGACTCAACAGAAAGAGGCGACAAAGATATGATGGGAGGTTACGACATAATGTGCAAAAGAGTTTCCATGGTGGTCTCCACCGTTGAGTGTGCACAAAAGGAGGCAAAGACATAGAAGAAGGTAAAGCAAGTGCCAATCCTAATGAGATGAAAACAGCCAAAGTGGAATTTGAAAAGGAACTTCAGTGTCAACAAACCTAACATGACGAGAGGTGTAAATTTTTTTGGTGGTAATGTCCAAACAAAAATATGCACTTTGATTAAGAGAGTAACCAAGAAAAATACATGGAGAAGATTTAGGTTCAAGTTTATGGAATTGTACCGTTTTAACCAAGGAAAGCAGAGACACCCAAAAACTTTCAGTTTATTGAATTTGGTTTCCGGTTAAATAATTTTTCATAGGGGGAAGCAAAATCTGTATAGGAGTGGGAAGTCAATTAATCAAAAAAACCACAGTTTGAAAAGCATAAGACCAATATTTGGGAGGGAGTTTTGCTTGATGAAGAAGGGTTAGACAATGTTGACAATATGTTTATGACGTCTTTCAGCAATGTCATTGTGTTGTGGTGTATGAGGTGGTGTTTTAAGATGTGTATTCCCATTGTGCTTAGAAAATCTTTTAGAGCAATATATCCACCACCATTCAAGTAGACACAGACTATAAGACGCTTAAAAAAAATTTCAACCATAGCTTTATATTGGCAAAAAGTGGTGAACACATCAGATTTGAGACACAAGGGATTAGCCAAACATATTAGTGAAATGATCCACAAAAATAACATAATATAAAAACCAAGAACAGATTGAAAAGGAGAGGGTCCCCAAACATCATTGTAAATTAAATCAAGAGGCCTTCGACTTTTAAAGTGGATTCACCAAATGGTAGACGTTAGCTAGCTTTTATTGCACAAACAAGACTAACACAAAAATTAGGGGGAATAGAGAGGAAATGACACTGAACCACATTTAACTGATATTCTATATTTTTAAAGCTGGATGACCAAGAGCCCATGCCAAATTCGTGGAGACGTAGAAGTAGTTACACCAGCAGAGAAACCACGGCTAGGCAAACATTTATGTGGTTGGGGTGTTTTAGCAAAATCTCAAATGGAGGGGGTTAAAAGAAATCATTCAAAAAATAATATTATATTAATATTTAAAAAGGAGGGCAATTTAGTAATCTATATAACATACCCACCAATTCGTTCTTCCCAACCAAACATATCAATATAACGTACCCACCAATTTATTCCAACATAATCAAACATATTTTCCTAAATATTCCTAGTAATCTTTAAGGTAATCTATCTTTCCATTAATATAATATTTCTAATAATATACAATACTTTATGAACCAAACGCACCCTTAGAGTAGTGTTATTTCCCCCCGTTTATTGTCTTATTAATCTCTCTTTCTAAATAAACTATATTATAAACTTTAATAGTATTTTAAAATCTAGATAAACCTCATTTAATTCCCCATTCAAACCACACCACCCCCCCCAAAAAAAAAAAAAAAAGAACTTTGATATTTTTCTTCTCTCCCAACACTATGCACACACCATCCTTCGATCAACATAAACTCAACCATAATTTGTAAAATGGAAGATGACATGCACCTAATCTAATAGGAAATGAAATATTAGAGAAAAAAGAAGGAAAAAAAAATTACCTTCATTGTTTTAACGCCCAATTGCATAATGTTTACATTGATTGTGGTTAAGTTAATGAATGTGGATTATTATAACAATTTGTTCTCTATTACTAAGTGAAAATCAAGAGTGAAATATTATACACCAGATCTCAATCTTCTTAGGTTAATTCTTGATGTTCTTTAGCCCTCTTTCGTAATTTTCTAAGATATATAGTGATTAAAAACAAATTCAAGATAGGGGTTTAATAAGTTAATAAGTACGAATGCAGTTAAAATTAGGAAAATCTTTTGTAAAGTATTATTAAAAAAAAAAAAAAAAAAAGAACATAGAATTTACGAGTATTTTTATTTTAAATAGTTCTTATTTTAACAAACAAAATTGAATAAATCCCTTAACATTACCTGGTAGTTTGAGGGTGCCATAAATCATGCATGATTATCCGCGGCTATAATCATGGAGATGATCAAAATGATAATACCTTACTGTGCCAATTTATCCACTTACAGCTAGCTGTGGCATGCTTATGCTTCACGTGCATAAATTCCTCTCAAAGGAATTGATACCATTTTTTCTTCTGTCCACATTTGCAAGTCTTTTGATTAAAGGAGATAAATATATTAATTAGCAATTAAAGAATGCTTTATTAATCCTGCTCCCGGAAGTTTCCAGGCGGGTCTTAAATTAGGTCCCACATGGACTTCACGGGTTCATTTTCAATATTATGTGGGTCTCCTGCTGAGTCCTGTTATCATTTCATATTCAATAATACTATTGGATTTGCATGAATGATTACAATAATGATAAAATAACGTACAGATAGATTCATACATGATTTTTTTTCTTTCAATTCTCTGTACACATTGGTGAATTGATGTCTTATAATATAGACTGAGTAATTAATGGTTGAGCTTTGTCAAAAGAAGGGACCTCCCCAAAAGTTAATTTTGTTTTGTTTGAAAATTTTCGTGTTTTGTCGAGATTATGCAAAATTAATAAATCTCGTCTTTATTCCCGAAGGTCGTTGAATGATTAATTGATTATACTGCTGCATACCCATTTAAATATTGGATAATTAGTTATAAACTACAAATATTGCAATGTAAGAGTATTTTAAGATTTTATATGTTATTAGATTTATGTCAATAATAATTAATTAAATTAGATATCTCTAGTTTTTTTTATCTTAGTTATGATTAAGATAAATGTTACATATACAGTACAAATTAATTATATAAATTATCATCTACAAACCGATATAATAACTCTGTATGTTTGACATATAATATACTCTAATTTGTTTGACATACAAGGTGTTATAACATATCCTTTCACCTAATTCTAAATGAGCTCAAGATTACTACTATCAGAAACGCATTGAGGCAGTTTTTTTAGTCCCTCGAAAGCTTCAAATACGGAAACAAAGCCAGTCTTCGTTGCATCGTTTTCACATTTCTCAATTCTCTCCTTTACATTGAATAGGGTCTCAAAAGCTGAACAGAAAAAATGAATGCAGATTTAACAAGGCGGGAAATGCCTTATCAGGGGTGATGGGGCCTCATATGATCATATCTCATACAACAACCACCTGCAACTTCCATAGATCATCGTCAGGATTTACTGGATAAGCATCAATTTTCAGTCAAAATGACAAATATCCCAGAGAAAATAGTATGACATTTGGCTCCATTTGATTAACTATTCTAATGCTTTTTAAAATAGTATTTTGGAAAAAATAAAATTGGGTTATCTCTATGAAAAAGGTAATTATTAATATTTTAAGCGTTGAATAAAATAGAATTAGATTTTGTAAATATTGAAACAAATGTATTTTTAGGTTTTTAGGATAGCATAATGAAATAAGATATAGTAATAATAGTGAACCAAAATGGCTATATTTATGAAAGACAGGTAAATATTACATTGCTTTGTAAATTTAATTGTCAATATCTATTAAATATTACACATGGGAATTTGAAATCATTGACGTTAAGCATTAATTTTATATGAATTCATGATTGATGAAAAAATGTAAATGATATATCGACGAAATGTATACATGAATGCTATATTTATAATTTGCTTTCTTTTTCTTTTACTAATGAGAAACCTTGAATAGGATAAACTAAACACTCCAAAGCAGAATATATATCAAGTAAATTTAGATATTTTACGTTGTTAGAATTAAAAAACTTTCAAATTTATAATCATATTATTTTATCCATGACGGTTTAATTGGATGATCAAACTTGTGGTTTGTTCCCATAAAGTTTGGGTTTGAGTCCCCTCAAAAACACCCGCATTATTAAAAGTCATTATTTCTCAATTCCAAAAAATTGCAAGTTTGATAGGGACTCTAGTTTCAAAACCGAAGCAAATGTTGGGGGATTTTTAGAAATTAAACTCATCAGCGAAATTATAAAAAAAGTAAAACTGTAATTTTTATTTGCCCAAAATTTATGAATCACACACTAAAAAAAGAATCTATAAATGCACGTTTATTGATGAATTAAAAAGAGTTGATTATGAAAGCATAAACTATAATTATATTTTATCTTTTGTTTTAGGAAATTTCCAGGAATTTGATGCCTCTTAAAGTGGTGGGGTTATGACTCTCCGTTTCTGCATTTGTCAAGTTCATAACATGCTAATAATCATACATATATTATCGCTGTCACAGAAGACAGCCACAAATTCAAAATTTAAAAATGAAAAATCAAATCAATAATTTACCGAGACATTAAATCAACGAGTGAACATTTTGAGTTCCCGCGGCAAAGCTTAAAATAATAATAATATATACTTCCACATTTATATGTGAGGTATAGCAATGGCAAATATATTTTAAATTTAAATACAAAAATGTGAGAAAATTGTTAGGATATAGATCGAGTGGCATTTATCACAAACACGTGAGGGACATGTACGGGTACTTGTGGATGGGGGCCATTTGATGGGTTTATTATCTCCATATGATGGGACTGGTTGTAGTCCAGTCGACACGTGGCCTAACAGCTGTCCCATTCCCAACGTTAGGCAATCAATGCCCAAACCCGGAATTACCTTTTAATTATTTACTGATAAGTTGATTGTCTAAATCTGGTGATTAGATTTCCTAGTTTGGTTTACGTTGAATGTTAATTATGACAAGAATCAGTAAATAATTAAGAAATAAAAAGGTAGTTTTAAAGTATTTTGTTCAATAATTAATAGCATTTTTTTTTAAATACCCATAAGATAAGATTGATTTAACAATAATTAACGAGCTATTTTCCTGAATTTTTTTAATTAATGGGGCATTATTTTTATAAATACGTTGGAAATAACCGGATTCATCGAAGTCAAGAAAAGGAATTGAGAAAAGTTAGAGCAAGAGAAACGTTTGTCACAAAAGCTGTGTTGCCAGCTAATAAGCAACAATATACGAATGCAAAACAGTTTATTAATTTTTTTTTTTTTTTTTTTTTTGATATTTCTCTAAATGTAAGTAACGATCGTATATTATGTGTAAATTCTCTGCCATATTCCCTAGCTGCAGACACACTTCAGTTTCATTCTGCAACAATTTGGCTCATGTCACACTTAAAATAATGGATGTTATTAATTGAACATTGTAGAGATTAAATCTGATTATTATTTCTTAAATTAATAATCATATGTCTCACGTTGAGCTGAAAGGGGAAAATACCGCAAAACAACAATGAAGATTGAAGTGGGCATTTGAGAGAGATGTATTAGTAATGTAGAAATGCCACAAGTTTTAATTTGGTCAGAAAGAGACAGGCCTCCTGACAAATGCCTCACTTTTATTTATATCTTGTATTGTATTTGTATGCATCTTATAATTCAATTTCAGCCTAGTAATATTGGTTCGAGAGATTAGTTTAAATTTATAAGACTGGTTTTAACAAATGCTCTTGAAGTTTGACTTAATTTCACCAGAATCTCCGTTTGAACTTGACTGATGAATTAGGATGGTGACCCAATGCTAAGGACAGAAGAGCATGGAGATACATGTGATATAGTTTGATAAAGCTGACTGAGGAACTTGTAACTGCCTAATTTGTAAATAAAATAAATGATTAGTAAACAGTAAGAAAGCAAAAGTAAAAAAAGAAAAAGGAAAAAAATAAAAAGAATCTTTCAAAGTATTTTTATAACTTAATTAATTAATCGCTGTTAGAATTATATTTCCTAAAACAAAACAAAACAAAAAAGTTTACTTCCTGCAGGAATAGTATGTTTCTCTGAGGTCCGCAAAAGTTTATGAATTTTCTCCATATAGTTTTGGAAAAAAAATATTTTGTTTAGATTAAACAATGAAACATTCTTAAATTTATTGTGTTCATTTTCCAAGAATAAGTTATGAGAGAGGGGGCAGGACCAACATACATATAAGTTATAACTAATGAGCAGCTCTGCCCTACTGAGAAGAGAGGTTGAAGATACAGAGCTTCTCTTTTCCATATATTACTCACTCTCTTGCAAACTTTTCTCTCTCTCACTTCATTGCTTTTGTTTTGCTTTCTCTCTTTCTTGACCATTCTCTGCTACAAAACACAGACTTCACACATATCTATATCATTTAAACAAAATTAAGAAATTTTAGAGATGGAGTTTGATCTTGAGAAACCATTCACAAGCTTGGAAGAACAACAAGATCTGAAAATTCCCCTCTCTTTGCCTCTGGTCTGATCACATGCCCACAAAAGTTCATCAATGCTTGAAAATTACTGATTTTTATCCCTCCTTTCGGCAAGAAGCTGTGTCTCTCATTTTGCTGGTAAAAGTTGAGCCAAACTTGTATAGTCTTTTTAACTTTGGAGATCTCTCTCTCTTTTTCATTTTTTTATTCTTGTACCTTTTGTAACTGTTTTGGTTGGGCAGGCACAATTTTCCGGCAACTTTGAGCCATCCATTCCCTACCTTGCCGTCACTTATTTGGACCGGTTATCTCCCGCAAGAAATTCCGGTAAAAAGAGCTATAAAACAATGCTTTTGGTGGTTTTTCTAATATATACATATTTTATTGATATGGGCGTGTTTTTTTTTTTTTTTTGTTATGTTCTGTTTATTGCTGCAACTTTCGTACAAAACCAAAAAAATATGTTTTTCTTTGTAAATAATGCTTCATTAATCGTGAACATGTTGTGAAATGTTACACATTCAGTGAAAGTAATTGTTAATCTTGATTTTGCAGCAAGGACAAGCCGTGGGTTTTAAGGATTTGTAACCTCTTGCATTTCTCTAGCAGCAAAGATGAAAAATACCCACTTCTCACCCTCTAAAATCCAGGTAAAGTTTTCACTTTTTAGTTAATTTCGATATGTTAATTCAAAATATTGCAGTGCAAGAGCAACTCAGGCAAATTGTTAGAAAATTGAAACAGAGAGAAGAAGGATTCATATTTGATGCACAAACGATTCAGAGGATGGAGCTTCTTATTCTGATGCTTAAATTGGAGAATGAGATCAATAACACCTTTCTCATTTCTGTGTCATTCATTTCTTATTCAAACTCAAAGATCCCTTTGACACAAGCTCTAAGAGATCGAGACAGATATCATCTTTGATGCTCATAATGGTAATTAATTAGCCTAAACTCATTAGTATTCTTTTAATTATGTTTCTGTGGAAATTAGCGCAAAACCATATAACATATTTGTTTTGTTTTAGAAATCAAGTTGTAGAGTTCAAGCCATCTGTAATGCAGCATCAGCATTCTTGTGTCTTCTCATGAGCTATTCCTTTGCAGTTCCTTCTTTCAAGACTTCAATTTCATCTTGGGTATATAAATAAAGTAAGTAGGAAGTTCAATGAATACGAATAGTTTTATTCCACATTGTTCCCATTTTGGTTACTTTTAACTTGACTTGCGTGGTGCTTTTGTTTTAGGAGAACCTGTTACAATGTTTTGATACAATGCAAGAGATGGTGGCGATGGAGGCGCACGAGTCAGTGATAGATACAATGTCGAGCACAAGAACTCCAATAAGTGTTCTGGATTACGAACGCACCAAATCAGCAAGTGAGAAAATGGACCAGTAGTAGCAGCACCACTGCAATTCAGGCCGGAAAAGAGAGAAATCAAGAGGCGTAAAATAAGTGGTTTTTGTAGTGAAAGCAGGGTCCAGCTTTCCGTATCCAACGGTGTAGGTTATAATGAGAAAAGAAATTGGTCTACATTTCAGCATATTTTTACCACCGAAGAGAAAAGCAATTGATGAGCATGATTTGAAGCAGCAGATATTGAAGGCTCACCAGAGAACAGTAAAAAATGAAAAAAAGAGAAATAAATTGGTTCCATGAGGGACAAAAAGCGGCTTCAGTGGAGTCTCCCATCATTGGTTTGTGCTTGTTTTGGTTCAAGTTAATTTGGTTATGTCTCAGTGTCCCTTGCTTGGTAACAGCGAGGGTACAACAAATGCTTCAATAAGATAATAATTTTCTTGAAAACGCAAAGAAATGGTGTACACATAGTCAACGCATATAGGAAATTGAACGAAAGCATAAACAATTATATCTATATCAGAAAAAAAATTGGCGTGTGAGATTTAATTATGTGTGGTTGGACTAAGAGAGTGGAAGCTACAACGTCCAAGGCACGTAGCTTCGTTAAAGATTTTAGTATCTTGTCGAAGATAGAGCCATTTATGTGCTTCACAGAAATTCAGTCGTGAATAACAAATGATTATGTAACTTGTGACTTCTTCTCTAGTTCTTGAACTTATGGGTTTAATAGCATAGCTGGACTGTTTAGTTTCTTTTGTTGGGGGGATAAATTGGACAACTTTGAGTAGCTAGATGGTCCTTGTACAAAAAATTTTGGGCCACTGTGGAGTGTAAGGTAATATGAGAAATCAGAACTGGATATGTGATTGTCAGTGCGGTTTACCTTGAATGGTAGCATCTTATTTTAGGACTAACAAGGAGAGAGATAAAATATTGATTGTATATTTGATTTACAAGTTTGGTCAATATATACATGAGAGCTATACTCTTTACTAAACAGAGATGCCTAAATACAAGGAAGAGATAAAATAAACTTTTGAATGTTAAACTAATTAGAGGAGATTTGTGGAGATAAAGCAGAATCAGAGTTTGTTGAAACTACTGTAGCTTAGCCACTTGAGTCTGAGGAGAAAGAGATGACACCATCTGATGAAGATTCTCTAACAGGCCCTTGCAAGCGGTGCTCCATTGAAGACATTGATCTTGGAGGTAATTTGTGAAATGTGATAGACAGTAGGGGTAGTCAAGGCATCAGCAAGTTGGTCTTTGGATGAGATGTGAGACTATGAAAGACCTTTGAGCCACATGGTCACGAACAAAATGGTAGTCGATAGAGGTGTTCATTCTTAAGTGAAAGACAAAGATTGACGGAGAGACAGGTTGCACCAATGTTATCAAAAAAAATCTGCGGAGTTGATAGGCAATCAACATGTAACTAGTAAGTAAATTTTTAAGCCAAGGCACCTTAGTAGCATAGGATGTAAGCGCTCAATATTCGGCTTCCGTTGATGAACGGGCAATAGTTTTTTGTTTCTTGGAACACTAGGAAATTGCATTACCACTGGATAGATAATGTATGCAAAAGTGGATGTGCAATCATCATGATTGCTCGCTCAATCAACGTTTGTAAAAGTGTTACACAAGCTTTTGATACATTTAAAAAACAAAACATGATGTATGGTAGCTTTCAAGTAGCGAAAATCGTTTGGCTACTGACCAGTGAGTCTTAGTTGGAGAGTGCATGAATTGTGCCAGTTTGTTGACTGCGTAAGATAGCCAGGCCGAGTGAGGGACAAATACTGAAAGGCACCAGAACTTGACGAAACTAGGTTGCATCGGTGGATGAAGAACCGTCATGCAGCTGAAGAGACTGAGTGGAAGACATAGGCGTACTGCATCTTTGCTCCAGACATTTTTGTCCGTTCCAATAAGTCTCTATATATTTGTGCTGGGTTAAAAGAACCCCAGAGGTGGTTGGCAGAACTTCAATACCAAAAAATAGTGAAGATCACCAAGGTCCTTGATAGAAAAGTGAGATGCCAATGCTTGCAAAAAATGTGAGAGTCGTGTTGTCATTGCCGGTGACAATCAAATCATCTACACAAACCAAAAAATAGAGAATAATACCACTACGATGATAGATGAAAAACGAAGTGTCACTGCGTGAATTAGCAAACCCATAGATTAAAAACCTTTGAGCTCCTTTACCATGCCCTTGGAGGTTGTTTAAGACCTTAAATGGCCTTCCATAATTGGCAAACAAAGTGTGGATTGTTTTTATCAATAAGTCTGGCGGTTGTGCATAAAGACTTCTTCAGACAATGTTTGATAGAGAAAAGCATGTTGACATCCAAATGACGTAAAGGCCAATATTGGACAAGGCGAGAGATAGTATTAGCCGAATAGTCGTTGATTTAACAACCGGACTAAAAGTTTCATGAAAATCAATACTAGGATGTTGGTGATACCCCTTGGCGACGAGAGGAGCTTTGTACTTGGAGATTGATAATGGGGTGTCATTTAATTCGGAAAACCCATTTGCAGCAACTATATTTTGAGAAAGAGAAGGAGAGGAACAAGTTCCCATGTTCCATTGCGAAGAAGTGCCATAAGCTCATGGACATGGCGTGACGCCATTCAGCAAATTTAATGGCCTGGATAACACAGGTAGGTTCAACAGAGGTAGGACATGGATGGTTTGTAGTTGTATGACAGAGACATTTGGGTTTGAAAATGTTATTTTTGGAGTGAGTAGTATGGAATGAGAGGAAGTTTGTGGAAGGTGGAGAGTTTTGTGGCATAGGATGGGCTGGAAGTTGTGATGAGGAATCGACAAGAGTAATATCTGTAGCAAGAGAACTAGAAACAAGAAGTGAGGGAGAAACAATATTTAGAGGAGAGGAGTATAAGTGGTAAGTACCTGACTCAACAGAAAGAGGCGACAAAGATATGATGGGAGGTTACGACATAATGTGCAAAAGAGTTTCCATGGTGGTCTCCACGTTGAGTGTTGCACAACAGGAGGCAAAGACATAGAGAAGGTAAAGACAAGTGCCAATCATAATGAGATGAAAAATCAGCCAAAGTGGAATTTGAAAAAGGAACTTCAGTGTCAACAAACCTAACATGACGAGAGGTGTAAATTTTTTTGGTGGTAATGTCCAAACAAAAATATGCACTTTGATTAAGAGAGTAACCAAGAAAAATACATGGAGAAGATTTAGGTTCAAGTTTATGGAATTGTACAGTTTTAACCAAGGAAAGCAGAGACACCCAAAAACTTTCAGTTTATTGTAATTTGGTTTCCGGTTAAATAATTTTCATAGGGGGAAGCAAATCTAGTATAGGAGTGGGAAGTCAATTAATCAAATAAACCACAGTTTGAAAAGCATAAGACCAATATTGGGAGGGAGTTTTGCTTGATGAAGAAGGGTTAGACAATGTTGACAATATGTTATGACGTCTTTCAGCAATGTCCTTTGTTGTGGTGTATGAGGTGGTGTTTTAAGATGTTGTATTCCCATTGTGCTTAGAAAATCTTTTAGAGCAATATTTATCCACCACCATTCAAGTAGACACAGACTATAAGACGCTTAAAAAAAATTTCAACCATAGCTTTATATTGGCAAAAATGGTGAACACATCAGATTTGAGACACAAGGGATATAGCCAAACATATTTAGTGAAATGTCCACAAAAATAACATAATATAAAAACCAAGACAGATTGAAAAGGAGAGGGTCCCCAAACATCATTGTAAATTAAATCAAGAGGCCTTCGACTTTCTAAAGTGGATTCACCAAATGGTAGACGTTAGCTAGCTTTTATTGCACAAACAAGACTAACACATAAAATAGGGGGAATAGAAGAGGAAAATGACACTGAACCACATTTAACTAGATATTCATTTTTTAAAGCTGGATGACCAAGATGCCCCTGCCAAATTCGTGGAGAAGTAAAGTAGTACCCCAGAGGAAAGCCCCGGCTAGGCTATTATTCGCATCTTCCGTCGTCGGGCACTCATAAAGAACAGCCGTTCTTTTCGCAGAGTAGAGGAGTCCTCGTACATAAACCTTGACACAAAATAAGAAGGAAAAAATTCAATAGAAGTTTAATTAGATCACAAAATTTGGAAACAGATATTAAATTTTGTTTGATGGAAGGCACAAATAAAACATGAGAGAGATTGAAAGAAGGAGAAAAGGAAACATTATAGTGTAAGTAATTTTCAAACCTAAACCATCACCATTGAATGTCATTAGGACCCTCATAAGGTTGAGAGAGACAAGTTCGACATCTAAGAGGTAACATGGTGAGATGATCAGAATCAACTATCCATGGAGTTTGAGCAAATGGGAAGTGGTGACATGAATGGCAGATGGGCAAGGTTAGCGAAGTTGAGGAAAAAGCTTGAAGCATCGCTTGGCATCATGGCCACGCTTGTTGTAGAACTGACAGACAACGTGGTGAAGAGGAGAGGTTGGTTTTGTACTATTTGTGGGCAACAACAGGGTAGGAAGAAGGCCAGGCACTGGGGAAGGGAAATTGGGTTTTGGAGTTCGGTAAGAGGAAGGGGAATGTTTGCTAATGGACAGGTGGTGGGTGGGATCGAATGTGTTTGTCATTGTAAATAAGGAAGGTCTCATGATCAATAATCTAATCAAACATTCTTCGAACAGAACAACAAAATTTTGAGTCCTCAGGGCAGTAATAGTTCCTTGTAAGCAGGACCAAGACCACAGGTTGCATAAACAAGAAGGTTGGCATCACTTGGGGGAGCACCAAGAGTAGTGAGTTCATTGCAATTTGTTGATAGAGACAAGAAAGTTAGTAACGTAGAGAGAACCCCGATTAATCTAGTGAGCTTATCCTTGAGATGAATCATGTGAGTGGTAGCTCTTAGCATAGAGACGAGAGAGGACGAGCATGTTTCACGACAGTTGTTGTAGAAGAAACCAAAGGCATGACACCTTCAGTCAGAGACGCAAAAATCGCATGAAGAATAAGTTGGTCTTGTCGACGCCATGGAAGGTATTTTGGGTGGGGGATAGAATGTCATTTTCAGTTACCATTGGAGAGGGACACGGAAAATGCCATCAAGATATCCTAGAAGATCCAGACCAAAGAAAAGGTGTTGAATTGAGCTTTCCAGGAAAAATAGTTGCCAGTTGATAGAGTGTAATTTATATTTTTTTTATTCCTTCCATATTATGTTTTTTGTTAGTTTATGCCTAGTTGAGTTGATTAGAGTTTATTGTAAGTTTGGCATATTTGGATAGACTTTATGAAATAATTGAGAAAAGATTAGGAAATTCCAAATTTTGTTATTCTGACCAGTGTGCGTTTTTCAGGTTTTTCATGGAGTTAGATTTCTCAATTGCAAAAGTGTTATTCCTAAAAAGTAAAGTAGACGAATCAAGCCTTCCAGGAAGGTATTATAGGTGAGAATCCGAGTTTGTTTGGGCCCTCGTTAGTTGTTGCAAAATCGGACCTGGAATCCTATTCAGGAAGGATTTCCTAGGTGAGTGATTGAGTCTTCGAATGGGCCAACTGGAGCTTCAGATATTGAAAGTAGGTGATTCAAAAGCCAAATTCATCCACACATCCAAGACTACAACTTTTATGAAGTGACCAAGCCCAGAAAGTTCTTTACATTGTGAGAATCCTGGGGCAAGCTGGATTACGAATTCTGATAAGGATTTGACAATTTGGAAGTCTATCATTTAGGAAAGGTCTAGGAAAGTAATTTCCGTTTTTCCTGGGGCAGAATTGAGGAAAAACACATTATTATTTATGAGTTGTTAGGTTAAACAGGGGAGGATGGTAATTCAGGTTTTGTTTAGAGTTTTTACTTTCTACGTCAATATGTACGGCTGATCTTTCTTCTTCAGTTCAAGGGGATTTTAAAGCCTGGATTATGTCATTGGTGTAACTTAACTTCAGTAAAATTGTTCTTAATCTTGTTCTTGTTGGAATTGTTTGTTATTCTGTGTAATTGTTATGATTTTTGTTGGGTGATTAGTAATGGCCTGCTAAATGTTTAATCGGAATTTTATCTGTTAGAATTAGGAATTGTGATATGTAATTGTCCTCTTTCTATTCAATGAGAAACACTGATGATAGATGATTACGAATAAGTTCTCAATCTATCACCTGAATAACATAACAAGTTTAATAATCCGATCTTGCGTGATTGTGCTTGGATTGATCTATTTTCTAATCTTAAGGGCCATTGAATTAAACTTAGAGAGTATTCTAGGTTGTTTAAAGGTTAGGATCTAATTAAGAGCTATTTCATTAGTGACAATTAAGGGAAAATTCGGGTAAACAAGCTTGTTGTTCTAGGGTCAATAATTCCATAATAACGAGATAGAATAATGTTACGGTAGTTCATGTCCAATGCCTGTTTAGGTGGATCTTGAACCGTGAATGGTTGTTTTTAATTTGATATTTTCTACCATTGGAGATTTATTCGTTTCACTTTAGATTGCATTGTCTACAACCCCTTTCATTATTCTGTTGTCATGTTTACTATTTAGGATTTTATTTTATTTTATTTTTCTGTTGTTTTCGTTGTGGTTATTGGTCAAAATATAGGATTTAATCGAATCATTCCCTGTGGGATCGACCCTTGGTCACCCTATATGCAATTTAGTAGTTAGGTTAGTAAGGTTATTAATTTGGAGCATTCGGCACGCTACCACGAGTTGTGAGCTTTAGAGGCAACTGAGCAGCAACATTTATGGTTATTAAATCTGAGTAGAAACATCAATTGTTGACAAATTATTTGGAACAATGTTGGATGCCATTTTGAAAGAAGTAAAAGACAGGAAGGAAGAATGAAGGATCTAGCTCGTTAGAGGAAGGAGCTTTGATACCATAACAAAGAGAGAGTATAAAATATTGATTGTATATTTGATTTACAAGTTTGGTCAATATATACATGAGAGTTGTACTCTTTTACTAAACCAGAGATGCCTAAATACAAGGAAGAGATAAAAGAAACTTTTGAATGTTAAACTAATTAGAGGAGATCTGTGGAGATAAAGCAAAATCCGAGTTTGTTGAAACTACTGCAGCTGACCACTTGAGTTTGGGGAGAAAAAGATGATGCCATCTGATGAAGATTCTCTAATAGGGACCATTATGGTTCATTCTGGTCCAACGATTAAAGCCTAACCTATCATCACGCTATATCAGACAATTCAAAACATGGGGTTTCGGTTTGTTTAGAATGTTGTAAACTTCATTTATTTCATAGAAAGAGTTAACCAACAAAGGATTAAGATAAGTTTTACAATGTACAGGATGAAAATACTCGATCTGGAAGAGCAAATAGAACGATAGTATTTTCTAATTCTAGCATTTTGATTTTGTTATTAGTGTATTCTAATTTCTAAATTGCCAAAGTTACATTTCCATGAGTTCAGAAAGCAAGAGTCGTACAATGGAAAGTCAAAGATTACTAATTATATAAAGAGTAAACAACTTTTTCCCACTCAATATTTGCCTTAATGACACTTTCTCACCCAAAAAGTTTCAAAGTAGCACTTCACTACCCAAATGTTATATTCCGTTAATAATTTCCGTTAAATACAATTCTATTCATTGTGAAGATAAAAATACCCTTCTCTCTTCTTCTTAGCCTTTTCCATTGTTGACAATTGCCGTCGACCTTTTGTCAAATTGTTGGTGTACACGTCGGGAACGATGGAAGGTGATGGCGTTGGGGAGTGCTAGCAACCGAAAAATCAACAAACAAACCACAAACACTTCAAATAAACCTTCATCAATCCTCTTTCAACCCAACAAACACAAAAAACCGAACGAATCAAACCTAATTCATCAATCAAAACTCGAAAAACCTAAAGTAAGGAACCTTCAATCGCGGGCGATTGGTGAGCAAACGTGATTGGGAATGTTGGGGCATTTGGAGAGGAAGAGCTGATGAGTCAAATTGTGGTGACAAGGACGATTCTCGGTGATGGAATCAACCAGAAAACAAAGGGCGCGTAAAAACCAATCAAGCCGATAGTCGACAAACGACGAGCAGATAGGAGCAGGAAGGCAATGGATTTTGGCTAAATGTCAACAGGCAGAAAAATTCATTAGGAAACAAATCAGCTGTCAAGTTAAAGTTGTGAGAGAAAGTTTGTGAGATTCGTCTGTTAGCCTATCTTTATTGAAGCTATAATAGTCCAAAAATTGTGCCTTTTTTAAACTATAGGGTGGGTAAGTGAATTTTTTTCTCTTTTGGTAGTCATGGTAAATTGAATTAATGATTTAAACAAACATAATTTGCATTGATTCGGTAAATTGAATTGATGATTTCAACCATTTAAATTGTTTTGATTTTGCAAATCTGGGATCAAGTATCATTTTTTACTTATCTACACATTCTATCAAAACAATTTTTATCATTTTGTTTTTGTAATTGTTTCTTGGTGAAACGGATCAAATGGCTGTTACTGCCATGGAAGTGATGAGTAGATAACCCAATATTACAAAATCCATGGCAGTGATGAGTAGAGAACTCAAAATTACAAAATTTTGATTCGATTTGTTGTGTATAAATAAATATAAATTTGATTGGTTGTATAGAAACTTTAATTTGGTTATTTTCAATGTTTTAAAACTTGACCCAACCCGACTTTAAAACCAGGGGTGTGAATTCACTCGGAATGACTAGTGGTTGGACCAAGGTCACTGTAGCAACCCACCGGTCCAACCAGTTCTGGGGGAAAACTAGGTGAACTCTTACCTCCAGATTTCAAGCCCTAAAATTGAATTGTCTAATTGGTTTTCCCCAATTTTTCAATCTCTATCGAGCCCTAACCCATTTTTCTCTCTTCCATTTGTAAATTCTTCATCTCATCTCTTCAATTTTTCATTTCACTACGACAGCACCTTCGTTTCACTTCGGCAGTAGCTTCAGTCACTGTCCAAGGTACCGATCTTCATTTCATCTTTCTTTCCATCAATTAATTTATTTTGTGTTCAAATTTCAAAGCACCCATCTTTTCATTTTGTCAAATGGATGTTGTAATTTCTTTGTGTGGAAATGGTGTGTGGCTATGAGGCTATCTGGTGGCTAGGGGTTGCTGCTCAATGGTGTTTGTGACCATGTCATTGCTTGCGTTTGAGAGCTAGCGTGAGTTTGAGAATTGGTTTGAGTAATTTCGGCCTTTTCTCTATGCTGGTTTGAGTTTGAGAGCTATTAGTAAACCGAACATTGCAGTAATGATTGTTTTACTGAATGAAAATGGCATGGCACATCTTCCCATCCTTCGTCTAATGTATCTTGTGGTTCTAGAACTTTATCGAGTTCTACTTTTCTCCCACTAGTACTTCTTAAAAATTCCCTTTCTAAGAAGACACCAGTATGATCGACAAACTTTTTGCACTCTTCTGGATGGTAGAAATAGGATCATTTAGTCTTCTTAGGATACCCCACAAATATAAATTTGTAGAATTTCGGGCCCAACTTGTTCGAAGCCAATTTCTTGACATAAGCCTCACAATCTCAAATCCTTAGATAAGACAAGTTGGGCTTTCGTCCACTCCATTATTCATATGTAGTCTTATCTACAGACCTTGACGGAACACGGTTCAGTGCGTGAGTCACAGTTTCTAGGGCATAACCCCATAATTATGTGGGCAAATTATAAAAACTCATCATGGACCTAACCATTTCAAGTAAGGTCATAATCCTCCCTTCAGACACACCATTATGCTAGGGTGTATACAGAGAGGTGAGTTTTGATACTATCCCACATTCCTTCAGCTATGTTTAACTCAACTTGCCACACTTGTTATTTTGAGAATATCCTTATTGTTGTTAAGAAACGATCCATTTACACAGCGGAAAACAAAAACTTTTAACAATACGGATCGTTCCATAGAACCAAGATCAGGGCACAAATCTACAGTTTATATCAAAATAAGAATCTGCAGAAAATTAATCTAGAGTTTAAGAAATCATATGCACGTTTGGAGGCTCTTCCAAGTTTGTCTCTGAGCGTATCTTGTTACCCGCCCAAGTGCAGGATCGAACCGACATAGTCCACACGAAGATAATCGCAAGGGACTAAAGAAGGATTCGCTAGATCCTCTTTAGTCTTAAGAACAAAGAAGAAAAGAAATGTATTTGATCTTTCAATCAAAAACAAAACTGGCGTGGGAGAGAGTGTTTTGGGGGCTGTCTGTTTTTCCTTTTAATGAATGAGTGAAATGAATAATCTCACTCTTTTCAATTAACCTTTTTCTTTTATAGTAAAATTTAATTGCCCTATTCCCATATATAATAGGCTTGGGCTCCAATCCAAACACCCCTTGTTTCCAAACACTTCCAATTAGATATTTATTTTAATTCATCATTATCTCAATTAAAATCAATTAATATATATTCAATATATATATATATATATATTAACATTTAACAATAATGATAATTTATTTAAATATATGCTAACACATATTTAAACATAATTTCACTTATTTAATTTTTCTAACAAATTAAATAAAAGGCTACGACCTAAGCAAATTTAATTGCACTGTGAAATTACCAAAATACCCTTTTCACCTAAAAAGATGAAAACGCCCTTCTTACTTCTTGAGTCTTAAATTATCTTCTATATGTATGACCCATAGACTCCTCATCATACTGGTAGTGTATAGTATTGCGATTAACACCAATTAATCGTCTCACTAATACACAGACCAAGATTGGCCCATAGCAAGCATCATGGCCACCCAATAGATTCGGATTCAGCAAATTAGCTACCTGTCAACGATATGGTTACCATAAAATTCATTCTTTTCATCATCTGTTATCTCGACGAGACCGAGGCATAGAAATAGTGTCAACCTTTGGTTACTCACGATATTGTGTATTCAGTTACTGGACCAATGACTTTTATTATAAATTGGATAGAGCAACAACTCAACCCACTGTGGCCACAGTTTTAGTGTCATTGCCATATATTGAATTGCGTTGTGAGATAACTTCTCCTGCACCCAGGAGTGATGAATCCTCTATCTATCCACCATAGTCTTGATAGACTCGTTGATACAACCAATCACTACCGTACTGACAGCTCTGAATAGAACTGCGTTAGGCTAGTGTCAAACTACACCAATCGGTGCACAAGGCGCTCTGGTGATCTCAAGTCTAAGGATCACATGCACCGCCATTTGTTAGAGGATTTGTTCCATAGACACTGAGGTTACCATCCATATGGAATCCTCTGGTGGGTCAGTCCAGTGAACTTGTTGCGGTGTATTCGCCTATAGCAAGCACCCATGTGTTGCACCAGGTTGTCACCAAACAACCTTGACAAGTGAGATCAGTCACTACCTTTCGACAGGGTCGTTCAATACTATGATAGCCTTACCGTATTACCTGTGCCCTTACTTCAGAATAACATTGGGGCTACGGACGTTTCTAGAATAGCCACCATATGTGCTCATAGGGCTCTCACTATCAAGATTTGAAACACTTGATACCCTCATCACGGTTCTACCATTCTAAGGACATATATCAATACATATTGCAATAATAATAATTTACGCGATATAGAATAAAATGCCTTTTATTATTGATTAATGAAAATTATTACAAAGAGTCAATTCTACAATAATTGATTGGCTCTAGGGCATCTACTCTAACAATCTCCCACTTGCACTATAGCCAATCATTCATGTATTTAATACCAAATGATCTCAAGTGCCTTTCATGCTTCTGCTGCGACAGAGGCTTTGTCAGTGGATCTGCGAGATTGTCGTCAGTATGCACTTTACTAATCTGCACGTCTTTCCTCTCAACTATCTCTCTGATGAGATGGAATCGTCTGAGTATGTGTCTGGACTTCTGATGAGACCGTGGTTCCCTAGCTTGAGCAATTGCTCCATTGTTGTCACAATAGATGTCTATAGGATCAACAATCGTAGGAACCACACCAAGTTCAGTGACGAACTTCTTAATCCAGACTGCCTCCTTGGCCGCATCTGACAATGCAATATACTCAGCCTCCATTGTAGAGTCCGCTACAGTGCTTTGCTTGGAGCTCTTCCAGCTCACTGCACCGCCATTGAGACAAAATACAAACCCTGATTGCGATCGATAATCGTCTTTGTCCGTTTGGAAACTAGCATCACTGTATCCTCTTACAGTGAGCTCATCTTCCCCTCCATAAACCAAGAACATATCCTTAGTCCTCTTCAAGTACTTAAGAATATTCTTGACAGCCATCCAGTGACGCTCACCTGGATCCGATTGATATCTACTACAAGTGCTCAAAGCACATGAGACATCAATCCGAGTACATAGCATGGCATACATGATGGATCCAATTGCTGATGCATATGGGATCCTCTTCATCCTATCTCTCTCATCTTGTGTTTTAGGACACAATTCCTTAGAGAGATAAACACCATGTGACATCGGAAGAAATCCTTTCTTGGATTCTTCCATACTGAATCGTTTCAGTACTTTGTCAATATATGCACTCTGACTTAGGCCAAGCAACCTACGCGATCTATCACGATAGATCTTTATACCAAGGATGTAGGCTGCTTCCCCTAAGTCTTTCATGGAGAAGCACTTGGATAACCAAGTCTTTACCGACTGCAAGTTCGGTATATCATTCCCGATCAGAAGTATGTCATCGACATACAACACTAGGAATGCTACTGCGCTCCCACTCACTTTCTTGTAAACACAGGGCTCATCTTCGTTTTTGATAAAACCGAATTCTTTTACGGCCTCATCAAAACGAATGTTCCAGCTCCTTGAAGCTTGCTTGAGTCCATAAATGGATCTCTGCAACTTGCATACCTTATTAGCTTGACTATCAAGAACGAAACCATCAGGTTGTGTCATATACACATCCTCCTCAAGGTTTCCGTTCAGGAAAGCAGTTTTGACATCCATTTGCCAAATCTCATAGTCATGATATGCAGCAATTGCAAGCATAATCCGGATGGATTTAATCATGGCAACCGGCGAAAAGGTTTCTTCATAGTCAATGCCATGAATTTGTTTGAAACCTTTGGCAACCAGCCGTGCTTTATAAGTATGCACGTTGCCATCCATGTCAGTCTTCTTCTTGAAGACCCATTTACACCCTATGGGTTTTACCCCTTCAGGTGGTTCCACCAGAGACCACACTTGGTTCTGGTACATGGAGTCCATCTCAGATTTCATGGCTTCAAGCCATTTAACGGAATCTGGATCCGATATAGCGTCTTCGTAGGTTCTGGGTTCATCGTCTTGGTAGACCAGTACGTCACCATGTTGAGTCACGAGATAACCGTATCTCTCGGGCTCATGGCGTACTCTCCCAGATCTACGTAGCTCCTGTGCTACCTGAGGTGGTTCACTTTGATCCACAAGTTGTGGAGTAACCTCCTCATGATGCTCAACCACTCCTTGTGGCACATCATCCCGTCCTTCGTCTAGTATATCTTGTGGTTCTAGAACTTCATCGAGTTCTACTTTTCTCCCACTAGTACTTCTTAGAAAATATTCCTTTTCTAGGAAGACACCAGATCGAGCAACAAAAATTTTGCGCTCTTCTGGGTGGTAGAAATAGTATCCTTTGGTCTCCTTTGGATACCCCACAAATATACATTTACAGGATTTTGGGCCCAGCTTGTTCGAAGTCAATTTCTTAACATAAGCTTCGCAACCCCAAATCCTTAGATAAGACAAGTTGGGCTTTCGCCCACTCCATAGCTCATATGGAGTCTTATCTACAGACTTTGACGGCACACGGTTTAAAACGTGAGTCGCAGTCTCTAGGGCATAACCCCAGAACGATGCAGGTAAATCACTAAAACTCATCATGGACCTAACCATGTCAAGTAAGGTCCTATTCCTCCTTTCTGACACTCCATTGTGTTGGGGTGTATAAGGAGGGGTGAGTTGTGATACTATCCCACATTCCTTCAGGTACTCAGAAAACCCCGAGCTTAAGTATTCACCTCCTCGATCCGACCGAAGAGCTTTAATACTTTTGCCCAACATATTCTGTACTTCATTCCTGAATTCCTTGAATTTATCAAAGGCTTCAGATTTATGTCTCATAAGGTAGACATAACCATATCTACTGAAATCATCAGTAAATGTGATGAAGTATGAATATCCACCTCTGGCTTCAACTATTAGTGGACCACATACATCACTATGGATGATGCCTAACAGCTCAGTGGCCCTTTCACCTTTTCCTGTGAAATGAGACTTGGTCATCTTGCCTAACAGGCATGACTCGCATACCTCAAATGACTGAAAATCAAAAGGGTCCAAAACTCCATCCCTTTGAAGGTTTGCAATGCTAGTCTTATTAACATGACTCAACCTACAGTGCCAGAGATATGTCTGGTTTTGATCGCTATGTTTACCTTTCTTGGTTTCAATATTGAGAATATCTTTATTGTTTAAATCAAGAACATATAATCCATTATATAACCTTGCAATTCCAAATGGAATAGCATTCAAACTAAAGGACGAAAATCCATTAGATATCTCAAAATGATACCTCATATTATCCAAAGCGGACACTGAAATAATATTTCTAGAAATAGAAGGTACGTGATAACAGTTATGTAGTTCCAACAACAAGCCCGTAGGCAAACATAAACAGTAAGTCCCTACAGCCAATGCAGTCACATGTGCTCCATTTCCAACTCGTAGGTCCACTGATGCGTTGTTACTACAACATGCAATGATAGCAAGTGCACTAGTCGCACTAAGTAATAAAGTGATGAGTGAGTATCGTTCCCATAAGGATTGATTTGTTAAGCACTAACTTTCCTAAGTTTTTCTGAAGTTGGAGCAACCGCAATTGTTTGGATCAATGGGAGGATTAAATTTAAACTAAAAACAAAACCTCTAAGTACTAAAAACTGAATATTGAAAGAAAGAAATTAAACGCAAGGATAATATCAATTTAACAAACGGTTAGGGTTTTGACTTTATTCGGACTCTATGGATGAATTCAATGGATTATGCTAATTCCACACTCACATGCACAGATTGTAAATCGAATTCTCTAAATTGTCACATACCTTCTCAGGCTATGAATTCCTACTTTTCTCTATTACACTTCCACACCCAAAAAATTGATGAATAATAGAATCAAGTTCATTAAGCTAATAGAACCCTAGGTTGATTTCATTGGTTCTTAAATCTATCTCTAGCATTTAATACTACAATGGTGATTACCCAAGACACTCAACATGATTCATTTCTCAATCTCATCATGTTCATCAAATAGATTCCATAAAAATAGAATAATCACACAATCTATGCAATAGAGGATGGAAATAACAGTAATCAATTCATTAATCCATAAAAATCCGAAGTTCATCAAAACCCTAACCCAAAAAGGGTTAGTTCATAACTAATTTAACATAAACAACAAAGAAAACAGTAAATAAAATAGTAAGCATATTGAAATAAACAGAAAGAAAAGATATCTCCCCTAGTTGAAGAATCTCCAAGGTTAAAATCTCTAATCTTCTCTATTTCTCAACATAAATCCAAGTTCAAAGAAAACTCTAAAACAAGGCAAAAATGTCTCTCTCTTTACAAAAATGTTTTAAGTGTTTCTTTTATACGTTGCCCTAAAAACCTAAAACCTTCCTAAAATGAAACTGCGCATTTTGAAGAAATCTGAAATTCACAGACTTCGCTGCGGCAAAGAAGGACTTTCGCCATGACGACGAGGTAAGTTGGAATCCCGTTGTTAACTTCCTTCGCCGCAGCGAAGAATAGAGCTTTGCCGCGGCAAACCTTCATGAAAAATTATGAATTTACAGAATTGCCCTCCGCTTGTTTCTTTGCTTGAATCTTCAATCTCCAATGCTTTCCAATCGGAACAAGCTTCATAGTGCTTCCATTTGCTTCAGAACTCTTCCAAATTCCGAGATCCGCTCACTTCTGGGTCCAAAAACTCCAATTCGCTCATTATTTACTCAAAATGTCCATTTTGGCCTAAAACACAAAATGTAGAGAATTAAGAATCAATTCAAGCAAAAATGAACTAAGAAGTATTTAAAATCCGACCAAAAAGCCTAATAAAAACAGTATAATTCTCGGATTATCATCCACCTCTCCATTAGTAAGCACTCTACTCTGCCTTAGTCCCTGCACATCAGTACAAATGTGAGTACCACATCCTGTGTCAATGACCCAAGATGTTGAGGGAGAAAAGTTAATCTCAATCATAAAAATACCTGAAGTCGTAGCATCTGACTTCTTCTTGCTTGCGAGGAAAGCCTTGCAGTGTTTCCTCCAGTGGCCAGGCTTGCCACAAAAGAAGCAGACTACCTTGCCCTTTCCTATGCCACTCTCAGGCCCAAGAGCAACATGTCCTTTGGGCTTGGGCTTGGGCTCGAGCTTGGGCTCGGGCTTGGGTTTGGCCTTGGCCTTACCCTTGCCGTTACCCTTTGCTTTACTTGCAGCAACTAGTAAAACAGGCTTGGACTTTTTCAAATCCTGCTCTGCAGTCCTTAGCATGTTCAAAAGTTCTGACAGGGTTTTCTCCATTGTGTTCATATTGAAATTCATTATGAACGGAGCATAAGAGTCAGGCAAGGATTACAGAATCAAATCCATTTGTAATTCTCCATCCAACTCAAATCCCAAAGTCTCAAGTCTCTCTATGTGCTCGATCATCTTGAGCACATGAGGACCAACTTGGGCTCCCTTAGTCAGACGACTCCCAAACAGTGCTTTCGACACCTTGTACCTCTCATGTCAAGCATTTCTTTTGAAAAGCTCCTTGAGGTGTAGAATAATGGAAGCAACGTCCATATTCTCATGCTGCTTTTGTAGCATAGGTGTCATCGATGCCAAAATTAAGCATTGAACACCATCAGCATCATCAAGGAACTTTTGATAAGCATCATTTATTTTCTGAATGGCATCAAGATCAGGCTCAGCCATGTATGGCATTTCAAGGATATACAATTTCTTTTCTGACTTAAGTATAATCCGAAGATTATGATACCAGTATGAGAAATTGGATCGATCCAACCTGTTTTCTTTCTCGATTATCGGTCGCAGGTTCATAATGCTCATTTTGGTGAATCTACAATTGCAGAAAAAATAAAGTCATTATAAAGTTCATTATTATTTAATATGGTCTTTTATTAAATGATGCTCCCACTATTTTACTCAAGTCAATAGCCCTCACTATTAACTCAGGAAAGCCTGTTGACTTTCCTAGTGGACTGAGATCCCATCCTTCCTATTTCAAACCTTCGCTTTGGCGAACAAGCCAAAATGAGTTGATTAGGTAGGCCAACAAACTTATTCCACACCAGTTGATAGCTCCTACTATCAACCTCAAATGTGAAAAAGCCAACAAGCCAATCACACAATCCAATGGCCCCAACCATTGTCCTCAAGTGTGATTCTCAGTATCAGTAGAGTGGACACTACATGCCACCACGTACACACAATATGTGTACTTCTCTACTATGCCTATGACGGGTTTATCAACCTTCGCTTTGGCAAACAAGCAAAACCGTCATTTTAAGTCGACCCATCACTATTAAGGAAAACTCCAATGCATTTTAACCTCCCACCGGTAGAAGTGCACCCTTCGCTTTGGCGAACAAGATTTCAACGAACAGTGGTTTGATTAAAACCATGGTGATGGAAGGCTTACGTGACTTAATATCCTTTAATTGAGGGTTTGTTATTTAATGTCTCATCAGATTATTATCTTTGTTAGAATAACATTGTTTAACATGTTATTGAACATTCAACGTTAGCATGCATTCTAAACATAATATTAAAACGTGCCAGTACATGGCCCAACTAAAACGGATTTCCTCGAGCCTAGAAGAATTGGTGGGTCACTTAGGGGTCCTGTAATAAATATCTTAAATCTTCAAGTATGGTTGCCTCGTCCTTTGCTCCGTCTTTAAGTACATTACAAAAACATCATTCTAAATTTACAATAAGAATAATTATACAAAATTATTTACATCAATAAATTTAGAAACCTCGATTTACATTCAAGGGGAATGAGATGAGAAGAGAATGTACATTGAGAAGAGGAGAAAGGCAGGACACACATGCCCTATTTAATAAATTTACAACCATACATACACAAAAATTTTTAAAACATTCACCGTAGGTCTAAGGCTCATGTACCGGGCACCATGCAATATACAAACAAGTACATAGCATAAATTTCAAAAACAATCAATTTTTGAAATTGGTGGGTTAATTATTAATTACCCCCTGACAATTTATAGATCTGTAATTTGGTCCAAAAGTTTTAAAACTTTATAATCTAGCCCCTACACACTCGGAAGTGCGCTCGCTGCGGCGATGAGTTAGATCGCCGCAGCGTGCACTGGTTAACTTGACATTCACACTCTACATGCGATCGCCGCTGCGAGCGCTGATTTCGCACAGTGCTCGTCCAAAGGACAATTGCCGCGGCGATGATTTATATCGTCGCGGCGATGGTTTATATCGTCGCGGCAAGCGCTGATTTCGTAATCAGCATGAATGCCAAATACGCACGCCGCGGCGAGTGTGCGCTAATCTGTAGCTCCGAATCAGTTCAAACAACAACCAAAAACACACCAAACAGATTTTGCAATCAATTATACACACCGATTTCAACAAAAATCCATCACCCAATATACCAAACTTGCAGATCATCAACAAATTAAAATCAATCGATTAATTTATTTCTTTAAACATGCTTTTAAGACAGATTTTACACAGATTCTTTAGGCAACATATCATCAATCAAATACATGTAATCAAACATCCACATATAACTGTAAAATCTGGTACCCTAGGCTCTAATACCACTGTTAAGAAGCGATCCATTTACACGGTGGAAAAAAAAAAAAACTTTTAACAATACGGATCGTTCCATAGAACCAAGATCAAGGCACAAATCTACAGTTTATATCAAAATAAGAACCTGCAGAAAATTAATCTAGAGTTTAAGAAATCATACGCACGTTTAGAGGCTCCTCCAAGTTTGTCTCTAAGCGTATTTTGCTACCGACCCAAGTGTAGGATCGAACCGACGTAGTCCACACGAAGATAATCGCAAGGGACTAAAGAGGGATTTGCTTGATCCTCTTTAGTCTTAAGAACAAAGAAGAAAATAAATGTATTTGATCTTTCAATCAAAAACAAAACTGGCGTGGGAGAGAGTGTTTTGAGGGCTGTATGTTTTTCCTCTTAATGAATGAGTGAAATAAATAATCTCACTCTTTTTCAATTAACCTTTTTCTTTTATAGTAAAATTTAATTACCCTATTTCCATATGGAACACTTATTTAATTTTTCCAACAAATTAAATAAAAGGCTACGACCTCAGCAAATTTAATTGCATTGTGAAATTACCAAAATACCCTTTCACCAAAAAAGACGAAAACGCCCTTCTTACTTCCTGAGTCTTAAATTATCTTCTATATGTGTGACCCATAGGATTCTCATTATACCGGTAGTGTATAGTATCGCGATTAATACCAATTAATCGTCTCACTAATACACAGACCAAGATTGGCCCCTAGCAAGGCATCATGGCAATCCGATAGATTCGGATTCAGCAAATTAGCTACCTGTCAACGATATGGTTACCATACAATTCGATCCTTTCATCATCTATTATCTCGACGAGACTGAGGCATAGAAATAGTGTCAACCTTGGGTTACTCTCAATATTGTGTATTCAGTTACTGGACCAATGACCTGTATTATAAACTGGATAGAGCAACAACTTAATCCCATTGTGGCCACAGTTTTAGTCTCATTGCCATATATTGAATTGCACCGTGAGATAACTTCTCCCGCACCCAGGAGTGATTAATCCTCTGTCTATCCACCATAGTCTTGATACACTCGTTGATACAACCAATCACTACCGTACTGACAGCTCTGAATAGAACTGCGTTAGGCTAGTGTCAAACTACACCAATCGGTGCACAAGACGCTCCGGTGATCTCAAGTCTAAGGATCACATGCACCACCATTCGTTAGAGGATTTGTTCCATAGACACTGGGGTTACCATCCATATGGAATCCTCTGGTGGGTCAGTCCAGTGAACTTGCTACGGTGTATTCGCCTACAGCAAGCACCCATGTGTTGCACCAGGTTGTCACCAAACAACCTTGACAAGTGAGATCAGTCACGACTTTTCGACAGGGTCGTTCAACACTATGATAGCCTTACCGTATTATTTGTGCCCTTACTTCAGAATAACATTGGGGCTACGGCTGTTTCTAGAATGGCCACCATATGTGCTCATAGGGCTCTCACTATCAAGATTTGAAACACTTGATACCCTCGTCACGGTTCTACCATTCTAAGGACATATATCAATACATATTGCAATAATAATGATTTACGCAATATAGAATAAAATGCCTTTTATTATTGATTAATGAAAATTATTACAAAGAGTCAATTCTACAATAATTGATTGGCTCTAGGGCATCTACTCTAGCAATTGTCTATTTTAAAAACATATTATTATGAAATAGTTCCATAAAGAATATTATTTATAGTCAAGGACAACAATCCATTAGTAAAGTAATATTCTCACTTGTCCTAAGTGGACACAGAAATATAATTTCTAGAAACTAAAGAAAGATCATAATAATCATCAAGTTCCAAGAAACAAGCCTATAGGCAAAATCAGACGATAAGATCCTACAGCTAATATAGCATCACATGTTGCATTTCCAACTGATAGGTCCACCTCTCCCTCGGGAAGCAATGTACTCTACTATAGTTCCTGCACATCAAAACAAATGTGAGTACCACATCTTGTGTCAATGACCCAAGATGTTGACGAGAGAAGCTCATCTCAATAAAAAACATACCTAACGAAGAAGTAACATTCTTCTTCCTTTTTGCTAGGAAGGCCTTGCAATCTTTCCTCCAGTGGCTGGGATTCCCACAGTGAGTTCAAACACCATTTCTATCTACAACAACTCCTTCCAACAACTTCTGGGTCTTTTCTTTTTCACTTGAGTTGGCTTCAACCAACGTCAATGTTTCTGACATTTTCATGCCTGACTCAGTAGCCTTCAACATATCCAGAAGCTTGGAAAGGGTATTCTTCTTATCATCCTCAATGAAATCATAGACAAATTGAGAGTAAGAATCTAGCAAAGACTGTAATATTAGGTGTATCGCTAAATCCTTAGTAAGTCTGCATCCCAAAATCTCAAGCTTGTTCATATACTCGATCAACTTGAGTATATGATCGCCAATTTTGGTACCCTCTTCCATCTTGCATCTGAACAGTGACCGAGACACCATATGCTCTCATTTCTCTGAAGAAAATGAAGAATAAAAGCCAAGTCCATTTTCTGGCACTATTGTCGTAGTAATGGTGTCATTGATGCAAGCACAATGTATCTTGTCATTTCTACTTTTGCATCATGTGTATGCTTCATATATCCATACCTAGTCTCATGAATAGAACTATTAGCAGGCTCTAGTGACAAAGCCTGCTCAATGGTGTATAACCTATTGCTTGACTGAAGTATATTGTTTATACTTCCATACCAGTCAACAAAATTCTCACCATTCCATTTATTTCCCAGTTCGATGATTTGTCGCAGTGATGATGGGATCATATATCTCAATTTTTTAGTGAATCTACAAGTACAGAATAAGTAAACATTATTACAATGTTTATTATTATTATTTAATAAGGTCTTTTATTAAATAATCGCTCCCACTATTTTCCTCAAGCAAATTGTCCTCACTATTAACTCGAGAAAGCCCATTGCTTTCCTAGTGGATTGAGATCCCATCTAGCCCATTTTAAACCTTCGCTTTGGCGGACAAGCCAAAATGGGTTGATTCGGTAGGCCAACAAACTTAATCCATACCAGTTGATAACTCCTACTACTAACCTCAAATGTGAAGCAAGCCAAAAAGCCAATCACACAATTCAATGGCCTAGCCATCGTCCTCAAGTGTGATTCTCAGTATCAGTAGAGTGGACACTACATGTCGCCATGTACACACAACAAGTGTACTTCTCTACTATGCTTATGACTCGCTTATCAACCTTCACTTTAGCGAACAAGCAAAACACATCATTTCAAGTCAACCCATCACCATTAAGGAAAACTCCAATGAACTTTAACCTCCCACTGGTAGAAGTATACCCTTCGCTTTGGCAAACAAGGTTCCGACGAACAGTGGTTTGATTAAACCCATGGTGATGGAAGGCATACACATGACTTAATATACTTTATTTGAAGGTTTTTATTTTATGTCTCACCAGTTTTTATCTTTATTAGCATGTTATAGTCATAACATACACCCTTAGCATGCATTCTATGCATTTAAGGAAACGTGTCGGTACATGGCCTAACTAAAACTGATTTCCTCGAGCCTAGAGGAATCGGTAGGTTACCTAGGGGTCTTATTATAAATATCTTGAGTCTTCAAGTATGATTGCCTCATCCTTGCTCTGTCTTCAAGTACATTACAAAATGCATCATACTAAATTTACAGTGAAATTAATTCTACAATAATTTTACATCAATAAATTTAGAAACCTCGATTTACATTCAAGGGGAATGAGATGAGAAGAGAATGTACATTGAGAATGTAGGAGAAAAACAGGGCACACAATCCCTATTTAAAATTTACAATCAGACATACCCAAAAATACTTTAAAACATTCACCACAGGTCCAAGGCTTATGTACCGGGCACCATGCAATTTTTCAAACAAGAATTATTGCATACATTCAAAATAATCAATTTTGAATTGGGTGGGTTGATTTATAAAAATTACCCTCTTGAATTTTGCAGACGATCCAGCATTAAAAAATGTTATAGCAGCATTCATGCTATGGCATAGTTTTATTATGCCATGGTGCACAATGGGAACAAATTTGTGCCGCAACAAAGTTTTATTTCATTGTGGTGCAAAACAAGCAACCCACACTCTGACGACTCGTTTGCGCTATGGTGTATTCTTTTTATGTTGTGACGCAATCACACAATTTTACAATTTGGCATGCAACATCGTCGTATTCACGTTGCGGCGTAGTTCTATTATGCTACCGCCCTCTACGAAGATTTTACGAAACAACGAAGTTTTATTTTGTCGCGGCTCAAATTGCGATTGCTCAATCATGTAACATAATCAAGCCGCGATGAAGTTTATTTCACCGTTGCCCAAATGCGCTCTTACAGTCGCTCAACGTTTTCCCATAATTACGCCATAGTGAAGTTTTATTTTGCCGCAGCACACTTACGTGTTCCAGGCTTACGAAACTCTATGCCACAGCATAGAAGAATTGTGCCGCGGCGCAAATCGTAGTTTCCATAATACTGTTCATGTGCGTATTACAAAAACGATCCAATGCAAATCCCTCAACAAATCCAACACATGTATTAATCAATTTAAGCATTTTTAACAGGTCAAAAAAACTAAACATGCAATATCCAACAATCAATTCAGTTAATCAATAAAAAATACCATTAAAATATATACGATCAAAACCGTAGGCTCTGATACCACTGTTAGTAAATCGATGAGCAGAGGCAGCAAAAAAACAAAAATTATTGCCCATCGATTACTCTGATTTCGCCAAGATCAAGGTCTAATATATATATTGCATGCTTAAACTGAAACAACAAAGATAATATCAATCCATCCAAGGATCAAAGATCTTATGCACGTTTGGAGGCTCCTTCAAGTGTCTTTGAATTTATTTTGCTACTGATTCAATGTAGAATCGCACGAATGGTGATCCATACGAAGATAATCCGAAGAACCAACCCTTGTTTTGCTAGAACAAAGGGGTGGCTTCAAGAATCAGAGGCTTTTAAAAGAATCAAGAAGAGAAAGAATTTCTCTTCAATCTTATGCCTTGGACGTGAGGGAGAGAGTGGGTAAGGGCGGCTGCCTCTTTTCCTTTTCAATTGAATAATGATTGATTGAATTATTCTTTTAACTCAAGTTGCACTTATATAGTGCATGAGTTAAAAACCTTATTCCTATATGGAATAGACATGGGCTCCAACCCTAATCCACCCTTGTATCCAAACACCCTTGTTATGGTATTTTATATTTAATTAATTATTATTATTATTAAAATCAATATATATATATGAAATATATTAACATTTAATTAATAATAATAATTCATTTAGATTTATGCGTACATATATTTAAATATAATCTCACTAATTTAATTTTAATATTAAATTAAACATAGGCAACAACCTCCACAAATTTAATTGCACTGTGAGATTACCAAAATACCCTTTCATCCTAAAAGACAAAAATACCCTTGTATAAATTGATTCTTAAATTATCTTCTAAGTGTGTGACCTGTAGGCTCCTCATCATATTGGTAGTGAGTAGTATCGCAATTAACACCAATTAATTGTCTCACTACATAGAGACCAAGATTGGCCCCTAGCAAGGCATCATGGCCACCCGATAGATTCGGATTCAGCGAAATAGCTACCTATCAATGATATGGTTATCGTGCAATCAAATCCTTTAATCATCTATTATCTCATCGAGATTGAGGTACAGAAATAGTGTTAACCTCGGTTACTCTCGATGTGTTTGTATTCAGTAACTGGACCAATGACCGGAATAATAACTTGGATTGAGCAACAACTCAATTCCATTGGGGCTACAAATTTAGTATCATTGCCATTTACTGAATTGCACAGTAAGATAACTTCTCCTGTACCTAAGAGTGATGAATCCTTTGTCGATCCACCATAGTCTTGATATACTCCTCGATGCAGTCAATCACCACCGTATTGATAGCTCTGAATAGAACTATGTTGGGCTAATGTCAAACTACACCAATCGGTGCACAAGGTGCTCTAGTGATCTCAAGTCTAAGGATCACATGCACCACCATTTGTTAGAGGATTTATTCCATAGACACTGGGGTTACCATCTATATGGAATCCTTTGGTGAGTTAGTTCAGTGAACTTGCCTACAGCAAGCACCCATGTGTTGTACCAGGTTGTTAGCAAACAACCTTGACAAGTGAGATTAGTCACTGTCTTTTGATAGGGTTGTTCAACACTGTCATAACCTTATGATATTATCTGTGTCCTTGGTCAAAATAATACTAGGGCTACGAACATTTCTAGAATGGCCACCGTATGTGATCATAGGGTTCTCACTATCAAGATTTCAAACACTTGATACCCTCGTTATGGTTTTACCATTCTGAAGACATATATCAATACATATCAATATGATTTACATGATATAGAA
This sequence comes from Pistacia vera, assembly GCF_008641045.1. Taxonomy (NCBI): domain Eukaryota; kingdom Viridiplantae; phylum Streptophyta; class Magnoliopsida; order Sapindales; family Anacardiaceae; genus Pistacia; species Pistacia vera. The sequence goes on along the minus strand of NW_022196103.1, from coordinate 900,365 downwards.
TAAAATGTCTTTTATCGATTAATGAACATAATTACAAAGAGTCAATTCTACAATAATTGATTGGCTCTAGGGCACCTACTCTAACATAATGATCCTGGCTTATGTTTTATGGCAGCTAAGATGAAGGTAAAACACAATAAATATTGGGCAAATGTTGATAATATCAACTTAATGATATTCATTGCAATGGTATTGGATCCTAGGTACAAGTTATAATATGCATATTGGGCAATTGATAAAGTGTATGATGTTGTTAATGCTGATAAGTTGGAGAAAAAAAAGTGAATGACACGTTGTTCTCTTTATTTGAGGAGTATAGTTTGCGTAAGGCTAGTCCTAATGTGTAGTCAAGTGAGCAATCTCAAATTGCAAGAGGGATTGAAGTTACAGATGCAAATGTTGCTTCTAAAGTCTTTATGAAGATTATGTTTAATCAGCAAAGGGCTAGATGGCATGCTTTGGAGCCCAAATCTGAGTTGGATAAATATTTACGGGAAAGCCTTGAAGATGAGAACGACCAAAACTTTGATATCTTGTGTTGGTAGAAGATAAATTCAGCAAGATATCAAATTCTTTCTTTGATGGCACGAGATGCTAAATTAACTTCAATATAAATATTGACTATTGGCAATGACCTTCAGTAAATTTAATGTTAGAGTAGGTGCACTAGAGCCAACATTTTAGCTCTTGTAAACTCATTTTATAAATGAATAAAAGGCATCACTTACTTATGAGCATATATACTATAGCATCTATTTATTGCGTATAAAGAAAATAGTATATGTTCTTAGAAAGGTTGAAACCAGTAACGAGGGAATTAAGTGTTATAAATCTTAATTGTGAGAACCTTATTAGCACAAATGGTGGGCCTTTTAAAATCGTCTGTATTCATAGTATAAATCTGACCAAGGACACATATTATACAAAGAGACTATCATCATGTTGAATAACCCTATTGAAAGGTAGTGATAGATCTGACATGTAAATGTTGTGGGCATCAACCTAGTGCAACGCATGGGTGCTTGCTTGTGCAAGTCCACTGTTAGAGTCATGAAAGTAACTCTATTTTGTGATAAAAAGATCTTATGTATAATTAAATTGAAGTTATATTGAGACAATTAAGAGAAATTATGAATTTATGTATAAAAATCATATTTTGAGTTTTTCTTACTAATTTGGCATGTTTGGATTGAAATTTGAGATTGTGTAAGTTGACATTAGGATGTGATTTATTTTCTAGGGTTGATGTTGTCTCATTTATGTTGTTAAGGGGTCAAATTGTCATAAGACTTAGGGTTGATTTTGTCATTTTTCAGTATGTAGGGAGCAAATGGATATTTGTCGTAATGTGTATAAATTGTTGGTAAAAGGTCGTGAACGGGGGACGCGCCAAACCCAAAAACCCTAGCCTCTTCACTGGAGTTTGGTCGCTGGCCATCAACCTTTCATCTTCCAGGCCGGCGACCTTTCACCTTCTCACGCCGATCGGCCACCTTCCACCGCCATTCAATGCACTCTGGCGACGTACGCCTCCCACCATCAATCTCTTCATTTTTTGGTGACCTTGGAGCTTCTCCGGTGTCGATCCAGCTTCTCAAGGTGCTGGCCACCCTTCCTACGGTCAGATCTACCTTCCATCTTGCCAAATCGCCGCCGTTCAATTGCCATCTCGCCAAATCGCCGCAGCGCCTCTTCATCTTCCAGCAGTGATTTCGCTCACTTTTTGGCGACATCTCACCTTCCAACCAGCAAATCCATCATCTCCATCACCTAATCTATCTTCCTGCACCCTTGGATCTACTTTTCGTCGATCGCCGTTGTGAGCCACCGTGAGCCGCCGCCGGATTTCGGCGAGTTGCGTCTGTTAGTCTTCCAGGAGTTCCCTTGGTCATTTTCATCCCTTCTTCACATCATCTCGTCATCGGTTACATCCTCTTCACTATGACCAGCTCCGTTCCCGACATTCCAACCTTCGTCAACACCACCATGAGCAGCTGAGCTCCTAGTTGCCTGTTACGGTGTAGGCGAGATCAAGATCGACACTCATGGATCTTCTTGGCAGTTCTCGACTAGTTGGATGAGCCCAAATGTTGGACATTTGGTTAAGTTTTCGTTTCAGTTTGTTTGCGATGCTTTAATATTATTCTGATGCTTGATGTGCTGAATTGATAATATCCATTGAAAACGTTTGTTGATATATAACTTTTTGCATAATTAGAATGTCGGTTTGAGATTATTGAATGTTGATTATGGCTTTAAATTGCTTTGGTACTGATTGCAATCAAGTTGTATTGGCATTTAATATCATTTCTACTAGGAATGCATTTGTTGCGTAATTAGTTGATTGGATGATATAAGTTGATAGGTTGTACTTGTTAACGTTGTACCAACTAGTGGTGTTTAAAGGTTTAGCATTTTTTGGCTAGTTGATGATAGTCTTTAACTAATCGATCTGTAACTAAGACGACGGGGAGACATGATAGATTATACCTAGATTGCCGAGAGATATTTTTATTGATTTGCCTAGCCTTGTAGGTTTAGGAAATTGAAGAGCGAGGAGAGGAATTGTGAGAGTTGGTCTTGAGTCAAACCAAATTCGTAGCGGCAACGCTTTTAATATTGTGTTTTAGTTAGCAATTTATTTGATGTTTTTAATTTCCTGTAACTAATTAGTTTCCTTAGTTTTAATCAATCAATTTGCCAATTTCTCTTTCGTTAACTCAAATATACATTAGGTCATTAGTCTTGCTCTTTGTGGATTCGACCCTGCTTACCGCTAACTACGGTATTTAGGTTTAATTTTGTGGCCATAAGACTAACCCATCAGAGGATTCCACACAAGATAGCAAACACAGTGTCTGTAGAATATATCCTCTTACGGATGGTGGTGCATGTTGTGCTTTGACTTGAAATCACTAGAGTGCCATGTGTAAATATCGATGTGATTTGACACCAAATCATGCCGTCTCTCTTAGTAATTACTAGAACGATGGTGATTGGTTACATCGAGAAGTACATTATGGCTATGGTGGATTAACAAAGGATTCATCACTCTTGGTTATAGGAGATCTTATCTCGGTGAGATATTTGGTTAAGAACTACAACCTCAAATCAGTGGCCATGGTGGAATCGAGTTGGTGCTCAAATCCAATTTTATATAGTCATCAGATTCGGAAACCAAATATAGAACATGCATTTTCAGGTAGACACTATTTTTGTATCTCAAACCTTGATGAGATATAAGATGATGAAATGGATCAAATTGCACGGTAACCATACTGTAGACAAGGTAAGCCTAATCGTCAATTCTTTGCTTACCAAGGAATCATGATGCCTTGCTATAGGCCAATCTTAATTGGTGTATGAAAGCACTAATTGCTTGATGCTTAATTAGTTATCGGGACACTGTCGGCAAAGTAAAGAGCCTTCGGGTCACACACATACAAGGTAGTTAAGTGAAAAATAGAAATGGAAGGACAATCTTGTCCTTGGGCTGAAAAGGGTATTTCGATAATTTGGGAGTCTAGAGGCATTTTCATCATTATGGGCGAAAATAGCACTCTGGTAATTTTGCTAAGGGGTTGACGCCATTACCCAATTTATTGGAAGAGGATTTAGCAAAATTGGATTCATATTAATTTTAATTAATATGGAGATATATTTAATTTAATTAAATATATATATTAAAAACCCAAATATTAAATATATATATATATATATATATGGATTAAATAAATGTATTTATTTAATTTGTTTATATATATTTATGGAATTAAATATATAGTTTTATTTATTTGATTTAATATTTAATATTTAAATAGGATAATTTCTCTAGGAGATATTATTCTTTCCTTTTAGGATTAGTGGAATCCTTCCAAGATAGGAATTCAAGGATTGTAATTTTTATTGAATTCCTATTTTGAATTACACTATAAAAGGAAGAGGGTTTTTATAGTTTGAGTAAGAATATTTTTTTGGCAAAAAATAGTTTGAAATAAATTGGACTGTTTTTTTTTCTCTCCCTCTGTCTCTCCCATTCGCACCAAAAACCCAAGCCACCTTGTGAGTTTTTCTCACACAATTTCCGCCACCACCACTTAAGCCCTTTGATTGATCTAGTAGTCTATCCTAGGGTGATCTTGAGCCTACCTTCATGTGGATACCGATGGACTCAATCCTACGTTGGATTGATAGAGACTAGTTAGAGAGATCTAGAAGAGGAGCCGCCAATGGAGGTAAATCACATAACCTTGCATGGTTGCTATTTTTATTTTGATTAATTAGCCGAAATCGTGATCTTGGGTAAGGGAATCGTGCCATGGCAAGAATAAAATTTTTGTTCTTCCGTGCTTGCCATGACACGATTCCTACAAGTGGTGTCAGAGCTTTAATTGGACTATTAATCGCATATATGTGATTGTGTGCTAGATTGGCATGTGTAGGTTTTTAATTGTAGAGTAAACAACATTTTCCCACCCAAGGTTTGACGAAACTACAAGTTTCCACCCATGGTTTCATAAATTCCAGACTCCCACCCTTAAATTAACATCATTAGTTTTTTCTCAAATAACCCCCACATCTCAAATTTATCTCAAATAACCCCCACAGAAGATCCCAGCCAAGCCAAAATTCCAGCCTGATTCCAGCACCATTGGACCTCCTCGACACCACCATCAACATCCCCTTATCCTCCTCACCAAAATCCCTAACTTTTCCACTAGAGTGCACCTCGGCGAGGTGTCAAAATTTGGTTGGAAAAGTGCGACAACACACGAAAACCTAAGGGAGGCGACTGTGATCGACAGGCAATTGTGATCGGCGATATTGGGGGTTTTGGTGGGGGGAAGTTGGTGATGCTATTGGTGGTGTTAAGGTGGTTTTCGGTGAGAGGATTGCCAAAATTTGGATGAAACGCCAACTGAAACTAAGAGCGACGACCAGCGATTGGGATGTTCAATCAGGTGGGGAGGTTAGGGGTTTTGATGTGGGGGTTGAGGGGATTGTAATGGTGGTGCCGGGAGGGGTTGACTACGCCAAGAATAGGCTGGAATGGCTTGAAATCGTCAATGGAGTGAATTTGAGAAGTAAAAGGTTATTTTAAAATTTTCTGATGGAGTGAATTTGAGAAGGGAACGGTTATTTTGAAATTTTCTAATAGGGTGAATTGAGAAGTGGAGGGCGATTTTGAAATTTTTATCTTTGAAATGACCATTTCACCATTTTAATTGTTAGATTAAACAGTTTTCTATTAATTTAAGGATAGAAATTTGGAATTTATGAAACCATGGGTGGGAACTTGCAGATTCACCAAACCTTGGATGAAAAAATGTCATTTACTCTAACTTTTATTTAAATATATTTATAAAATTCAATAATAAGGGATTATTAGACAATCCCAATTCGCGCATGAAATTTTCGTTCTAAACCCCTATTTAATTGGGTCTAACGAATTAATTTCCCACTGTTAAATGTGATAAGGATGGGCCGCCTGGAATAAAACTTGGGCATTTAATATGCATTCAAGTCACTATCTGTTACACGTGTTCTCGTTCCTAAGGTTTAATTTTCCGCAGATTTGACTCACCCATTTCTGTCCTTTTCCACCAACAGATGGAAATTAATAGGCTTGACTTAACTTTATTGACTAGATTAAAATAAAATGAATAATCAAGCTGTGAATGAGGAGGAAACTATATATATTTATAAAATTAATTTATATTATCTCTTCTATTTGTTAATAGAATCCGAATTATTTAATAAATTTGATTAATCCTGAAGAACTAGGTAGAGATATTAATACGAGGTTGTCCTCAAAGAGAAGCTAAGAGCCTAAGACCTAAGAATCAAAATGCCTTCCTTGAAATTCTTCGTGTTGTTTCTTGTTCAGATCTATCTTGCAAGTTTTCTTACCGGTTTGACAAGTGCAGCTGACCCAACATACCTTAATCACGATTGCCCAAACGCAACAACTTTTTCCAGAAATAGCACCTATCAATCCAACCTTAATTTTGTCCTTTCTTCACTTGTCTCTAATGCCAGCCGCAGGAATGGATTCTCCAACGGTTTCTACAACGCCACCGCAGGCCAAGACCCTAATAAGGTCTATGGTCTCTTTCTTTGCCGTGGTGATGTCAGTCCCACCACCTGTCGAGACTCTGTCAATTTTGCTACCTCAGATGCTCTTAAACTTTGTCCCGTTCAAAAAGATACTGTAATATGGTACGACGAGTGCCTTTTTGGCTACTCAAACGTGTCTATCTTTTCTACTATGGACGCTAGCCCAATGATTTTTCTGTCCAATGTAAATAATGTCACAGAAGCAGCCCGGTTTAAGCAGCTACTAGGGAATACAATGAACGAAGCAGCAACTCAGGCTGGTGATTCTTCTAAAAAAATTTCTACAAGAAAGGGAAATTTCACAACCTCTCAAACACTGTACTGTCTCGTACAGTGCACACCAGACCTATCAAGTCTTGAATGTGATAGTTGTCTTCAACAATAGTTGTCTTCAACAATCTTTTGAAGGTTTGCCGTCTGATAAGGTGGGAGGAAGAATTTTGTTTCCAAGTTGTTATAGCCGGTTTGAGTTGTACCCGTTTTATAATGAAACAGCTACTGCCGCACCGCCACCGCCACAGACGCCTGTGCTCTCTCCTCCACCTCCTGTTTCTGTAGCTAGCCCTGAAGGTAGAGTTGAACTAACGCACTTTGATTTAAATCTATTTCTTTTTCATTATTTCAAGTAAAATTAAGCTTTATCATTTTGAATTACCGAAGATACATTTGTTTATTTATTATTCTAAGTTGAACGCACTGCCAAATTTTTATTCATTTGTTAATGTTTTGTTTTTACTGTTAGCCACGATCAAGCAAAGCTTGATCCATGGCTTGAATCAAGCAAAGCTTGAATTTAGTCATTGGTATAAATCATTAGCATGATTCTAGCATGTATTATAAGTATAAATAGAACCCTTTTATATTGGAAAATATACACCTAAAGTACAATTTCATTCTTTATATTTCTCTTTAGAGTTCTAACATGCTATCAGAGCCTAAGTTTAGGACAGCGAGTTGCTATTTCTATGGTATATGCTTGTCTAGGAAAATTCTGTCACCAAGACGATAATAGTCTTAGAAAACTGGGTTTCAAATGGGACTACTTGTGACCTTTTCGATTTCCTGGGAATTTTCTTGGTATATTAAACCAAATAAGCATAGCACTTACTACTATCTTGGTTTATTGCTCTGCACTGTCTAGGACCTCTGCCTTTGCCATTACAATCCCCTGCCTTTGCCACACCTCCGCACGCGTTCCACACACGCCTTGCCTTGTCAGTTTTGCCACATCATCGATGCCTTGTCGTCGTTGACTCGCTGTGCCATTGTTGGTTTTGCCACGTCATCGTTGACTTACTAGGCCATTGTTGGCCTTTGCCATGTCATCGATGCCACGTCATCATTGACTTGCATATCATCGTTTGCTTTCTTGTTAGCATTGACTCTATTTCAGGATCAACTATTTTGTCTTATTCCAATCGCTTACATCAGCTCTTCACCCAAGACGATTTACGGAGTTAGTTTCCAATCTCAAACTGGAATCTACTTTACCACATTCAGCTTGAGGGGGTGTTAGCCACAATCAAGCAAAGTTTGATCCATGGCTTGAATCAAGCAAAGCTTGATTTTAGCCATTAGCATAAATCATTAGCATGATTCTAGCATGTATTATAAGTATAAATATAGCCCTTGTTCATTGGAAAATATACAATTGAAATACAATTTAATTCTTAAAATTTCTCTCTTGAATTCTTTGCCTTTTTCTATAGAATTCTAACATTTATATTAAACCATTTCTAAAGATGTTTTGAGGGGAAAAACAGAGATGATAATATTCAGATTGTTTTACAGCTTATAGCTATTTTTTGACTTTACACTAAAAATTTGAGCTTTTTACAAGAACTGAGTACTTCTGAATCCTAGTGTACAAAACAAAAGTTTTACTGTTCTTGCAGGAAAAAGCGGAATTTCATCTTCAATAATCATAGCCATCATTGCTCCAATTGTTGTCGCTGTAGTGCTTTTCATAGCCGGCTATTGCCTCCTAATTAGGAGAGCAAGAAAGAAGAATAGCCCTCCACCGGAAGATAATGGTAAATCTTTAAAAAGCTATTTTATTAACCATCCAAACAATCTTTTACTTCCCATTGTCTGTGCATAAATGCTATATTTGCAATCTTTCGGAAGACTAAATATTTATTTTCTGGCTGTGCAGATGGAAATGATGATATTACAACTGTAGAGTCCTTGCAAATTGATTTGGGGACAATTGAAATAGCCACAAAAAAATTCTCAACTGATAACAAGCTGGGCGAAGGTGGATTTGGTGAAGTTTACAAAGTATTCATGTTGTATTTATTTAGACATAGTCGGTTCAGCAGATGATTTAACGATTTGTTAACGAATATTCTCAGGGCATACTTCCTAATGGACAAGCAATAGCTAAAAAGGCTATCAAACAGCTCTGGGCAAGGGGCAGAAGAATTTAAGAATGAGGTTGTATTGGTAGCCAAGCTTCAACACAGAAATTTGGTTAGACTACAGGGATTTTGCTTGGAGGGAGAGGAAAAGATTCTCGTCTATGAATTTGTGATGAACAAAAGCCTTCACTATTTTATCTATGGTTTGAACTGTCTCCATGAATTTCAACGATTCATTAGTCTAATATCCTTGTTTTGCATTTGACCACATTGATTCTTTTATTCATCCTTTTTTGATGGGAAGAGTTGCTTCATTATGCATTTGAACTCAACTCCTAAATGGTTTAATTTGAGATTTTGATTTTGACATATGCAAACCCTAAAAGATAAGCAAAATTGGATTGATCAAGACGTTATAAGATAATTAGAGGCATCGCTCTAGGAATGCTTTACCTTCATGAGGATTCTCGATTGAGAATTATATATCGTGATCTTAAAGCTAACAATATATTGTTAGATGGAATATGAACCCAAAAATTTCTGATTTTGGCATGGCAAGGATAGTTGGAGTTGATCAAACTCAAGTGAATACAAATAGAATTGTTGGGATATAGTAAGTTTTGACTACTACTTGAGGAAAGCATATTAATGAATTCATTCATTAATTATATAGTCCTAACTGTTGAATCATCAGGAAAGGGAAAAAATGTCTACTGATGGTTTGCAAATTTCTACTTGAAATCACAGCAGAAAGTTACAATGCGTCTTTGGGCTTTCTTATATCACAAATGCATTCTTCATTTGGTATACCAAATAGCTCTAGGCATAACATCTGGAGAACCCATTGGTTAGCCTTAAATAAATTAATGTGTAAACTTTTCCAATTAATTTTCAATGGTTTCTTGTTATCTTTAATAGTAATATTATCTCTATTACACAGTAGTTACATATCTCCAGAATATGCTATCCATGGGCAATTCTTAGTGAAATTCGATGTGTATAGTTTTAGTGTCTTAGTACTAGAGATCATTACTGGTAAGAAAGAACAACGATTTCTATCAAACAGATGGTGCTGAGGATCTCATGAGCTAGGTAAGCAAATTATATATTGTATTTCCCCTTTAACAGAGTTAGTATCTTTACATCAAATAGAGAGCGGAGAAATAAAAGAGGTAGAACTAAAGCGCATTTATCGTGACTAATTTACTATTTCAGGCTTGGAAACATTGGAGGGATGGGACACCGTTGCAATTGTTAGATTCGACTTTGACAGAGTCTTACTCGAGAAATGAAGTGATTAGATGCATCCATCTGGGGTTGTTATGTGTCCAGGAAGATCCAACTGACAGACCCACAATGGCAACAGTAGTTCTAATGCTTAACAGTTACTCTGTTACTCTTCCAGCACCTCAACAACCAGCATTTTTCCTTGGTAGTAGAAGGGAGGCTAGCATGGCAACAAAGGAGTTTGACTTTGATCAATCTAAAAGCAAGTCAATGCCATGGTCTGTTGATGATGCATCAATTACCGAAGTATATCCTTGATAATAGGGTGTTTTAGAATTTAATTCACTTGTACAACCAAAAGTGACAAAAATGCTTGTTTCTATATTGTAGTTTGGTGAACTGAAGGATCCTTCATTTCATATAGTGATCCTATATTGGCCAACTTTATTCAGGCAGATGTAGCCTGAAAGGGAGGAGATGTATGCTCAGTATTTTCTTGTTTATGATATAATTTTCATTATGTGCTGTCGCCAGCCTTGATGGTATGCTCTGTATAAAACAGAGTTTTCTGAGGAAAGAGTATCAAATGGTTAATTTGTCACAACTTTCCATTGATTTTTTAATCTGCTGCATTTTGAGTCTTTGAAACTAAACTAATTGAAATGACCTTTTATTATACTTGAATTATTAGTCAAATCTTTTAAAAATATGAGAATGGGCCCAGAAAGTAAGAGCGGAATTGGACGTGTTGGATAAAATGTTACGCATCTTGCATCACTTATGTCACTATCCATTAAATGTGTTTTTCTCTCGTCTAAGATTCCCCAGATTGGACTCAAATTTTCTGTCCTTTTCGTGAAAATTAATTGGCTTGAATTATTTTTATTGACTTGTGTAGACAAGTCTTCTCTGCTAACCCAAATGTACGCATAGTGATCACTTGTGTCCACATTACATATCTGATTCACAATCACAAGAAATAATACAAACATGTCAGAAGATACAAAACAAACCGGAGATATTGTACTTCACAAATGCTGAGACATAAACATCAAAATGAAACCTTTCATGATCTTTGGGTTTCTCTTCCTATTAAGCTTTTTGTTCAGATTCAGCAGTGCAGCTGAGTGCTACCCAACATACGTTTATCGCTTCTGCTCAAACACAACAACTTTGGTTATGGATCCCTTACCCACCATTAACTAGGCATATTTAATGATCTTGTGAGTTGAAAAGCAAATAGTAAAGCTTGCATTGCTTTGTTCAATTATCGTTTTTAATTTTTGTAATTTATTTCACATGCTGTTAATCCGCTTCACTCGATATTATTCATAGTATTCGAAACTGTAAGTTATTTGTCAACTTATGATTATAGTGTAGTAACATTAGTCATGGTATGAACACCTCACTTTGATTTTAGCACAAGTGTTTTTGTTTAAATTTCTAGTGTGACGACTCTTTATCAAAGTGACCACCTTCAATTAAGTTTTTTTTTGTTATATTGTGTGAGCACCTCAGGGTCAGAGTAGTTACATGTATCTAGCAGATATTATGTTAAACATGTATTGCATTTCAATATTCCTATGAGCTGTTTTTATTTTCTTTATGAGATATTGTTTGCGATCCATAACACTTGTCAATTATTTACACAATGAGCTGGAAAGTTTGTTTTCAATGGTCAGTGGTCCCAAGAGAAATGGAATAAATTTTTCATAAAGGTGAAACCATAAAGTTTTCTTGTTGGCCACCTATCCATTTGCATTGGTCAGATATTTTCTATATAAACTCTTCTCCAATGCAATTTTTTTTAAGCTTGATTATTTCTTTGAAAGTACTCTGAATTTTCCTAAATGTTTCATTTGCTATTTTATCAGGTATCAATGTTTAGGTAGGCTTACAAATACCTTCGTCAAAATACTTTGAATTTGTCCTTCCATTCTACGTTGGTTAAGTAGCTGGTGCCTGAAGATTGTTGAGTTGGTTAAACTAAAGTGGATCTTTGTTGTTATACCTTAAGAGGAGCTCAAGACTAACCAGGTGGTTTCGTATACTTGGAGCTTGCTGAGGTAGTATGTAGTCTGACCAAAGGATAGAGATTGAAGCGTTGCTAAATAGGGAGTGCTTTTGTAACTGAGGTTTAATATTTGGTTTTGTAATTAAATTGAAAAGTTTACCATAGTGGATTAGCTTCATTCTAGACTTGGTCCCATAAATGTAGGCATTTTTCTGAACCATGTAAAAACCTAGTGTTTTTTATTTCGGTTCATATTTGATTGTTTTATGTTTATGATAAATGGACACTAAAATCAACTTAGCAACCCCTCTGTTTAGGTTTAATACATTGGTAAGGTATCAAAACTTTCAGAAACAAATACCAGGATGCCTCTGGGCCTAGGTACTCATTATATAATACATATAATAAATACGATATACGAAGAGAAGAAACAAATTAAGAGCAAACAGACACTGTTAGATCCCATCATCATTTGCTTCCGTTAAAAAATAGGGCCAGCCTTCATAATTGGAAGAAAATAGATATGGACATTAATTCTTGAAGCCCCCACTAAGAATTTGATACTTCAATTCCATGGTATGGAATAGCCCCATAACCTTCCATCATGTCTGAACCCTCCATTGGAAATGACTGCTCAAAAATAATTTGTAGTTCTTCCTTTGATAACCCTCCTTGAGCTGTAGCCCCACAGCCTTCCACCATGTACAGATTTTCCATTGGAAATGAGTACTGCTCCAATAAACTTTGGAGATCTCTATATATATTAGATGAACCTATGTTCCCTTTTATGGTCTGGTTTTCATAAATTTCACCAGCGGGATCAGGGGGGCTTGATGAAGAATAATCATCAATAGATAGCTCTGAGGATATTGGAGACTCCTTATAGCCATCCATGTTTTGATACTTCTGGAGCACTGGCAAGTAAGGAATCGACTCCATGTGGATTATTCTGGTTGTCTTCGATGGCGGCTTGTATTTCTTGAAAGCATTTCTTACTCAAGCGGGTGTGCCACTAATTTTTAATCTCGTTGTCTGTTCTTCCTGGAAGTCTTGCTGCAATAGTGGACCGCCTGATATAGATATAAGAGATAAGAAACATGTTACTAAGGTATAAAAATGCCCTAAGAAATTATTGCGAAGCATTCCATATAATCTTAGTTTTGGAAATTTCACAAAATAAGTAAATTCTTCAAAGCATCAATTATCCACAACCATGAATGATTCTCAATTCTCAACTTTTTTTTTTTTTTTTCGAAGTCTTAAACTTTAAATCAAAATCAGTAAGATCTTTTTAAAACTTTTCTCCAAATTCTTTTCACTGAGAATCTCATAATTTTTGTTTTCTAATACCTCCGACCAAAATAAAAATAAAAAACAGTAAAACCTTTTTTATTTTCGCAAAATAATAGCATGCTTGCTATTTAATGAGTTAAAAATTTCAGTTTGAGAAAATACTCTTCTTGTGTCAAAAATACACACTAATATCAACACCACCAATCAGAGTTCAATAATTATTTAAAGATAAGATAGTATTAGCTGTCAAAAACCTAGACCGCCTCCAAGAGATATTTTATATCAATCCTATCCCGTTTTAAGATAAAGATTAAGGAGTCGTCGCCACGTGTTAAGACAACTTACAAAAACACTCATTACATTGACCCTAAAGGTATAAATTGGCACCTCTCTTCGTGAAAAAAGATCGACTGGGAATATGAGAGCTAGACAAACATTTGAGCTTTATTATTTTTTCTTTACAAACAAAGCATTTCTCCATTTTTGTACGCCTTACAAGCAATATGAGAAAAAAAAGTCAAAGAATAATAAAATAACAGTTGATGTAGGATTTGCTTTAAGCACCTCAACCACTATAAAAATTTCTCTTGCTAATATTTTATTAATGTTTCATCAAGCATATATCATCTCAGCGCTATAAACACTTCTTATGAATCATTCACGTGTAATTTCTAAAAACAGCTTAACATTTTATACATACGAGTCGTTGGTGTCCAAATCACGCATCAACAACTCTTAAATTGGATTTATATTGTGTGGAAAATATTCCTAGATTTTTGCAACGAACTTACAAAACCTAGCTAGCAGATTGCAATTACTCTTCAAGTTTACTTAACGTTCTTGTGCTTTTAATAACATCTATCAATTTACGGAAGTAACTACTTGAAATTAACCTGTATATAGTAGTATATGTAATGGAAACAAGAGAAGAACAATGGAAAAGAAAAGGCTACTGATGAAAGATATTTAGATAATAAAAAAAACTGTTCATCTTTCCAGTAAATAATAATAATCACATCCACGCAGCCTCCTGATAAGAGCTAATGAAAAATGATGTTATGTTTTGATAACAAATGAAAACTTCTAATTAACGCCGAGATTTCCCAGTTCTTGATGTCATGTATATATAGCATATATACTACTTACCGATTTCCTAGTTCTTGATGCATCTGGATTATGATTTCTTCTTCTTCTTGAGTGAAGTTTCCACGCTTAATATCTGGCCTTAGGTAATTCATCCAACGAAGTCTACAACTCTTCCCAGTCCTCAACAAACCTAGAAGAGGAGAAAGAAAAAAATAGGTTAATTAAGCATTATATAATTCTCATTCATAGCAAATGAGGTTAATTTTCCGGTTCCTTACCAGCAGGTTTTTGTATCTCAGTCCAATTCCAAATGCCATATTTGCTGATAAAAGCTATCAGTTTCTGGTCTTCTTCAGGACTCCAAGAGGCTCTTTTCAGATTAGATGTGTTCTCAGAATCTCAAGCCTTCACCATCTTTAAGAGAATATGGCTAATTAACTCTACTGCAACTCTTTAATTTGCGGAAATAAGCAGCTCAATGGATTGATTCTACTTATAGCTAATATTGGTCAACAGAGAAAAGTTACTATATAGGCAGACAGACAGACAAGTAGACTTCAATTCTGTAAACTATGTTAAAGAAACTGATAGTTATTCAATTCTGACATGTGGTTCAATGTAATTTTAACAAGGTTAGATCTGCGAACACTGAATGCAACAATTTGCATCATTTTACTCTGCACAATATCTTGATTAAGGTGTATAGAGCTCTCTGTCTCTCTCTTCTTGGTTTCTAAAATCTTTTATTGTCAAACCAACAAATTCTGATTATCATGAACCTGAGAGGTGACCGTTGAATTGATTGATGTACAAAAATAAGATTTAAAAGTGATGCAAAAGTCCAGCAGGAGCAACGTAATCTCGACTTTATAGTTTATTTAATTGTCAGTTGAGGTAATGAATACGGGTTAAATATCATTTTATAAACAATCTCAAATCTACGAGATGAGGATAACTCAAATTTACAAGTGATAAAAGCCAAAACTATGATTGAGAATTCCAAAAAAGAAAAAACCCTTTCTCTTGCATAGTTGCATTGATGAAATTCTTCATTTCTGATTGAAGGGTACTGCTGTATTTATGACCTAAAGGAACTCTGGCTATTACAAATATATATTAACACCTAAAGATAAAAATGATCTAATACGATGAAAACAAACTTAAGAAATTAATGATATAAACAATAAAAAAAATTAAAAAAAAAACTAATCCTAAATTGAAAGTTTTATTCACTTACCAAGTGAATTAAACCTAAGTGAAATGGGTTGTTAAGTTGATTTTAATGTTCATTCATTACCATTATAAATAAGTCGTTCATGAAACAAAATAAAGCACACCAAGGGATTTTACATGGTTCGGCAAAATGTCTGCATCCATGAAACTAAATCCAGATGAAACCAATCTACTATAGTAAACATTTACAGTTCAATTACAAAGCCAAAATTAAGTGTCAATTGCAAGAACACTCATTATTTTTGCAACACTTCAAACTCCACCCTTTGATCAAACTTCGAACTACCACAACAAACTCTACGTTCACGAGACCACCTGGTCAATCTTAAGCTCCTCTCAAGGTACAGCACCGAAGACGCACTTAGCTTCAAAAGCTTGAAATCCCATCAAGCATCACCAATGGAAACCCACGTTCTAGTTATGAACAAATTAACTAAGTTTATCAAAGGTATTTGTAAGCCTACTTAATGCATATGAAACCTGATTCAAACAAAAGAAACCTTAAAGAATTTTCAAAGTAATATCATAGGTATATTCAGGCTTAAGAAGAATTACATTGGAGAAGACGAATATATAGAAAACTTGGACTCCAATGCAAGGGGACAAGTGGCCAACAAGATGCTTTTTGGTTTTACCTTTTTGGAAAGTTTATTCCAAACTTTCTTGGGACCACCAACAATTGCAAACAAAGTTTCCAACACATTATATGAATAAATGACAAGTGTTATAGACCACAAACAATATCTCAAAAGAGAATAAAAGCAGTTTATGGAATAACAAAATGTAATACGCGTTATGCAAAAATATCTGCTAGATGCATATGACTACTTAGACTCTGAAGTGCCCATACGATATAACGGAAAACAAACTTAATTGAAAATGGTCACTTCGATAGAGAGTCGTCACACTGAAAATTTTAAACAGAAATGATTGTACAATATTCAAAGTAAAATGTTTATACCATGACTAGTATTATCACACTAGAATCATAAGTTGATAAACAACTTACATAAGTGATTTACTCCTAGTTTATCCCCTCCATCAAAGAGCCAGCAACGCGTAAACATGCATTCTAAGGCTCATATTAATGATTGATTAAGAAAATGCTTTCAGTATAGCAACATGCTATACCAAGAAGATGTCTGGTGACGTCCAGGTACTTAACTTAGCTTTGTTCTGGGTAACATAGACTTAATTAGGAGAAAGAGTAATGTTACAGTCATTAATGATAATGTATCGAATTTGTGTATCGAATGACGTGATAAAATCCTTATCATTGATTAATATTAAATTAAAATTTATCAGCGATCAGAATTTTATTACGTTATTTGATGCACAAATTTAATGCATTATCGTGGATGATGACTGGATTATTTTTCTTGAGAGAAAATATTAAAGCATTTTAAACAAGAAGTTGATGCGAAGGATTAGACAATTGAAGACGACAAAATACTACACCCACTTTGAACTTTATTTTTCTTTGGATAATCTAAATCATCAATGATTAAAAAAATAATTCTTTTAGAAGCACTCGAAAATCAGATGAGATTAAGCTAGCAGAAAAGACAGCCTAGCTATTGTAATTTGAAGGTGGCAGATTCCGGGCAGGTTTTTATATTAAAAAATGACGTCCTACTTCAAATTTCTATAGTTTATTATGACTTAATAAATCTTTCACGATTGAGTAAGAATTTTATGAACGCGGTGACGATTACTTTAATTAAAATTTATAAAGGTCTAAGTTCTTACTTTGAATTAACATTAGAAGAATACACAATAAGGACAGCAAGAAGCGCGTATAACATGTTTAAATTAAATTATAGTACTGTAGTGGTTAATTCAACACTCTTTTGAATTTTACAATGAACACTCCGGTCAAAGTCCATCCCCTCGTGCCATGACATTACTATTCAACCTGGGATGTATGCGTTCACAATTGGAAAAGAGAATCTAAAGGGTATTATTATATCTTCACTTTCATTCGGATTCAAGGAATAGGTTTAGTTAATTGTTATGCCTAAAGAATGCAGGGCTGACGTAAGGTCAGTCAGCATGCAAAAGTCAGAGCCTGGGTATACCGGCAATCGAGTCACGTGAGAAAAGGAGCAGCATGCTCCTATCAGCACAGTAGGTGCGCGTCAGACCAGCCAGGAGCTGGAAAGCTTCCACATGTCCAAATTCCTACACCAAATCGCGTAAATCACTCTGGAAGGTGGGCAATGGGACGTAAAGGAAGATTTGTACGGATAATCCCACCAACTCACAAATTCAGTAATGATAACCTTAATCCATCCCACTATGAATTGACTGCTACTCTCTCATTTTGGGGATTCGATTATTCTACTCTTGATTAGCTACTCTCTCTCTCTCAACAAGATATAGCATTCACTCTCCTGTATTATCATTTGTAAGTCAGTCTGCTGACGCGACCTGACCTCTATCATTAATACAAACATTAGTGGACGTAGGACTTGCTTCCTTAGCATTCGAACCACTTTAAAAGTTGTTCCCATTGTGTTTACTCTCATCTCATTTTCTTACATTTGCGTGTGTCTTCTGGGCCAGCTCAGCATTTCAACGTGCATTTTGTTGGTGTCAAAATCACGCATCAACAGTTTGGCGCTAGAAGGAGGGGTGATTTAGTGTTCATCCTTCATCAGGAGAATCTCTAACTTACTGGTCCTACAATAACAAATGGCCCGCCAACCTGAACCTGAGCGAACCAACCAAGGTGCTGAGGGGATACCCCAAGTCTAGGAGGACACCTCTTCCAAAATACCTTCGGTTCCATAAAATGTCGCGGGGGGTATCCCATCAAGTTCACAACTTGACCCTGCCATTAGAAGCTACTTGGAGAGGTTTGACAATACTCTCTAGACGGTCAACCGAAGGTTTGACCATTTGGACCAAGGCATGCCAACCAAATTAGCTGGGGCGGCGCAACCGCCAAAAACGCCTGCAGGTCGAGCGAAAGCGCGGCAAAGGGAGATAGCCCATGCCGCGAGCACTGCAGCGCGTCGGAGAAAGGGCAAGTAAGTGGCGAAGAATGGGCCTAAGAGCTCCAAAGGGCTGGCGAACACCAACCACGTCCCGAGTAGAATACCCGTGGTGTTGAGACTCGATGAAAAGTCACAAGTCGAGCTGTCCCATGCCACGTCGCATGCACACCCCCATAAAAGTGCTGGGCGGGGCGATTCTTATCACCGCCAGCAAGACGACCCTAATCGTCATCGTATGGGAGGTTCCCACACTTCGCGAGGTGGTTCATACCACCGCGAAGGTCGTGACAATTCCCCGCACCATTCATCGCCATCACACGGCTCTAGCCAGCGTGTGTCGAGGGCGGTCGGAACTGCTGGCTGAGGTGAAGCTGAATCCAACCTCCGAACTTTTATCAACCGCAACCGTGAAAGTCGGACCCGCATGGGAGAAAGCAATCCCCAGATAGCTCCGCTACCTCAGATTGAGGAGTTACAGCGGGCTCTAGACTAGCTAAGAGCTCAACAAAATGAGCAGGGGAAGGTCACGTCTGCGTCCCTTTTTTCTCTGGCAGTGCTAGCCACCCCACTCCCATAAAGATTAGAATGCCCGACATGCGGGCATTTGATGGAAATTCTGGAGCTTCATCAGGTCTCAGATCTAGCGAAATGTCGTTGTTTGGCAGTAACTCTGACCTCTCATGCCAAAAGATGGTTCAGGTCACTCCTAGCGGGATCGATCAGCTCGTGGCCTCAAATAAGGGCAACCTTCCTGAGGCATTTCCAAGCAAATCGAAAGTTTTCGATGCCTTTGAGCTACCTCAGTAATATAAGGTAAAAGAGGGATGAATCCCTCCAATCATACATCGATCGATTCCACAGAGCTAAACAAGGTGGCTCACACCCCCGAGGAGTCTGTTCGGACTCTCATCATAGTAGGAGTCCGCCCACAGACCGACTTGTGGAAAGAGTGTCAGGTTGAGGATGATGTTTCCCTCACTCGTTTCTATAACCTTGCGGAGAAGCACCTCCGTATTGAAAGTTCAGTGGTGGCGCTTCACCGTCTCAACCACGGCGCTTCGGGCAGTGCGTCTGGTTGGGAAGACATGAGAGTTGATCGCAAATGGGCTATTGACGATCAACAAAAAGGAAAGAAACCGTGCTATGAGCCCAAAAAGTCTTATGCTCCTGTTCCTCGTCGCGATCGCGATAGAAATCAATATACTTCTTTGAATGCGTCTGTATCGACTATTCTTGATAAATCAGAAGAAGCCAGCCTACTCGGAGAGCCTGAGCCCAAGAAAAATCCCCCATCAGTCAAGAATAGTAAAAAATACTGTCGTCACCATCGGGATAATGGGTATCACACCGATGAGTGCCAAGCTCTCAAGCAGGCAATCGAAAACCTCATCAAGCAAGGGCATTTCTGCGCAAGAGAAAAGTCAAGGGGAACCTGGGAAGAAGCGACGTGACTGTAAAGGGGTATACAGCCTCAATTTGATCTTCGGAGGACCGCACTTCGCGAGGAACTCGCGAGGCGCCCAGGAAAGGTATGCTCACGCGGCTCATCACTACCCTATCAATGTGATGAGCGTGTCGCGGCGACCACAGAAGGTTCACATAGAGGAGGAAATCACCTTCTCCGAAAAGGATGCAGTTCGACTGCATCATCCCCACAATGACGCTCTTGTGATCACGCCCCTGATAGGGCGCCATAACACCCATAGAATGTTGGTGGATAACGGAAGTGCTGAGAACATCCTGTTCCAGACAACTTTCGAAAGAATGAACCTGGACGAGGCCGACCTGAAACCCGCCTCGTTCCCTCTCGTATGGTTTTACAAGGGACCACCTAATCCCCAAAGGAACGATCCTGCTTCCAGTCACGCTAGGTGACTATGACGAAGTGACCAAGATAACCGAATTCTTGGTAGTGGATTGCCCATCCGCTTTTAATGGTATCTTGGGGCGACCTCTGCTGAGAAACTTCAGAGCAGTCATTTTGATATACCATTTGAAGATGAAGTTCTCCACCCCAACGGGGATAGGGGAAGTCAACGGGTCTCAACGTGCATCTCGTGACTGGTATATGAAAGCGGTACAAATGGCGTGCAAAGGGAAAGGTATTTCGCGTGGCATTCCCCAACAGGCGATGGCGATCAGCCAAATCGAGCCGTAGCCTGGTCCAGCCAAGGATAATATGGATCCTCGTATTCAGGAAAGCCCTTCTAGTGGGCCAGTTAAGGATATGTCCGAAGTGTCGGTCGATCTGAGTGAACCGAGCCGAGTGTTAAGGATTGGGAGCAATCTCAACCCCAAGCTCGCCTTCGAGCTGATTAGCTTCCTCAAGGAAAATATCGATGTGTTCGCCTGGTTATACGTAGATATGGTCGAGATCAGCCCGGATATCATCTGCCATGCGTTGAACATCGACAGTGAAGCCAAGCCAGTTTGCTAAAAAAGAAGAGCGATGGATCTAGAGCGATATGCTGCTTTAAAGCTAGAGGTGGATAACCTCCTTTGAAACGGATCCATCCGAGAAGCACTCTACTCGACCTGGGTTGCCAACCCTGTTCTGGTAAAGAAGCCCAATAGCAAATGGCAAACCTATGTCGACTTCACCGACCTCAACAAAGCATGCCCGAAAGATAGCTTTCCCCTGCCCAGAATCGACCAACTCGTGGATGCCACCTCAGGACACGAGCTGCTAAGTTTCATGGATGCATACTCGGGATATAATCAAATTCTAATGTACGCGCCAGACGAAAAGCATACATCCTTTGTTACAGATCAGAGACTGTACTGCTACAGAGTTATGCCCTTCGGCCTAAAAAACGCTGGCGCGACCTACCAGTGGTTGGTTAATTGGATGTTCTCCGAATAGATCGGTAAGTCAATGGAGGTCTATGTAGATGACATGCTGGTCAAATCCTATGTCGCTTCAGATCACATACCACATCTCGTAGAGATGTTTGATATCCTCCGACTATACAGAATGAAGCTAAACCGCCTCAGGTGCTCGTTTGGAGTATCCTCGGGGAAATTCTTAGGATACATGGTTAACCAACGGGGAATACAAATCAACCCCGAGAAAATTCAAGCTCTTCTCGATATGGAAAGCCCGACCAGCAAAAAACAGGTCATGAGCCTTAATGGGCGAATAGCGGCGCTAAATCACTTCATATCGAGGTTAACAGATCGCTGTTTGCCGTTCTTCAATGTTCTGAAAGCCAATAAAAAGTTCGAGTGGACTCCCGAGTGTGAACAGGCGTTCCAAAGTATTAAAGAATACCTCGAGAAGCCACCTCTCCTATCTAAGCCTCTCCTACAAGAGATCCTCTTCCTGTACCTGTCCGTCTCTCAGTTCGTGGTTAGTGCAGCCTTAGTTCGAGAAGAGGAAAAGGTCCAAGGGCCAATGTATTACGCGAGCAAGCGTCTGTTGGATGTCGAGATAAGGTATCCGAAAATGGAACGGTTAGCCTATGCCTTGCTGATCGCTTCCAGAAAGTTACGACCTTACTTCCACGCCCATACGATCCACGTAATGACGAATTACCCGCCCAAGCAGGTCCTCTAGAAACCGGAGGCATCGGGTAAACTACTCAAGTGGGCTACGGAATTAAGCTAGTTTGACCTAAAGTATAGACCGAAAGCAGCGATAAAAGGGCAGGCTGTTGCCGACTTCATATCAGAATTTTCACATCATCCGACGGATGAGTTGGAGCAACAACCCAGCGACATCATTCAGGAAATTGTCCAAAACTATCGATCTAGAGCCTCTACATCGATGGATCATCGAACAGAAAGAGGGACAGGGCAGGTCTTCTCCTTTTGAGTCCCAAAGGGGCTCACATTCATGGCATTCTCCGGTTCGAATTCAAGGCAACCAATAATGAGGACGAGTATGAAGCTCTGCTAGCTGGACTATAGTTGGCCAAAGACATGGGTGCAACCGCGATCAGTATCCACAGCGACTCCATGCTGGTCATTAACCAGATTTTGGGAGAGTACCAAACTAAGGAAGAAAACATGATCAGTTACCTGAAGACAGCAAAGGCCGCACTCGAGCCATTCAAGCACTTCACGATCACACAGATTCCTAGAGATAGCAACTCTGTGGCAGCCGCCTTAGCAAGGATAGCCTCGTCGTTAGACTCGGATGCACCGGAGAGCATTCCTGTTCGATTCATCGAAATCCCCAATATTAGCCCAATCGAACAGGCTGTGAATGTAACCGAATCAGATTCTTGGATGACCCCTATCATTCGATATCTCAAAGATGGAACTTTGCCTGACGACAAGGTCGAGGCGAGGACCATCCGAACAAGGTCTGCTCGTTACACCCTCATCAGAGACTAGCTGTACAGGCGAGGGTTTAGCACCCCTCTCCTCTAATGTGTAAACAACGAAGAAGCAGACCACATCATGAGGGAGATACATGAAGGGATTTGCGGTAATCACACCGTCGCACGATCCCTCACTAACAAAGTTGTTTGCCAAGGGTATTACTGGCCCCTAGTCCAAGAAGATGCCTACAACTTTGTCAAGAGGTGTGACAAGTGCCAGCGGTTCATGAACATACCGCGAGCTCCTTCCCACCAACTGATAACCATGACCAGCCCCTGGCCATTCTCCATGTGGGGAATCGATCTCATCGGGCCCATGCCAGTTGGTAAAGGGGGAGTAAAATATGTCGTGGTTGCGGTGGATTACTTCACCAAGTGGGTCGAGGCAGAACCACTGGCCGCGATCACGACCAAAAAGCTCAAGGACTTTGTCTTCAAGAATATCGTGTGCCGCTATGGGATTCCTCATACCCTTATCTCGAACAATGGCAAACAGTTCGACAACGAGGAGTTCCAACAGTTTTGTGACGAGCTGGGTATTCACAAAAAATTCGCCTCAGTCGCAAGACCACAAGCAAATGGTCAAGTTGAGGCAGTCAACAAGACCATCAAGCACACTCTAAAGGCGAAGCTTGGCGCAACCAAGGGGAATTAGGCCACGACCTCCCCAAAGTCCTATGGGCATACAGAACAACTCTGAGAACCTCTACCTCAGAAACCTCTTTTTCGCTATCATATGGTTGCGAAGCGATGATCCCTGTTGAGGTAGGAACCGGATCACTTCGGAGGGACCTGTACAGCGAAGCCGAAAATGAAGCGCTTATGCAAGCAAGTCTGGACCTTGTTGAAGAACATCGCAATAAGGCTTCGCTAAGAATAGCATCCTATCAACAACGCGCCAAAAGGTTCTTCGATTCTAAGGTCAGACGAAGAGACTTCCAGGTTGGCGACCTTGTATTGAAGGAAGTTATCCTCGGCATTAGAGAACCAAGTGCAGGAGTGTTGGGACCAAACTGGGAAGGCCCATACCGCATCGCTAAAGTTATAAGGCCAGGAACTTACCACCTAAAAAGGCTAAATAGTTCCATAGTACCGCGAGCTTGGAATGCTGAGCACCTTCGACCTTATTATCAGTAATTCTGAACTCAGTTTTCCTTGTAAAGATTATTATTATTATTTTTTTATCTTTGAAAATGTAAATAAGTATTACTATTTGCTTGTAATAATCTTCGCATGTAATTTTGTTCGTATAAACCTGTTATCATGTTCGCATAGACTTGTTCCAATATTATAAACACTTAGAATGTGAACTCATGTATAGTAAAGCGAACAAAAATTGTAAAAGCAAAATATATTTCAATAATATGAAGAGTACAACAGGCAAGACGGTACAACTGTTAGCCCTGATCTGACTCCTGGAGGACCGACCTCATCATCCTAAGGCTGGTTGGCTAGGGGCTTCTCCGGGGCGTGTCCCAAATCCTCTCTCTGATCGGATCTTCGGGCGGCCACCGCTTCATCATCCTGCCGTGCCATGGACATGAGAGTTTTTCGTCAGTCCTCCAGGAGGTCGGACATATCAATAAGCGGATTCTTCGACCGCAAGGCATAGATGGACTCGATCGCCCATTCGGCAGCCTTCTCCTTGACCTCCGCTGCCTGATTCTGCATCTCTTCGGTCAGGGAAGCAACTTTTCCCTGACTTACTTGGAGTTCGGCCTCGAGAGCTTGCCTTTGCTTCTTGGAGGCATCCCTCTCTTGTTCTGCTCACAAGGCTCGCAGAGTGGTCGTTTTGAGCTCTTAATCCCTCTCTCTGACCTCTTTGGAGAGTCTGGCTATGGTCCTTTAGAGCTCCTTTACTTCCTCCCCATGCTTCTCGAGCTCAGCTTTTTGGAAGTCCACTATGCGAAGAGCTGCGTTCCTTTTGCTCAGGTACCGGTTCGTTGACTCAGAAGATAGGTCTCTTTATGCTTTAGCGGCTTCCAAACCTCACTTGAGCTGCTCGTTCTCTTCCTTAAGTATGACCTCTCCTTTTGCAGCTCCCAACCGAACCTTTTGCATGGACAGTTGCATGGAAAGTAGGGCCTGCGAACAAGAAAAAATAGCAAGTTAGTTTATCCAAAGGAACTAAGGGAAGTCCTCGCCGATGACAGTTCGTTTACCTTGCTTAGATGTTGGAGCGATGTGGACATTAGGTCTATGTCGCTGGAACCTACGAACTCCTCGAATGCTTCCAAGAGTCCGCACTCCAGCAAAGTGTAGACTATCGGCTGCAGGTGCTCTGGCAGGTTCCCCAGCGAGTCTATCACTGGAGTTTCCTTCCTCGCGCCTTCAGCAGAGGTCGTGTCGCCTGTCGGTTCCTTACCCGACTTTCTCTCGACGTCTGGCTGCGACCTCCTAGGTTGATCTCCCTTGGATTCGGTCTCTGACTTTTCGACCTGAATTTGTTGCCTCTTCTTCTTTGCTCGCTGAGCCGTTGTCTTTAGCCTCGGTGAACAGCTGATGGCTGGGAGGCCCTCGCAGGTCGTATTGGTGCGTCCTCCAGAGGTTGAGGCTGAGAAGTTCCAAAAGGTCACGCCGGAGGGCCCAATGTAGCACCTTCAGCCGAGGGACCGACAGGAGCAGCATCGGTCGCCCCGGCAGTCCTTGCCCACGAAAAATTGGATTGCTTTCGTCGTGGCGGCTTTGACTCGTTCGGAGGCATGGTCGTTGCATGCGAGCATTGTTAGCAAAAATAATTCATTGCACGACCAGAAAAGACCCAGTTAGCGAAACTTACGCAGTAGGGGCTCTGAAGACGCGTTTGCATTGAAGAAACAATATTTTCACAGATTCGCAGTCGTCACGAGCTTCTTCGCGTCGCGACTAGCTTCGGACAAGAAGCTGAAAGCTACAATCTTGCATGGATCAAAGAGCAGCCCTAAGTCGGTCAACTTGTTAACTGCCAGAAAGAAACAGGTCGTTAGGAAAAGAATGCACTTCAAATTTAATGACTTCGCCAAGGGAAAAGAACCTACTCGGGTCCTGAAAGCAACAATGGCCGTCATAACGAAAGAAGAAAAACTTCATTTCGTAGGCCCCCGCGTTGCTAGGGTAGTTGTTTATTCCTTGTCCTTGCTCTTTTTCAAGTAATGCGAGCAGCCGAGCTCCACCGTGGTTAGCTCGCCCAGCCCGTTCTCACGACACGTGATGTACATGGCAATAGCAATCACATACGTGTTCGGCGTGAGTTGCATTGGCGTGATCCCAAAGTGATCCAAGAACGACCTAACAAAAAGGTGGAAAGGAATCAACCCCCCACCGTTGAAGATCTCCTCGGAGATCGCGGCCATCCCACTTGATAGGTATCGTGATGAGCGGGTCCTATCGTGGAAAACCTCTACGTTGACACCATACTATTTTATCACCCTCTCGAGCTCTTCCCCAGTAAGTATCGAGTACACCTCAGGAGTGACGTCCAAAACACCCTACGAGGATGAATCAGTTCCTTCCCCGGATCTGGTCGTTGAGGGGTTCATTCTACTAGTCTGCAAAAGTGACAAGCAAGAGGGTCATTTAGCCATTGTACGATATTTCGTATGATGACGTGGAAGGAAACAAACTCCCTAAAACTCAGAGAAAACCCTAACAGAATGATTCGAGCTGCCATTCATGGCTTGAACCCAACATGAGCGTCTTGTCTCCGATCAGCTACCGAAAGACTAACGCCATTTACCAACCACAGGGAATAAGAAAATAAAAGCAGAGAACGATTCTTACCTCTCAGAATACGACAATGGCTCCTTCTACTTAAAATATCAAAAACACGCTAATTTGGAAGGCAAAGATTCCAAGCTTGCGAAAGTCTCTTGCTCTCTCTGGAAAAGACGCAGTGTGGTGACATTGCCTGAGATGGATCTGAGTTTTTATAGCAAAGGAAACGATGCTCGGTTTTCTCGAAATCAAAACTACGATTGGGCAAAAAATATCTCACCATTGATCACGACCACGTGTCGTAGATCAGTGAGGAAGAGTGACCGTCACGATTAAAGAAAACCAAACCTTCATCCTTTTCCATTGAAAAACTCAAGCGACGGCACTCTCTCTCCCTCAGCATTAATTACGCCCCAATATGCATTTAATGCTCTGATAAGGGGTGTCATTTCAACATGTCATTCATTTAATGTTCTGAGAAAGGGTATCGTGTCAAGCATACCACACATTTAATGCGCCTGGTTGGCATTATCACGCGCAGGACATATCTGTTAGAGCAGAGGCTGCTTCATTAAATGCATCGATATCGAAAGTACAACAGGTAATGCTTGACAAGGTCAGGTCGCTCATCCTTAACAAGCAATGACCATGTGAGGTCGTGTTCGCAAAAAGCGCTACCTCGACCTCTTTTCAAACAGGTCGGAATCACCAGAATTTCCCGAAAGCATCTAGTCACAACATGAATTATAGTTTCCAAGGTTCAATCCTCAAACCTTAAAAACTAGGAGACTTCTGTTATGCCTAAAGAATACAGGGCTGACGTAAGGTCCAGTCAGCATGCAAAAGTCAAAGCCTGGGTATACCCGCAACCGAGTCACGTGAGGAAAGGAGTAGCATGCTCCTATCAGCACAGTGGGTGCACGTCAGACCAGCCAGGAGCTGGAAAGCTTCCACATGTCCAAATTCCTGCACCAAATAGAGTAAATCACTCTAGAAGGTGGGCAATGGGACGTAAAGGAAGATTTGTACGGATAATACCACCAACTCACAGATTCAGTAATGATAACCTTAATCCATCCCACTATAAATTGAGTGCTACTCTCTCATTTGGGGGATTCAGTTATTCTACTCTTGATTAGCTACTCTCTCTCTCTCAAAAAGATATAGCATTCACTCTCTTGTATTATCATTTGTAAGTCAGTCCGTTGACGCGACCTGACCTCTATCATTAATACAAACATCAGTGGACGTAGGACTTGCTTAGCATCTGAACCACTTTAAAAGTTGTTCCCATTGTGTTTACTCTCATCTCATTTTCTTACATTTACGTGTGTCTTCTAAGCCAGCTCAGCATTTCACACGTGCGTTTCGTTGGTGTCAAAATCCCACATCAACAGTAATGAATAAGTTGGCTTCTTTTCTTCTTTCTGAAAGTAACTGAAAACGCATAAGAAATGCTCTTGGTATTGACTTTAATTTATGCGGCTCAAAAAGAAAAAGGCGTGTGAGAAAGTTGTTAACTTGCATTAAATCAAATATTTAATCTTTGAGAATTCCTCATTCGTGATTACAAAATCTAATTTTGATTACGAAATATGATTCTATTGTAGCAAATTGAATTTCGTTGAAACTTGTTACTTATTTTAAATGGTTCTTTTTTGCCCATGCAAAATTGTATTCAACCAAAAAAGGGCTAATTACCAATATAGAAATATGTCTAAACCTGAGAAAATATTAAAAATTAGAATATGCATTGATATCATGTTAAAAATGGGAGGAGTAAAAAATTAATATAAAGAACAGCAACATATGCAAATATTATCAACCACACAGAAATATAATATTTTACGTGGTTCGGCATAATAATTTGCCTACTTCCATAGATGAGATAGTTGTACTATAATCTTAAGAACACATGGTAGAGCATACAACATATATCACTAACCCTTCTACTTAGGCGGACATCATGTTCCTATAGTATTTAATTAATACCCCTTCTCACATCTTGTGTTTCTTACATTCTCCCTTCTTTAGTGACTTCTCTCATAACCTTGAATTGATTCTAACCCCGCTATTTATAGGTAGAATAGGAAATTCTTTTTCTATTAGGATTCATGTTTCAAATCCTAATAAGACTCCACCAATTTAATTTATTCTCTTATTTTAACTCTAAATAAAATCTTAAATCAATTCGTCTTTCCTAATACAACTCAAAGTAAAGGAAAACAAATATTCTCAGTTACAAATTCCTAAAATAGAAATTTGTCTAAAACTTAAATTCTTTTTTCTTCTCGCTTGCCTTTTCTTCATCAATTACCAAAAAGTGTCACTATAATCATAAGAACACAAATGCTAGAGCGTACAACGTCATTAACCCTTCTACTTGGGCGGACATTGATAGAACAGCATGCATGCATGAAGAGTGGTGGAAATGGAGAAGAAAGCATAAAAGGATGGATTCAAAAACCGTTTTTCATACAAAGCATGGAAATGAAATTATTATAGGGTAAAATATCTGATACTGATCAGTAATAGCTTCTCCAAAGTATAGAAGTTTGATAGTGCCAATAAATTTCATTTGATTTCGCTTTTTATTGAAGCCAACCTCTGAAACAGGTGTTGATTTTTGACATAAACAGAAGATACTACACAGCATGAACCCAAAAAGCTAAGTTCAGAACATATTTAGTTTTGGTCTTTCTCCCTTAAAGAGTCATTGGCCTAAACATTAACTGCCGAAAGGCAAGATATTTTTATGGAGTTTTCACTTTTCCCTGTCGGATGGGAGTCTGTTGTGCTTGCATATTAGACATTGTTTAGACCCCAGAGAAACACACATATGATAAGAAATTGACCAAGGGAAAAAACATGTTGTCATATAATTTTCTTTCCTTGAAAAATCTTGATCTGTGGTGATAGGATGTCTATCATGATTTTTCTTTAGGAAGTCTTTATTTGGACCCACTTAATTGTGACACAGGATATAGACCCAAGCAGAAGACCGGGTGCTGGGCCTGATGGTTATGCTGTACTGAAGATGCATCCTTTCTTCAAGGGAGTTGACTGGAAGAATATAAGGGGGCTAATCCCTCCAAAACTTGCTTTAGAACCAATGGTAAACTTCTATTGTGCTTTACGGTGTAGTCTGATTTAAATTGTTATCGAATGGTTACTGGCATCCTTGGTGTTGCCTATTGTTGACAGTTCTGATATCATGTAACCGTGTCTTTTTATCTTTTAGGCTCATTCGGGTGATTGTGATGATGTTAACGATTCTTCATGGAACCCTTCTCACATTGGGGATGGTTCAGCAAAAGCAAATGATGGGAGTGGTGGTGCCTCATCATCATGTGACGTATCTCATATAACTCGGCTTGCTTCAATTGACTCCTTCGACTCAAAATGGTATTTGGAACAATTTTTCTGATGTCCCATTACTATATTTTTAACTATATTTTTTGTTAAAGAGATTAGTAATTCTTTTGTATTCAAAGTCTTTTAGCTTCAAACTGCTGGAGATTATTGTTCTTAAATATTTTTGGTTTCTCTTGTCACCTGGTATGGAACTTGGAAGTTAAAACATAATCAAAGCCAGTGATCGGACTTCGTTGCCATTAACTTTGTTGGATGCTATATCAATTAATGATGCCTTACACTTACCTTCTAGTTAACTTGGCAAATGAATATTCAGATTCCATGGTGTTCTTTTTCTTTGCAAATGAATACATATTGATTTGTCTATTAATCATGATAACAGGCAACAATTTTTGGATCCGGGTGAATCCGTTCTTATGATCTCAATGGTGAAGAAATTACAGAAACTAACAAGTAAGAAGGTTCAGCTTATTCTCACCAACAAGCCAAAATTGATCTATGTGGACCCTTCAAAGCTTGTGGTAAAGGGAAACATAATTTGGTCTGACAATTCGAACGACCTCAATATCCAAGTAACAAGTCCATCACATTTCAAGATTTGCACGGTATTATCCTTATTCCCTCTAAAAATTCTCAGTTTCATACCTTTGAAGTTATCTTCCCTAAATTGTTGATGTAGTCCTTGTGGTGAACCATAGTGATACTCTACGATTGTTGAGGAACTTTCCTTCAACATATGAATTATAAAGTTTGGAATTGCATAATGCCTGATGCTACTTGTAATTACACAAAACTTAAATAGGAGTTAATGAATTTAAGCGATTTCTCTCCGCGACTAGAGTTTCATTTGTTTGGCTTTTTCCCTTTGTTTAATTTCTGATTCATGATTATGTAATGATTCAGCCAAAGAAGGTCATGTCGTTTGAAGACGCAAAACAGAGAGCGTGGCAGTGGAAAAAGGCGATCGAGGGTCTTCAAAACAGGTGAAATCTGTTTGTGATTTTGACTGAAATATACTTTTGTTATCGACGAACATGGGATTCTTAAGCAATCGACTTCCTGAAGAAATATTTATTGGCCGAAGAGATTCACATTGCAGATTCAGCTTTATCAAGGTATGATGCCGCAGCCCCCACTACCATTCCTTCCATGTTGCTTAGAGCTAAGTTTGTGAGCAGGGGTGTTTTGTCCATTTTGAGCAGTAAGTTAACAGAATGTGAAATGTTAGGGTCTGTTGGGGGCTTAAGGGTTCCATTACTTTTGTACCGTATTAAAGTTTACCTGCCATCAATGAAAATTTTCCTTTTGATTAAATCTGCGTAAAGATACTCTCGCCATTTTACTAACTTTATGAAACTGAATTTTACATATAAATGAACTCGAAGTCTAAACAAGATCCGTTGTCACTCAAAGTAGCTTCATTCATCAATCATCATTCTATGTACTTCTGTACCGGAAGCCTCACTTCTCAAAACGTTGAAGATGGAGAGTGAGTTGTCAACTTGATTAAGATTAAAATCAATATATCAATCAACGTGATATATGTAATAGAAAACCTTATGGGGTGTGTTTAGTTGGGGGTAATTCTCCATCAATGAGGTAGTTACTTAAATTATTTTAATTAATCTTATATTATTTAAATTATCACGTTTAGTTTTTAAGTAATATAAGATTCGAGTAATATTAATTATTGGTTGTATAGGTGAAAGTCTGATTATCTCAATTTTCTTAAATATTTTAAGATTATTTGGTAATATTAATTTTGTTATAATTTTACTCTTAATTATTAAAATTTTTGGACAACAATGCTTTTATTTTGAAATTAATTTACATGAACATGTCATTACAATTCTACCCCTAATTAGTTAAGTTTTTGGACAATAATGTTTTTATATTTAAAATAAATTGCAAGCCATCTAAGACTACCATTGGTCGTTGGCCAGCCATTGCAGGCTATCGTTAGCCATTGTCGGCGGTCGTTGAAACGACGCACGATCGATTTGATCTAGTCGATTGTGCATCAATCTTGTTGTTTCTTGTTAGATCAATGGTCGGAAATGGCTAGATCGATGAATCTAGCTGTTAACGACTATTGATTTGGCCATAAACGGTCATATCGGTGCATGACTGGCCAGGTTCGATCGATTGTGCGCCACTACGGTGATTGTTGACGCGCGGTTGGCGGTGGTGGTGGCGGTTGGCAGTGGCTTGGGGTGGGTGGGGGTGATTTTTTTAGAAATTAAACTTTTATATGTTTGGGGTGTTTTAGCAAAATCTCAAATATAAATGGTTAAAAGAAATTATTTAAAAAATAATATTATATTAATATTTAAAAAATGGTTTAGTAATCTATATAATATATTTATCAATTTATTCCTCTCAACTAAACATATTAATATAACATACCCATCAATTTATTTCAACCTAACCAAACACATTTTCCTAAAATTTTTCTAATAATTTTTAAAGTTATTTATCTTTTCATAAATAAAACATTTTCAGTAATACAACATTTTTAAAACTAAACGTAAAGGTTTTTGAATTTATCCTCTTGGGAGTTTCATGGTCGCGGTAATGAGGGTAAACCACCGTAGCAGTTTTGAGGGTAAACTTCCATAGCGGCGTCGAGGGGTTTTTAGTAATGGTTTTTAAAACACTTAACTTGTGCTTAGGAGTTTATTTTCCAGCGGTTTTGACAGTTTTTTAAAATGATAAATTTAGATATATACTCATAAAAATACCCAAACTTCAACCAATACTTGGGAGTTATTTGTTTTCTACTTATTAGTATTTTATAATTTTAAATGTGATAAAGTTTTCATATTCTTCTTCTGTAATAGTCACTACTACTCAAATTCTCATAATAAAATACATATGAAAAAATATAAAGAAATTGGGCCCAAAATTTCCTTTTATTAAACATAGATATATATATATTCTACAAACATATACATTTTTACATAAAATGTATAACATATACAAAAGTCATCAAAAACATAAGGGACAGTGTAACCGCTTCTTCTCGAACGCTGACATCCATCCGACAGTGTCCTCACCTAGGTCCTGCAAAACATNATTCGTGGGGTCCCTTTATAAAATAAGTTTTTATTGGGCTTGGAAGTGAAAAATAAATAATTGCAAAATAGCCCAAGTATATATAAGTGCAAAAGGTTGCATTTTTGTTCATTATTCACTTGTTCACTCAAACACAAACTAAAAGCTCTCTCTCCCTAGCCACGGCCACTCTCTAATCCTCTCAAGGTAGTGTTAAAGTGTGGAGGTTCCATCTTTTTGAAGCTAATCTTCATCAATCCAAAGCAAAGGAGTAGGTATAATCTCATATCCAAGATTTGCATGTAAACCCTTTTTTTTTAATCCATGCTTTCATGCTTTCATTCTCCATCTCCACCACTCTTCATGCATGCTGAATCTTTCAGGTTCGACGAGCTCTGGAAACCAAGCTCGAAGCTCGGCTCGAGATTTGCTGAGCTCAAAGCTCGGCTCGAGCTCAGCTTGTTTAACAGGCTTTAATTCAATGCAACCCACCCACCAATAATCTTAAAAAAAAAAAAAAAAACAATCTAAAGCCAACCCACTAGATTCTTCAAAACCTTAATGATAATGTAAAAGCAACAGCCTCATTTTTGAAGAAGAAAAAGCAGGTTGGAGAAGGGAGAGTGAGACAAGATTTGTAATGCCATAGATTTGAGGTAGAAGAGCTAAAGGAAAGAAGAAGGAAAGAGAAAGGAAAGGGAAAGGGAAAGAAGAAGGAAATGACAAGAAAAAGGAAAGAGAAAAGAAAGGAGAAGAAGTGCGGCTGTGATGGAAAGGAGAAGAAAAGAAAACAGAAAAGAAAGGAGAAGAAGTGCGGTTGTGATGAAAAATGTGTTAGGGTTTTTAGAATAAACAATTTATATGTAAAATAATAAATTACATAGACACCCTTATACTTGAAAAACTTACACCTTATATTTAAAAAACTTACACTCATACCCTTTCGAGCCATGGAGGCTCATGAGCCTATCGAGCCGAGCATTGGGTGGCTTGGGCTCGGCTCGAAAAGGCACTTGAGCAGCTTGAGCTCGAGCTCGAGCTCGAGTCGAATCAAGCCGAGCTAAACTCAGGCTTTTCTCGAGCCGAGCCCGAGCCATTCTCGAACGGCTCGGCTCAGCTACACCCCTAGTCACAACATCAACTGTGCTAAAAAAATGCCGGGGTTTGAGTCGCCATAAACATAACGAAGCACATCAACGACAACGGAGGTTTGTGAATCAGTCCCACCACTAAGACCCACATGAAGAAGTACCCGATGAAACAGAGGATAGCACCAACCACATAGACCACCCATGGTCCATATTGTGTTTAAATGTGACGGAGTAGAGGAGGCCTGAGAGAATACCCATGTTGGTACCGATATCTTTAAAGACTGAGACGGTATAGGATGCACTGTTGCTGCATAGAATCCATATGCTGGCCATCGTTGCTATCCACTTCGAGTTTAGGCTCTCCATTTGGTGTACAAGAATCATCATCAGAAAGAATAAAGCTGACTGATTTGGAATTGGATCTGGTGATCCTATTTGATGTCGGAAAATATAATATAATTTGCTTTTCTAATTTTTTTGACTGTTTTTAAAAGATTTTCGGTGATCTTCTTTTATCATTTTTCTATCTCATCTTCTATGTTATTTGTCAAGTTTTTGTCCTAAGTTATCACATATTACAGATCTAAGGCTAACTAATCAATAGTATAACAAGATGATAATCACAGATTAAGATCTTTGGTTAACAACCAATCTCCAAACCAACAAAGTAATCACAGATTAAGATCTCTGAATAACAACCAATATCCAAACAACAAAGTAATCACATATTAAGATCTCTGAATCATCAAGCATTAATAAACAGCAGATCAAGTAAAGAGATAAAGATCAACACAAGGAATTATTGTGGTTCGGCTGGGTAGCCTACATCCACTCTTCAAGGCTCAAATAGGATGTCATTACTATCACAGTCAAGAGAACAATTTACAGAGTATTGAACAAAGAAAGAAACAGATTGAGCAAAGAAGAATACAACCCGAAGAAACCCTAGCTTTCTTCCCTTTTCCCCTTGCTACAAATCCATATCAAATGGAATCAATTTATACATCAGTCACCTTCCAGGATCAACCTCCACTTGGAACCCCAAGAAGATCCAGCCGTAGATGAGCAACAGATTTCGTCTCCTATTAGAACATTCTGGAATGAAACAGTTAGAGAGGAGAAATCTGTGTAAAAGAGGAGGGCTGCATCAAATGAGTAGACAAAACCATTTTTAGCTCATCATAAAACGGTGTCGCTTGGACCCCTTTGACTCTCCCAGTTTTTAATTGACTCCACCGTGGCACAAACACAAGCCACATCACCACATTATTCAATATTAAAACTTGAATCAACCTGACCCCTAGTGAAGCTTTGCCCAAGTGTTAATCATATTGTTAACATTCTAAATAAAATTAAGGTAAATTTATACGATACAACCGCAAGAACACATACTTATAGAAATTTAGCCTATTTCACTCTCCCTCCACAATTTTAAAGACAAATACCTTTTTATGTATAAACTGAAACTCAGCAGTCAACATTATAGATCTAGAATTCCTTTTTATTTTTCCAATTCATTTGTGCACAAAATACCAATCCACCTTATTGGCCAATATTATCTCCCAGCTACTTTTCATGTTCTTGAAGAATGTTGCAACCTTCTGAAAACTACTTGGTTATAGAACCTTCTTGTCCTAAAGAACAACAGGAAGGCAACAAGACATCCAAGGAAAGCAACAGATGCCATGATAAGAAAAGATAACATGAAGCAATGTGCGCCATAGCAAGAGTCGTTTTCACCATTTGCCACTTTGTCGTAAAAATATCCTATTACTATTACAGAGAAAATATAAGATCCAACAGGACTTGCTATGCCTATGGTGTTGAATATAGTTCCCATATGCCCAACACCAAACAATTCTGAACTTATTGTTGGCATTAATGACCACTGGGAACCATAGCAAACACCCACTATAATTGTACCCACATACAGGGTTTTAGGAATGCCGGAACCAATAACTATATGACCAATGCACATTGTTGCTAGAGTAAGTGCAGTGAAAAATGGCCTTGCCCACCCATTTCTATGCAGGAATATATCTGAAATGTACCCGGCTCCGAAACGGCCAAGAAAATTCCATATACTCCATAAAGAGACTAGAGAATTTGTTTCAATCGTTGTGTAACCAAGAGACTCTCCTATTTGACTGAGATTATTTATTGTGGCCATCCCAGAGCCCATTCTGCATATCATGGCAATGAACAACAGCCAGAAGTTTCCAGTGCCGATTGCTTGCAAGAGATTCATGTCTTCTTCAACTGGAAATTTTCTATCACAAGAAACATGCTTCACTTCAGATGCATCACCAGGCAGCTCATGATACGCTAAAGAATCTTGTTCTGTTGAAAAGCTGGGGGATGTTGCTGTCCCAGGGTGAGGGCAGTCCACGAATGGACTCCTCTCCGCATAAAATGTTTGTGCAAATCTCTTTGTATTCTCCCTCTGGGCTGTGATTGCAATTTTCAAAGGATGGGCAAGTATAAGCACCAGAATAATGAATGTACTGATGTGAGCCCAAAATGGAAAACTAAAGATGTTCTCCATAATTATAATTATCATAATATAGGCAGCCAAGGTGAGAACAACTACAGAGAAAGCATTCAAGTGCTTCTTATCATGAACTCAGTTTGTCTGATTGATGCTTACTAGACACATGAGCGAAAAGGAAACAAAAGTTGGCAACAGTGCAAGAATCAGAAGGTAAGTGCTCGGATTGCACTTGCATATAGTTTTTGTTATGCCTGAAAAATATAGGGCTGACGTAAGGTCCAGTCAGCATGCAAAAGTCAGAGCATGGGTACACCCACTGCCGAGTCACGTGAGTGAAGAGGCAGCCTGCTTCTGTCAGAACAGTAGGTGCGCGCCAGACCAGCAAGAAGCTGTGGTGATCCCACGTGTCCAATCCCTGCTCCAAATCACGTAAATCACTCTAGAAGGTGGGCAATGTGACATAAAGAAAGATTTGTACACTTAATCCCACCAACTCACAGATTCAGTAATCATTAGCTCAACGTATCCCACTATAAATAGAGAGCTTCTCTCCCAATCAAGGGATCCGCTCATTTTTACCTTGATTAGCTACACACTCTCTCTCTATAATATAGCACTCTCTTTCTATAATATAGCACACTCTCTCTCTTGTACTATCATTTGTAAGTCAGTCCGCTAACGTGACCTGACTCTTATCATTAATATAAACATCAGTTTATGTAGGACTTGCTACCTTAGTATCCGAACCACTTTAAAAGTTGTCCCCATTGCATTTACTCTTATATTTCCTTATATTCACGTGTGTCTTCTGGGCCAGCTTAGCATTTCACACGTGCGTTTCGTTGGTGTAAAAATCACACATCAATAGTTTGGCGCTAGACGGAGGGCTAATTTAGTGTTCATCCTTCATCAGGAGAATCTCTAACTTACTGGTCCTACAACAGCAAATGGCTCGCCAACCTGAACCTAAGCAAACCAACCAGGGTGCTGAGGGGACCCCCCAAGCCCAGGGGGACACCTCTTCCAAAATACCTTCAATTCCACAAAATGCTGCAGGGGATATCCCATCAAGTTCACAACTTGACCCTACCATTAGAAACTACCTGAAAAGGTTCGACAATACTCTCCAGACAATCAAATGAAGGTTGGACCGTTTGGACCAAGGCGTGCCATCCAAATCAGCTGGGGCGGTGTAACCGCAAAAAACGCCTGCAAGTTACGCGAAAGCGCAGCAAAGGGAAATAGCCCATGCCGCGAGCACTGCAGCGCGTAGACGAAAGGGTAAGCAGGTGGCAAAAACTAGGCATACGGGCTCAAAGGGCTAGCAAACACTGACCGCGTCCCAAGCAGAATACTAATCTCGTTGAGACTCGGTGAAAATACGTAGCCCGAGCTGTCCCATGCCACATCGCAAGTACACCCATATAAAAGTGCCGAGCGAGGTGATTCCCATCACCGCCAGCAAAACGATCCTGATCGTCACCGTGCAAGAGGGTCCCACACTTCGCAGGGCGGTTCTTACCACCGCGAAGGTCGTGAAAATACCTCGTACCATTCATCGCCATCACACGGCTCTAGCCAGCGCGTGTCGAGAGTGACCGTAACCGCCAGCCAAGGCGAAGGGGAACCCGACTTCCAGACTTTCCTCAACCGTAATCGCGAGGGTCGAACTCGCATGGGTGAAAGCAATCCCTAAGTGGCTCCATTGCCACAAATTGAGGAGCTGCAACGAGCTCTAGACTGACTAAGAGCTCAACAAAATGAGCAAGGGCAGGTCGCGTCAGCGTCCCCCTTCTCTCCTGAAGTACTAGCTACTCCACTCCTATCAAGATTCAGGATGCCTGACATGCGGGCGTTTGATGGAAATTCTGATCCACCGGATCATTTATATGAATTTAACGACCTGATGGAGCTTCACCAGGTCTCAAATCTTGCAAAATGTCGTTGTTTGGCAGTGACTTTAACCTCTCATGTCAAGCGGTGGTTCAGGTCACTCCCAGCGTGATCGATTAGTTCATGGCCTCAGATGAGCGTGACGTTCCTAAGGTATTTTCAAGTGAACCGAAAGTTCTCGATGCCTTTGAGCTACCTCAGCAATATAAGGCAAGAAAGGGATGAATCCCTCAGTCCTACATCGACCGTTTCCACAGAGAACTCAACAAGGTGGCTCATACTTCCGAAGAGTCTGTTCGGACTCTCATCATAGCAGGAGTTCGTCCACAAACTGACATGTGGAAAGAATTACAGGCTGAGGACGATGTTTTCCTCACCCGATTCTATAACCTTGCGAAGAAGTACCTCCGGATTAAAAATTCATTAGCAGCACTCCGCCGTCGCGACCCCGGCGCTTCAGGCAGTACGTCAGGTCTGGGGGAAAGTAGAAAAGCTGATCGTAGAGGGGCCGCTGACGACCAACGCAAAGGAAAAAAACCTCGCTATAAGCCCAAAAAGTCCTATGCTCCCGTCCCTCATCATGATCGCGACAGAGACCAATATACACCTCTGAATGCATCTGTATCGGCTATTCTTGATAAATCAGAAGAAGCTAGCCTACTCGGAGAGCCCGAGCCCATGAAAACTCCTACGTTGGCTAGAAATAATAAGAAATACTGTCGCTTCCATTGGGATAACGAGCATCACACCGATGAGTACTGAGCTCTCAAGCAGGCAATTGAAGAACTCATCAAGAACGGGCATTTCAAGGAGCATATTGATGACTCTGCTCCCACACAAGAGAAAAGTCAAGGGGATGAAGGAAAGAAGCATCTTCATCGCAAAGGATATTGCAGTGTCAACATCATATTTGGAGGGCTGCAACTCGCGAGGAACACGCAAGGTGCCCAGGAAAGATATGCTCGCGTGGCTTATCACTACCCAATCAGTGTGATGAGCATGTTACAGCGACCACAAAAGGTTCGCAAGGAGGAGCCAATCACCTTCTCCGAAAAGGATGCAACCCATTTGCATCATCCCCACGATGACGCTCTTGTGATCACACCCTTCATAGGGCACCATAACATCCGCAGGATGCTAGTGGAATGGAAGTGCTGTGAACATCCTGTTCCAGACCGCTTTCGAAAGAATGAACTTGGACGAGGCTAACCTGAAGCCCGCCTCGATCCCTCTTCATGGTTTTATAAGGGACCACCTGATCCCCAAAGGAACGATCCAACTTTCAGTCACGCTGGGTGACTTTGACGAAGTGACCAAGGTTACTGAATTCTTGGTAGTGGATTGCCTATCTGCTTTTAATAGAATTCTGGGGCGACCTCTACTAAGAAACTTCATGGCAGTCACTTCGGTACACCATCTCAAGATGAAGTTCCCCACCCCGACGGGGATAGAGGAAGTTAGCGCATCTCGCAACTGTTACATAAAAGCAGCGCAGATGGCGTGCAAAGGGAAGGGTATCTCGCGTGGCATTCCCTGGAAGACTATGGCGATCAATCGGATCGAGCCCCAGCCAGGTCCAGCCGAGGATAATATGGATCCTCGAATCCAAGAAAGCCCTTCCAGTGGGCCAGTTGACGATTTATCCGAAGTATCGGTCGACCAAGGTGAGCCAAGCTGAATGCTAAGAATTGGGAGCAATCTCAACCCCCAGCTCGCCTCCGAGCTGATTAGCTTCCTCAAGGAAAATATCGATGTGTTTGTCTGGTCGCATGTAGATATGATCGGGATCAGCCCTGATATCATCTACCATGCGCTAAACATCAACAGCGAAGCCAAGCCAGTTCACCAAAAAAGAAGGGCGATGGATCCGGAGCGATATGCCACCTTAAAGCTAGAGGTGGATAACCTCCTCTGAAACGGGTCCATCTGGGAAGCACTCTACTCGACCTGGGTTGCCAACCCGGTGCTGGTAAAGAAGCCCAATGGCAAGTGGCGAACCTGTGTCGACTTCAGCGACCTCAACAAAACCTGCCCTAAAGATAGCTTCCCCCTGCCTAGAATCCACCAGCTCATGGATGCCACCTCGGGGCACGAGCTGCTAAGTTTTATGGACGCATACTCGGGATATAATCAAATTTTGATGTATGCATTGGACGAAGAGCGTACATCTTTTATTACAGATCGGGGACTATACTGCTACAGAGTTATGCCCTTCAGCCTCAAGAATGCTGGCGCAACCTACCAGCGATTGGTTAACTAGATGTTCTCCGACCAGATCGGTAAGTCAATGGAGGTCTATATAGATGACATGTTGGTCAAATCCCATGTCGCTTCAGATCACATAGCGCATCTTGCTGAGATGTTTGATATCCTCCGACTATACAGAATGAAGTTGAATCCTCTCAAGTGTTCGTTTAGAGTATCCTCAGGAAAATTCCTAGGATACATGGTTAACCAACGAGGGATAGAAATCAACCCCTAGAAAATTCAAGCTCTTTTCGATATGGAAAGCCCGACCAGCAAAAAGCAGGTCGAGCCTTAATGGGCGAATAGCGACGCTGAGTCGCTTCATATCGAGGCTAACAGATCGCTGTTTGCCATTCTTCAATGTTCTGAAGGCCAATAAGAAGTTCGAGTAGACTCTCGAGTGCGAGCAGGCATTCCAAAGTATAAAAGAACACCTAGGGAAGCCACCTCTCCTGTCCAAGCCTCTTCCGTAAGAGATCCTACTCCTGTACCTATCTGTCTCTCAGTTCGCGGTCAATGCAGCCTTAGTTCGGGAAGAGGAAAAGGTCCAATGGCCAGTATACTACATGAGCAAGCGTCTGTTGGATGCCGAGATATGGTATCTGAAAATGGAACGATTAGCCTATGCCTTGCTGATCGCTTACAAAAAGCTGCGACCTTACTTCCACACCCATACTATCCATGTAATGACTAATTACCCGTTCAGACAAGTC
Organism: Pistacia vera; assembly: GCF_008641045.1. Taxonomy (NCBI): domain Eukaryota; kingdom Viridiplantae; phylum Streptophyta; class Magnoliopsida; order Sapindales; family Anacardiaceae; genus Pistacia; species Pistacia vera. The sequence continues at coordinate 859,154 of NW_022196103.1, read as the reverse complement.
CTCAAGAAGCCAGAGGCATCAGGTAAATTACTTAAATGAGCCATGGAATTGAGTCAGTTCGATCTGAAGTACAAGCCAAGATCGACTATCAAAGGGCAGGCTGTTGCTGACTTCATTTCAGAATTCTCCTATCTTCCAAGTGAGTCGGAGCAACAGCCAAGCGAAGCTATCCAAGAAACTACTCAAAATCTATCAACCTGGAGCCTCTACGACGGATCATCAAACAAGAAGAGGACTGGTGCAAGTCTTCTCCTTTTGAATCCTGAAAGGGCTCGCGTTCACGGCATTCTCCAGTTCAGATTTAAGGCAACCAACCATGAGGCCGAGTATGAAGCTCTGCTCGCTGGATTGCGGTTGGCTAGAGAAATGGGTGCAACCATAATCAGCATACACAGCAACTCCATGCTGGTCGTTAACCAGATTTTAGGAGAGTATCAAGCCAAGGAAGAAAATATGATCTGCTATCTGAAGAAAGCTAAGGCCGCACTCGAGCCGTTCAATCACTTCGTGATCACTCAGATTCCCAAAGATAGCAACTCTGTGGCGAACGCCCTAGCAAGGATAGCCTCATCGTTGGACTCAAAAGCACCAAATAGAATTCCTGTTCGATTCATCGAGGCCCTTAGTATCAGCCAGATCAAACAGGCCATGAATGTAACAAAATTCGATTCCTGGATGACCCCCATTTTCTGATACCTCAAGGATGGGATCTTGCTTGACGACAAGGTCGAGGCAAGGGTTCTGCAAACAAAATCTGCTCGTTACATCCTCATCGGGGACCAGCTGTACAGGCGAGGGTTTAGCGCCCCTTTCCTCCGATGTGTAACCAGCGAAGAAGCGGATTACATCATGAGGGAAATACATGAAAGGATCTGTGGTAATCACACTGCCGCACGATCTCTTACGAACAAGGTTGTTTGTCAGGGGTACAATTGGCCCCGAATCCAAAATGACACCTACAACTTTGTCAAGAGATGTGACAAGTGTCAGTGGTTCACGAACATACTGCGAGCTTCTTCCCACGAACTGATAACAATGACTAGCCCCTGGCCATTTTCCATGTAGGGAATCAATCTCATCGGCCCCATGCCAATCGGTAAAGAGGGATTCAAATATGCTGTGATCGCGGTAGATTACTTCACCAAATGGGTGGAAGCCGAACCGCTAGCCGCAATCACAACCAAGAAACTCAAAGACTTCGTTTTCAAGAATATTGTGTGCCGCTACGGAATTCCTCATACCCTCATCTCAGATAACGAAAAACAGTTCGACAACGAGGAGTTCAAGCAGTTTTGCAACGAGTTGGGCTTCCATAAAAAATTCGCTTCAGTCACAAGACCGCAAGCGAATGGTCAAGTTAAAAATATCAACAAAACCATCAAGCACACTTTGAAAGCCAAACTTGGCAAGGCCAAAGGGAATTGGGCTGACGACCTCCCAGCCAAACTTGGCAAGGCCAAAGGGAATTGGGCTGACGACCTCCCAGAAGTCCTATGGGCATATAGAACAACTCTGAGAACCTCTACCTCAGGAGCCCCTTTTTCGCTAGTATACGACTGCGAAGCGATGATCCCTGTGGAGGTAGGAACTAGTTTGCTACGGAGGGACTTGTACAATAAAGCTGACAATGAAGCACTTATGCTACAAAGTCTAGACCTTGTTGAAGAACATCGCAACAAGGCTTCGCTAAGGATAATAGCCTACCAACAATACGCGAAGAGGTTCTTCAATTCTAAGGTCAAACGAAGAGACTTCTAGGTCGGCGACCTTATATTAAAGGAAGTTCTTCTTGGTGCTAGGGAACCAAGTGCGGGAGTGTTAGGACTGAGCTGCGAAGGTCCATACCACATCGACGAGGTGATAAGACTGGGGACTTATCATCTCAAAAGACTAAATGGTTCCAAAGTACCCCGAGCTTGGAATGCTAAGCATCTTCGACCTTACTATCAGTAATTTCGAACGCAGTTTTCCTTTTAAATTAATTTTTGATCTTTGTAAAGTATTATTCTGTTCGCTTGTAACAGTCTTCGCATGTAATCTTGTTTGTATAAATGTGTTATCATGTTCGCATAGACTTGTTCCAATATTGTAGACAGAATGTAAACTCATGTATAATAAAGCGAACAGAAATTGTAAAAGCAAAATGCATTTCATTAATGTGAAGAGTACAGCAGGCAAAACGGTACAACTGTCAGCCCTAATCTGACTCTTGGAGGACTGACCTCATCATCCTAAGGTTGGTCGGTTGGGGGCTTTTCTGAGGCGTGTCCCAAACCCTCTGTCTGATCATAGTTTTTGGCGGCTGTCGCTTCATCATCCTGTCACGCCATTGACAAGAGGGTTTCCCACCAGTCCTCCGGGAGATCGGACATATCAAGGAGCGGATTCTTTGGTCACAAGGCATAGATAGACTCAATCGCCCAATCGGCAGTATTCTCTTAGACCTCCGCTGCCTAATTCTGCATCTCTTCGATCAGGAAAGCAACTTTTCCCTGACTTGCTTGGAGCTCGGCCTCAAGAGCTTGCCTTTGCTTCTCGAAGGCGTCCTTCTCTTGTTATGCTTGCCAAGCCCGCAAAGAGGTCACTTTGAGCTCCTAGTCCTTCTTTCTGACCTCCTTGGAGAGTCTGGCTATGGTCCTTTGAAGCTCTTTTATTTCCTCCCCATGCTTCTCAAGCTCGGCTTTTTGGAAGTCCACTGTGCGAAGAGTCGCGTCTCTTTCTCTCAGGTACTGATTCGCCGACTCAGAGGATAGGTTTCTTTTTGCTTTTTCTGCTTCGGCGGCTTCCAGGCCTCGCTTGAGCTATGCGTTCTCTTCCTTCAGTGCGACCTGCCCCTTTGCGGCTCCCAGCCGAACCTTCCCTAGGAACAGTTGCATGGAAAGCAGGGCCTGTGAACAAGAAAAAATAGCGTTAGTTTACCAAAAGGAACTAAGGGAAGTCCTCGTCGAGAACAGTTCGTTTACCTTGCTTAAGTGCTGGAGCAATATGGACAGTAGGTCCACGTCGCTAAAACCTACAAGCTGGTCGAATGCTTCTGAGAGTCTGCACTACAGCAAAGTGTAGAGAATCAGCTGTAGCTACTCCGATAGGTTCCCCAGCGAGTCCAGCACTGGGGTTTCTTTCTTCGCGCCTTCGGTAGAGGTCGTGTTGCCCGTCAATTCCTTACCCGATCTCTTCTCGACGTCTGGCTATGACCTCCCTTGTTGATCACCCTCGGATTCGGTCTCTGACACTTCGACCTGAATTTGCCTTCTCTTCTTCTTTGCTCGCTAAGCCGTTTTCTTTAGCCTTGGGTGAACAGCCGATGGCTGGGAAGCCTTCACGGGTTGGATTGGTGCGTCCTCCAAAGGTTGATTCTGAGTCCCAGCAGGTCCCACCAGGGGGCCCGATGTGGCACCTTTAGCCGGGGGATCGGCAAGAGCAGCATCGGTTGCCCCAGTGGTCCTTCCCCGCGGAAAATTGAATTACCTTTGTCGCGGCAGCTCTGACTCCTTCGGAGGCATGGTCGCTGCATGCAAGCATCGTTAGCAAAAGTAATTCATTGCACGACTAGAAAAGACCCAGTTAGCAAGACTTACGCAATGGGGGCTCTAAGGACGCTCTTGCATTGAAGAAACCGTATTCCCGTAGATTCGCGGTTGTCATGATCTTCTTCGCATCATGACTAGCTTTGGGCAGGAAGCCGAAAGCTACAATCCTGTCCGGATCGAAGAGCAGCCCTAAGTCGATCGACTTGTTAACTGCCAGAAAGAAACAGGTCGTTAGGAAAAGGGTGCACTTCAAATTTAATAAATTCACCAAGGGAAAAGAACATACTCGGGTCCTGAAAGCGGCAATGGCCATTGTAACGAAAGAAGAAAAACTTTGTTTCGTAGGCCCCCGCATTGCTAGGGTAACTGTGTATCCCCGCTTCTATAGTAGGTAGCCTGGACAAGTAATAAGAATCCTTGTCCTTGCTTTTTTTCAAGTAATACGAGCAGCTGAGCTCCACCGCGGCCATCCCTCTTGACTGGTATCGAGATGAGTGGGTCCTATCGCAGAAAACTTCCACGTCGACACCATACTACTTTGTCACTCTCTTAAGCTCTTCCCCGCTGAGTACCGAGTAGACCTTAGGAGTGACACTTGGAGCATCCTGTGAGGACAAACCGGTTCTTTCCTCTGATCTAGTCGTTGAGGGGTCCATTCTGCTGGTCTGCAAAAGTGACAAGCAGGAGGGTTATTTAGCCATCGTATGCAGTTCCGTACAATGACATGGAAGGAAACAAATTCCCTAAAACCTAGAGAAAACCCTAACAGCATGATTCAAGCCGCCATTCATGGCTCGAACCCGACATGAGCGTCACGTCTCCAATGAGTTATCGAAAGACTAACGCCATTTACCAACTATGGAGAATAAGAAAACAAAAACAGAGAAAGATTCTTACCTCTCGGAGTACGAAAATAGCTTCTGCTTCAAATATCAAAAAAACGCTGGTTTGGAAGACAAAGGTTCCAAGCTTGCGAAAATCTTTTGCTCTCTATGAAAAAGACGAGTGTGGCGACATTGCCTGAGAAAGATCTGAGTTTTTATAGTGCATGAAACGACGCTTGTTTTTCTCAGAATCAAAACGACATTTGGGCAGCAAATTTTCTCACCTTTGATCACGATCACGTGTCGCAGATCAGTGAGGAAGAGTGAGCAACATGATTAAAGAAAAATCAAATCTTCTTCTTTTCCGTTAAAAAACTCAAGCGACGGCACTCTCTCTCTCTCAGCATTAATTACGCCCCAGTCTGCATTTAATGTTGTGATAAAGGTTATCGTTTCAGCATGTCACACATTTAATGTTCTAATAAAGTGGTACGTGTTAGCATACAACGCATTTAATGCGCCTGGCTGGCACTTATCATGCACAGGACACGTTTGTCAGCGCAGAGAATGATTCATTAAATGCTCCCATACCTAAAGTACAACAGATAACGCCTGACGAAGTCAAGTCACCCGTCTTTAACAAGCGATGACCATGCGAGGTCGTGTTAGCGAAAAGTGCTACCCTGACCTACTTTCAAACAAGTCGGAATCACCAGAATTTCTAGAAATCATCCAATCGCGGCATGACTTATAGTTTCCAAGGTTCGATCCTTAAACCTTAAAAACTAGGGAACTTCTGTTATGCTTGAAAAATATAGGGCTGACGTAAGGTCTAATCAGCATGCAAAAGTCAGAGCGTGGGTACACCCACTGTCGAGTCACGTGAGGGAAGGGGCAGCCTGCTTCTGTCAGAACAGTAGATGCGTGCTAGACCAGCCAGAAGCTGTGGTGATCCCACGTGTCCAATCCCTGCTCCAAATCGCATAAATCACTCTAGAAGGTGGGCAATGTGACATAAAGAAGGATTTGTATACTTAATCCCACCAACTCACAGATTCAGTAATCATTAGCTCAACGTATCCCACTATAAATAGAGAGCTCCTCTCCCAATCAAGGGATCCGCTCATTTTTACTCTTGATTAGCTACACACTCTCTCTCTATAATATAGCACTCTCTCTCTCTTGTACTATCATATGTATGTCAGTCCGTTAACTCAACCTGACCCTTATCATTAATATAAACATCAGTGGACGTAGGACTTGCTACCTTAGCATCCGAACCACTTTAAAAGTTGTCCCCATTGCATTTACTCTTATATTTCCTTATATTCACATGTGTCTTCTCGGCCAGCTCAGTATTTCACACGTGCGTTTCGTTGGTGTAAAAATCACGCATCAACGGTTTCATACACTAGATTAGCACTGCTCCACTTAGACCAAGAAAGCCCTGCCCCCAGGAAGCTAGAATTAATCAAATTAAGTTCAATGCAAAAGCGCGAAAGTAAGAGAAGTGGTAACAAAATGTTCAAATTCTTATACTAATCAAATTCTATATGATAAAGCTGACATAAGAGTAAGTACTGAAGTGGTAATTAAGCTCGGCTGTGTAGGACAAAAGAGATCTTCCACAGCCTGTGACTTGACATTATAGAAGCAAAGTCTCTGCTTTCAGATCACGTGTGTGAACTGGTTGAATGTTTATATAGGAGGGCAGGGCCATTTTAAACAACCCAAGAATATATAGACTAATTACGTGACAGATTTGTGTATACATACCTTCAAGATACCCACAATTGTTCCGCTGTAATCACCGAAGTTGATGACACCAGTTACAATATTAGCCGTGTTAAAAAACGTCTGTGCTTGAGCCGCCATAAACATATACAAACTCATCAACTGTAGCGGTGGTCTGTGAGTCAGTCCTACCACTGACAGCCACATGAAGAAGTAGCCGATGAAGCATAGGATAGAACCGGCCAAGTGGACCTCCCATGGCCCGCGAAGAAACTTGAAACGGATATTGTGTTTGAGTGTGATGAAGGAGTAGAGGAGGCCTGAGAGAATGCCGACGTTGGCTCCGATGTCTTTGAAGACTGAGACTATGGCTAGCGTAGATTGGTCATAGTCTTGTGTAGATTTAAGGGTGGAAGAATAGATGGCAAAGGTGTATGATGCACCGGTGCTGCACTGAATCCATATGCTGGCCACCGTAGCTATCCATTTTGCGTTTAGGCTGTCCATGTCCTGTGTTCGACATTCAGTTCTGCTTTTTGTTGTACTATATATATACATATATATGTTATTTCATACACATGCATAATAATGGTAGATTTTGTTTATTAATTAATTTATTTTTCATTAACCCACATGCGAGTTATTTTAAACGGGTCCAGGTTGTACCAATCCGATCGAAAGAATAAAACAGAATGATTTCGTGATTTGGATCTGGTGATCTCATTGGATGTCAGAAGGCTATTGAATTTTCTAAAAGATTTTATGCGATTCTTTGTGGTTTGTTATTCTTAAAACTTTAGCCAACGTGAACGACAGTAGATGCTTTGCTTAAGAGCGAATCATAAGATTAGAGCATAAACAATTAGTTTATCCCTCCAACACATTTGGAATGCAAAATCAACGGTGTAAAGATTAAAGAAAATGTTAAATAAATATATTTGCATAATACGACTCCACTGGGGATCGAACCCAGAGTCTCTGGTTCCGTAGACCAGCGCCTTATCCATTGGGCCATGGAGTCCTCACCGAGGTGGTATGTCACACCTTACAAATTTTACCTAAACAATTAAGACATGGGATATTAAATGCATGCCCACGGCTTTGCTAAGCAGTGTGGAAAACGATCTCAAAGCAAAATCTCCAAACTCTCTTATGAGGATTCTCTTTTTCATCCTTATAATTTTAGTTAACTTTAGTCAAGGACAATACTTCAAAAATACTACATTTCAGTCCCTGGATTTTGCAGACGTTGAGGTAACATGTTATCTGAGGCAATATCTTGTGCACAAAGACAATGCTAATTGGATAATTGGGCCAACCCTCAGAAGGGAGCAATGGACTCCGAGCAGTATGCCACCTTGAAAGTTGAGGTAGATAACTCCTTAAATAGGTCCATCGAGAGGCACTCTACCCGAGCTAAGTTGCCAACCCAGTCTTGGTGAAGAAGCCCAACGGAAATGGCGAACCTGTGTGACTTCACCGACCTTAATAAAGCATGTCCAAAGGACAACTTCCTTGCGAGAATCGACCAACTCATCGATACACCTCCAGGCACGAGTACTAAGTTTTATGGACGCCTACTCGGGATATAATCAGATTCTGATGTACGTACCAGATGAAGAGCATACCTCTTCGTTATGGATCAAGGGCTGTATTGCTTAAAGTTATGCCCTTCGGTCTGAAAAAACTGGGACAAATACCCGCGGCTGGTAACCCAATGTTTCTGAGAAAATCAGAAAATCAATAGAGGTCTAGTTGATGACATGCTGGTCAAGTCGTATGTCGCTTCAAATCAACAAGCACATCTCGCTGAGATGTTTGGTATGTCCAGGGTACAGAATGAAAATCAATCCTCTCAAATATTCATTCAGGGATCCTCAGGAAATTCCTAGTGTATATGGTTGACTAGAGGGGAATAGAAATCAACCCGAAAAGATCCAAGCTCTCTTTGATATGAGCAGTCCGACCAACCAAAAACACGTTCAAAGTCTTAACGGGCGAATAACGGCTCTTGGTCGCTTTATATCAAGAGCAACAATACTGCTTTCATTTTTCAATATACTTAGGGCAACAAGAAGTTTGAATGGACTCTGAAATGGTTTTCCATAACTTAAAAAAGCACCTCGGAAAGCCCCTTCTCCTATCCAAGCCGCTCCTCAAGAAATTCTTCTCCTGTATCTATCTCTCTGGCGGCGGGGTCAGTGCAGCTCTAATTCAGGAAGAAAAAAAAGTTCAGGCCAATAATTACGCGAGCAGGCTTCTGTTAGACGTAGAGATACGGTATCAGAAATGGGACATAGCTTATGCCCTGCTGATCGCCTCCAAGAAGTTAGACTTATTTCCATACCCCCATTACTCAGTATTAACCAACTACCACTCAGGCAAGTCCTTTAGAAGCTAGAAGTTTCGGGTAAGTTGCTCAAGTGTGCAATGAAACTAAGTCAGTTTGATCTGCAATATAGACCGAGAGCAACCATCAAACGACAGGTTGTTGCCAATCATTTTGAAGTTTTAATACCAATCGATCCAGAAATCTGAGCAACAGTCCAGCGAAGTCGCCTAGAAAACTATTCAGAATCTATCAACCTGGAGTCTTTGTGTCGATGGATCTTCGAACAGGAAGAAGGTTGGGGTAGACCTTCTCCTCTTTAGTCTCGAAGGGACTCGCATCACGATATTCTCCAGTTTGGATTCAAAGCTACCAACAATGAGGCCGAGTATGAAGCACTACTCGTTGGTTTACGGTTGGCAAAGAAATGTTCAACTGCAATCAGTATTCATAGCGATTCCATGCTAGTTGTTAATTAGATTTTGGGAGAGTATCAAACCAAGGAAGAAAAACATGATCAATTATCTGAAGAAAGCTAGGGTCGCACTCGAGTATTTCAAGCACTCACGATCGCGCAGATTCCTAGAGACAGTAATTCTGTCGAGAATGCTTTGGAAAAAATAGTCTCGTCGCTGGATCAGATGCCCTAGAAAGTATTCCTATTCGGTATATGGAGATCCTAGTATTGCTCGCCCGAACAGGTCGTGGTTACAACAGAATTAATTTTCTAGATGACCCCAATTATTCAGTATCTTCGAGATGGTACCTTGCCCAATGAAAAAATTGAGGCAAGAACCTACGAACCAAAGCTGCTCGTACACACTTATAGGAGACAGTTATACAAACGAGGGTTTAACACCCTTCTCCTTCGATGTGTAACCGATGAGGAAGCAGACTATATCATGAGAAAGATACATGAAGGCTCGTGGTAATCACACTGTCACATGATCCCTTGCCAACAAAGTTGTCGTCAAGGGCACTACTGGCCCCTACTTCATGAAGATACTTCAACTTTGAAAAAAGTGTGACGAGTGTCAACGGTTCGCGAACATACCGCGAGCTCCTCCCACCACGATAACTAGACCAGCCCCTGGCCATTCTCCATGTGGGGGATTGATCTATCAGACCCATGCTAGCTGGAAAGGGAAGAGTCAAGTATGTTATGGTCGCGGTGGATTATTTCACCAAGTGGACGAAACTGAGCCATTGGTCGCGATCACCACCAAGAAACTCAGGACTTCGTCTTCAGAAATATAGTATGTCGCTACGGAATTCCTCATACGCTCATCATATGAAAACCAATTCAACAACAAGGAATTCAAGCAGTTTTGCGATGAGTTGGGGATCCATAAAAAGTTCGCCTCAGTTGCAAGACTGCAAACCAATGGTCAGGTTGAAGCTGTCAACAAGACCATCAAGCATACTTTGAAAGCTAAGCTTGGCAAGCTAAGGGAAATTAGGTCGACGACCTCCCAAAGTCCTATGGGCATACAGGACAACTCGAGAACCTCTACTTTAGAAACACCCTTCTCGCTAGCATATGGCTGCGAGGCAATGGTCCTAGTGGAAGTGGGGACTGGTTCACTTCAGAGAGACTTGTTTAATGAAACAGGCAATGAAGCCCTTTTGCATGCAAGTCTGGACTTAGTTGAAGAACACTGCGACAAAGCTCGGTAAGGATAGCAGCCTACTAGTAGCGTACGAAAGATTTTTCGACTCTAAAGTTAAGAGAAGAGACTTCAGTTGGTGACCTGGTTTTAAAAGAGTTCTTCTCAGTATAAGGGAACCAAGCACGGGAGTGTTGGGACCAAACTGGGAGGCCCCTACCGCATCGCTAAGGTCATACACCCAGGGACTTATCACCTCAAAATGCCAACGGTTCTGAAGTACCGCGAGCTTGGAATTCTAAGCATCTTCGCCCTTATTATCAATAATTCCGAATTCGTCTCTTCTTTAAAGATTCCTTTGTGAAGATTTGTAATTAAGATCGCTGTTAAGTCAAATTCATCTTGTATGAATGTGATTTTGTTACTCGCATCATCTTATCTTCTGTTCGCATATGTAATGTCTGTAAGTGCGAAAAATTATAAGTACTCACAAAAATTTAATATCGCAAAATGTTAGAGGCATCCTCCTGTTCGCATGTGTGAATGTTGTGAAGTGCGAAAAATTATAAGTGCTCACAAATAATTTGAAAAGCGATCAATTTCATTCATAAACATTTAGTACAGGGGACTATGCAAAGACAGTTTAGCAATTGTGGGAAAAGTAGAGGTAGAAGCGACATTGGTCTTCATCCCTAGGCCCTTCGGTGCGACCTCGGTCTTCAGTGTGACCTCGGTATCTCCAGGTGGTCGCCGACCTCTTGGATAGATGTTGGGTCCTCTAGACATACTCATTCGGATGATCATCTTCGGATAAAGCCTTAATCTGCTCATTATCGGCTATACACATATAGGCAAGGATCCTCTAGTAATCTTCCGAAAGGTCGGTAAGGTCTATGGTTGGGTTCTTTGGCTTAAGGGCATAAATTGACTGGATCGACCAGTCAGTAGCCTTTCTCTCGATTCCAGTCATGTCGTTTCATCTCTTTAGTTAAAGAAATGACGCCCTTGGGACATTTCTAGGTCCACTTCAAGAGCTTTCTCTACTTCTTAGAAGTCTACCACAACCAAGCTCTCTCTTCCTCTGCCCGCAAGGCCTACTTAGAGTTCGCTCGCACAACCGCCTTTTCTTGCCAGCCTCTCTAGTGAGCTTGGCCACCGTCCTTTGAAGCTGTTTAAGCTCCTCTCCCTCTTCTCCAGATCGGTCTTCTGGAATTCCACCGTTGTAGAGCAGAGTTCCCTTCGACGTGTATTGATTTATCTAGCGATGTTCAAGTCCAGCTCTTCTTTCGCAGCTGCCAAGTCCTACTTCAGCTACACATTCTCTTCTTCAACTCGAAGAGTCCCCGGCAGCTTCCAATTGGGTCGTTTGTTGGGTCAAGTGCAAGGCAGCAAAGACTGCATAAGAAATAAGCAAGTGTTAGACGTCTCCTTGAATAAAGGTAAGTATTGGAAAGTCTTCGAAAAGGCGAACCGTTTTACTTGGCTTTGCAGTTGGACCGCCTGATCATCAGGTCCGTAGGGTTGGAGGCCACGAGCTCTTCAAAAACTTTGGCAAGTTAGCACTCCAAAAGGGTGAACACCATCGGTTACAGGTGCTCGGAGCTGACCCATGGAGTCAACACTAGCGTGTCAACTTCTGCGGTCGAGGGCACCTCACTAGCTGACCCTTTGCCTTCTCTCTCCTGGGAGCCGCGGTTTGTCCTCTCTACGAACGGCTAGGGAGAATTGAACCCTGGTCGCGCGCCTTGATCTCCCTTAACGCGAAGAGCTTGATAAGGCTATGACCTCTCAGGTTGCCCCCCAAGCCCTCAGGTTCGGACTTTGACTCTTTGGGCTGCAACACCTCTTTTCTTGGCCTTTGGGCCAGGTTTTCTGCTTTGGGCGAGCAGCAGCGGGTGAGCAGTTTCAACTGGTTGTTCGGTGGGTGGCTACACCCATTTGCGTTCCTTGGGTAGGGATGTCGCTAGGGCCGTCTCGACTGGTCCGTGGCGTCGACCAAGGGAAAACGAACACTCTCTCTCTCAACAATTCGGCACTCTAGCAGCATATTTGCTGCATATAGGTAATGTTAGTAAAGGGTTCGCTGCATGCAAAAGTAAAATCTAAAAAGACTACGGATACTTACGAGGTAGGGGTTCCAAGTTCGCTTTAGGGCGAAGAAGCCATATTTCCTCAAATTCGCGGTTGTCAGAGTCGCTTCACGCGCCAACAGTAATCTGGCAGGGTGCCAAATGAAACTATTTGGCAGAGGCAGAAAGACTATCAACCTAGTCGACTTGTTCCCTGCGAAGAGATAAGAGAGACGTTAGAAAGCAAAGCCAAAAAGAAAAGAAAAATTCACCAAGTATAATAAAGGGAAGACCTACTCGGCTCCCTAAAGTGGCAGATGCCATCATAATGAAAAAAGAAAAACTTGGTCTTGTATGCCCCAACATTGCTAGGGTAATTGTAAATGCCTCCCTCGATCGTGGGTCGCCTTGAGAGGTAGTAAGAATCTTTGTCCTTGCTCTTCTTTAAATAGTGCGAGCAAGCGAGCTCCAGCGTAGTCAGGTGGCTGAGGCCACACTCGGCGCACGCGATATACATAGCCATGGCTATCATATATGCGTTAGGCGTCAGTTGTAAAGGTGCGACCTCGAAGTGATTAAGGATCAACTAATAAAGGGATGGAAGGGAATTAGTGCTCCACATTGAATATAGCTTCGGAGATCACAGCCATTCCCTCTGGCAGATTCCAAGTAGTATGCCTCCAATACCCGTAGACGTCCACGCTAATTGCGTATTGGTCTACTGCCTCCTAATTTTCGCCTCGGGTAGTACCGACAGAATCTCTTACGCAAGATCCACTAGGGCGTCTTGTGCTTGCAAGCTTGTCCCCTCATCCGATCTAGTCGTTGTAGGGTCCATGTCTTCAACGGTTTGAAAAAGGGGGACACGTGGAGATTACTCAGTCTTCGTACAAAATTTTGTACAACGACGTGGAAGGGCAAAACCCTAAAAACCCTTGGGGACCATCCCCAATGGTTTGTATCCTAAAAACCTATTCTTTACAAAAACTGCCATTATCGACTGGTTAACTACATCGAAACAAAAAAAAAAAAAAAAAAAAAAAAAGCAATGGAAGTCTTCCTACCTTTTTTTTTTTTTTTTTTTCTGTGGGGGTCAAACTTCTTGCTGTAAACAGAAAATGCACACCAACTTAAAAAATGAAAGTTGGTCTCACGAGAGCTCCTTGCTTTTTTTCTAAAAATGTAAGTGTTGTGACATTGTTTAAAGAGAACCTGGGGTTTTATAGTGGAGGAAACGGCAATTGGGATTCGAGGCCAAGCAACGTTAGACGGAATGCATTTTTGGCTGTTGATCATGACCAGTGTCATCAATCAGCAAGAAAGAGTACCACCCGCTTCAAGAAATTCAATCGTCGTATCTCTCCGTTGAAATAATCGGCGACGGCTCGATTCTCTCCTCCACATTAAATGAGCTCTCATCCGCATTTAATGCCCTGATAAGGAATGTTGTTTCAGCATGACTTGCATTTAAGAGCATGACTGGCATTTATTGCGCACAGGACACATTCGTTAGAATAAAGGACACTCATTAATGGATTAGCTGTCAAGTTCAATGGATAAACATCTAAAGCGGTCATTAAAATAGAACACTCTTCGTCGTATGTCTGTTGCGGAGATCTGTGATTCCTTGCCTCTAGTAGAAATATGCTAAGTATAATCAGGTCCCTGGCCTCGATTAGATGAGAGGCGCATCGACGGTACTGAGTAGGGTCTAATCCAAGTCGCCGACTTTGCAGAAGAAGACCATCTCAGGTCGCTCATTTAAAAATGTTCTACGACCTCCTTGTAGCCAGGTCGGCGACCAGGCGTCATTTGGACATGTCAAATCATGGCATAATTATGCAGTTACCAAGGTTCGATCCTTAAACCTTAAAAACTAGGAGACTTTGATATGCCTGAAAAGGCTGGGTTGACGTCGCGCTAGCGCAAGTGGTATGGCTCATGTCAATACAGCAGGTGAGTGCCAGGCCAGCCAGCGGCTGGAGATCGCCCACGTGTCAAAGCTCTACTTTAGTCGAGAAAATCCCTCGGGCAGGTAATCATAGGACACAGGGAAGGATTTGCATGGCACTACCCACTTACAGCTTTTATAATCATTACCTTGAACTCTCCCACATAAATGGAGGACTTCCTCTCATTTTTGGGGGATTAGCCAACTTTACGCTGAAATAGCGCCCTCTCTCTCTCTCTCTCCCTCTTTGTATTCTCACTCTACACTGTAACTCAGCTTGCTGAATGCGACCTGATCTCTCTCTTTTTAATACAATAGTATGGACGTAGGATTCGCTTTTGAGCATTCAAATCACTTTAAATATTGCTCTTCCTTTATTAATCGATCTTTTTATATCACGTGTAACTTCTAAGCTTTAGCATTTCACACGTGCGAGTAGTTGGTGTCAAAATCGAGCGATCACCTAATAAAATAAAAAAGGCAGGGCCATTTGAAGCAACCAAGAATGAGACTAATTATGTGACTGATGTGTGTCACAACAGATACAACAAGATACCCATATAATTGAGCCACTGAATAAATAAAGTTGATGACACCAGTCACAAACATCAGCTGTGCTAAAAAATGCCGGAGTTTGAGCCGGCATAAACATAACGAAGCACATCAACGGCAGCGGAGGTCTGTGAATCAGTCCCACCACTGAGACCCACTGAAGAAGTACCCGATGAAACCGACACCAGCCACATAGACGTCCCATGGTCCATATTGTGTTGAGTGTGACGAAGGAGTAGAGGAGGCTGAGAGAATACCACGTTGGTACCGATATCTTGAAGACTGAGACGGTGTAGGATGACTGTTGCTGATAGAATCCATATGCTGGCCACCGTTGCTATCCACTCTAGTTTAGGTTCTCCATTTGGTGTACGAGAATCATCATCAGAAAGAATAAAGCTGACTGATTTGGAATTGGATCTGGTGATCCTATTCGATGTCGGAAAATATAATATAATTTGCTTTTCTAATTTTTTTGACTGTTTTTAAAAGATTTTCAGGATCTTTTATCATTTTTCTATCTCACTTCTATGTAGCAATAGCAGTTTTTCCAGTTTGTCGGTCCGGGATCTTCTTGAAAATGGGAAGATCTAGGAAGGCGGCCAACCTCCTGGAGAGAGCGATGTGCTTTACCAGGGATTTCCACAGTTCGATACCTTTTCTTGCTCCAAGATCTTGCTTTGCTTTGAGCGCGAAGCTCAAAGAAAAAAAAAACTTTTTTCTTTTAAAAAAAAACAAAAGAACTATTTCTAAATTCAATATTAAAACTTGAATCAACCTGACCCGAGTGATGCTTTGCTCAAGTGTTAATCATACGCTAACATTCTAATAAAATTAAGGTAAATTTAACGTACAACCGCAAGAACACATTCTTATAGAAATTTAGCCTATTTCACTCTCCCTCTACAATTTGAAGACAAATGCTTTTTAGATAAACTGAAACTCACAGTCAACACTATAGATCTAGAATTCTTTTTTTTTTCAATTCATTTGTGCACAAAATACCAAACCACCTTATTGGCCAATATTATCTCCCAGCTAATTTTCATGTTCTTGAAGAATGTTGAACCTTCCGAAAACTACTTGGTTATAGAACCTTCTGCCTAAAGAACAACAGGAAGGCAACAAGACATCCAAGGAAAGCAACAGATGCCATGATCAGAAAAGATAACATGAAGCAATGTGTGCCATAGAAGAGTCGTTTTCACGTTTGCCACTTTGTCGTAAAAATATCCTATTACTCTTACAGAGAAAATATAAGATCCAACAGGACTGCTATGCCTTGGTGTTGAATATAGTTCCCATATGCCCAACACCAAACAATTCTGAACTTATTGTTGGCATTAATGACCACTGGGAACCATAGCAAACACCCACTATAACTGTACCCACATACAGGATTTTAGGAATGCCGGAAGCAATAACTTATGACCAATGCACATTGTTGCTAGAGTAAGTGCAGTGAAAAATGGCCTTGCCCACCCATTTCTGTGCAGGAATATATCTGAAACGGACCGGCTCCGAAACGGCCAAGAAAATTCCATATACTCCATAAAGAGACTAGAGAATTGTTTTCAATCGTTGTGTAACCAAGAGACTCTCCTATGACTGAGATTATTTATGTGGCCATCCCAGAGCCCATTCCGCAAATCATGGCAATGAACAAAAGCCCGAAGTTTCCAGTGCCCATTGCTTGCAAGATTCATGTCTTCTTAACTGGCAATTTTCTATCACAAGAAACATGCTTCACTTCAGATGCATCACAGGCAGCTCATGATACGCGAAGAATCTTGCTCTGTCGAAAACCTGGGGGATGTCGCTGTCCCAGGTGAGGGTAGTCCACGAATGGACTCCTCTCCGCATAAAATGTTGTTCAAATCTCTCTGTATTCTCCTCTGTGCTGTGATTGCGATTTTCAAAGGATAGGCAAGTAGCAGCACCAGAATAATGATGTACTGATGTGAGCCCAAAATGGAAAACTAAAGATGTTCTCCATAATTATAATTATCATAATATAGGCAGCCAAGGTGAGAGCAACTGCAGAGAAAGCATTCAAGTGCTTCTTATCATCAACTGAGTTTGTCTGATTGATGCTTACTAGAACATGAGCGAAAGGGGACAAAAGTTGGCAACAGTGCAAGAATCAGAAGGTAAGTGCTCGGATTGCCCGAATATAAAACATCGAGGCATACTCATGATGAAGAATTTCCAGATTTTCTGTAACATCTTCGACGTAACACAACTCCCTCATTTCGACCCTGATTCTTGTGCCGTTTGTTCCTACGCGTCGTGAATCCTATCGATATCATTCTTTTCCCTTCAACAACCTGTTTGAGCCTGAAAATACTCAAAATACACCCGTGATCCCGTAAAACGTATTTATGAAATAATAAATTCAAATTCCAACAATTAAACACCTTTTTCCACAAATAAACCAATTGAATCACTAATAAAATGTATACTTTCAAGCTCTTATCATTGGCTGCCCCTCTCCTATTGAGATTCAGAATGCCCGACATACGAGCATTCGATGGGAATTTTGATCCGCAAGATCATTTATACGAGTTCAACGACCTCATGGAACTCCACCAAGTCCTTGACTTGGCAAAATGTCATTGCTTGGCAATAACCCTTATTGCCCATGCCAAGCGTTGGTTCAGGTCACTTCCAGCAGGATCAATCGACTCATGGCCTCACATGAGCTTGACGTTTCTGAGGCACTTCCAGGAAAACATAAAGTTCTCGATGCCACTAAATTACCTAAGCAATATATGGCAGGAGAGGGGTGAACTCCTCCAATCTTATATATACAGGTTCCACAGGGAGCTCTATAAAGTGGCTCACATTCTCGAAGAGTCTGTTCGAACTCTCATCATTGCGGGAGTTCGCCCACATACAGACTTGTGCAAGGAACTACAATCTGAGGATGATGTTTCCCTCACTCGCTTCTACAACCTTATTGAAAAGTACCTCCGCATTGAAAGTTTCATGGCCGCTCTCAATTGCCACGACCCCGGTCCTTCAGGCAGTACTCCCAACCGGAGAGAAAATAGGAGGGCTGATCGCAAATGGGCTAATGATGATCAGCGAAAAGAAAAGAAACAGCGGCACAAGCCCAAGAAATCTTATGCCCTAGTTCCTCGTCGCGATCGCGACAAGAGTCAATATACTCCTCTAAATGCTTCGGTATCGGCTATTCTGGATAAATCATAGGCGGTTGGTTTGCTCAGAGAGCCCAAGCCCAATGAAGAATCCCTCCTCAGCCAGAAACAATAAAAAGTACTACCGTTATCATTGGGATATTGAGCACCACACCGATGAGTGTCGGGCCCTCAAGCAGGCAATTGAAGACCTCATTAAGCAAGGGAACTTCAAAGAATTTTTCGATGACTCAGCTCCCATTCAGGGGAAAAATCAGGAGGAACCAGGGAAAAAGCGTCATGGTCACAAAGGTCTCTACAGTGTGGGGATAATCTTTGGAGGACCGCACCTCGTGGGGAATTCTTGAGGTGCCCAGGAAAGATATGCTTGGGAAGCCCGTCATGACCTCGTAAGTGTCATAAGCATGACGCCTCGACCTGCCAAGGCTTTTAGAAATGAGGAAATCACCTTTTCCGAGAAAAACGCGGTGCAATTGCATCATGCCCACAATGATGCTCTCATCATCACGCCTGAAATAGGTCAGTGCAAAGTCCACAGGATGTTGGTGGACAATAGAAGCGCTGTGAATATCTTGTTCCAGCAAGCCTTCGAAAGATGAAACTGGACGAGGCAAGTCTGAAGCCTGCCTCTATCATTTTGTACAGTTTCACCGAGGATCATTTAATCCCCAAGAGGACGATCTCGCTCCCAGTCACGTTGGGAAAAACCAACGAGATAACCAAGATGACTGAGTTTCTAGTGGTAGACTGTTTGTCCGCTTTCAATGGCATATTGGGGCGACCTCTACTACGAAACTTCAAGGCAGTCACCTGGATATACCATCTGAAAATGAAGTTCTCCACCCTGATGGGGATAGGGCTCTTGTAGTTGCATCATTAGAGAAAATAAGATCTTTCTTTCTTTGATCATTGGCTTTTTAGAAGACTTTTTTATTCAAAATATGCGCTCTGGTAAGGCTCATCGATCTTCTGGCAATATCAGGCATGCTAGTAATCGATTCTTTGGCCTTTTACGATTGAGCAACCTAGGAACAGTTGTTGCCTACATAACATACCTCCTAGACCGAGAAAGAATGTATCAGATCTATGTAGTTGATCTCAAAGCGTATCTCGCGACTACTATGTAAGGGTAGTGCAGATGGCATGCAAGGGAAAGAGGATGCCGGTTGGTATCCCCGAGTAAGCAATGGCGATCAACAGGATTGAGCCATAGCCTAGCCCGGTTAAGAATGATATAGATCCTCGCATCTAGGAATGCCCCCATAGTGGGCCGATCGAGGACCTATCCGAGGTATCGATCAATCAAAGCGAGCCGACCCGAGTGTTGAGGATCGGGAGTAATCTTAGCCCTCAGCTTGCCAATAGCCTAACAAGTTTTCTCAGGAAAAATGTCAACGTATTCGCATGGACTCATGCTGACATGGTCGGGATCAGCCCAAATGTTATATGCCATGCCTTGAATATTGATAGTAAGGTCATGTTGGTTCGCCAAAAGAAGAGAGCAATGGACTCCGAGCAGTATGCCACCTTGAAAGTTGAGGTAGATAACCTCCTCTTAAATAGGTCCATCCGAGAGGCACTCTACCCGAGCTAAGTTGCCAACCCAGTCTTGGTGAAGAAGCCCAACGGCAAATGGCGAACCTGTGTTGACTTCACCGACCTTAATAAAGCATGTCCAAAGGACAACTTCCCCTTGCCGAGAATCGACCAACTCATCGATACCACCTCCAGGCACGAGCTACTAAGTTTTATGGACGCCTACTCGGGATATAATCAGATTCTGATGTACGTACCAGATGAAGAGCATACCTCCTTCGTTATGGATCAAGGGCTGTATTGCTATAAAGTTATGCCCTTCGGTCTGAAAAACACTGGGACAAATTACCCGCGGCTGGTTAACCCAATGTTTTCTGAGAAAATCAGAAAATCAATAGAGGTCTATGTTGATGACATGCTGGTCAAGTCGTATGTCGCTTCAAATCACATAGCACATCTCGCTGAGATGTTTGGTATGCTCCAGAGGTACAGAATGAAACTCAATCCTCTCAAATATTCATTCAGGGTATCCTCAGGAAATTCCTAGTGTATATGGTTGACTAGAGGGGAATAGAAATCAACCCCGAAAAGATCCAAGCTCTCTTTGATATGAGCAGTCCGACCAACCAAAAACACGTTCAAAGTCTTAACGGGCGAATAACGGCTCTTGGTCGCTTTATATCAAGAGCAACAAATCACTGCTTTCCATTTTTCAATATACTTAGGGCCAACAAGAAGTTTGAATGGACTCTGAAATGGTTTTCCATAACTTAAAAAAGCACCTCGGAAAGCCCCTTCTCCTATCCAAGCCGCTCCCTCAAGAAATTCTTCTCCTGTATCTATCTCTCTCGGCGTGCGGTCAGTGCAGCTCTAATTCAGGAAGAAAACAAAGTTCAATGGCCAATATATTACGCGAGCAGGCTTCTGTTAGACGTAGAGATACGGTATCCAGAAATGGAGCAATTAGCTTATGCCCTGCTGATCGCCTCCAAGAAGTTACGACCTTATTTCCATACCCACATTATCCATGTATTAACCAACTACCCACTCAGGCAAGTCCTTTAGAAGCTAGAAGTTTCGGGTAAGTTGCTCAAGTGTGCAATGAAACTAAGTCAGTTTGATCTGCAATATAGACCGAGAGCAACCATCAAACGACAGGTTGTTGCCAATTTCATTTTGAAGTTTTAATACCAATCGATCCAGAAATCTGAGCAACAGTCCAGCGAAGTCGCCTAGAAAACTATTCAGAATCTATCAACCTGGAGTCTTTGTGTCGATGGATCTTCGAACAGGAAGACGGTTGGGGTAGACCTTCTCCTCTTTAGTCTCGAAGGGACTCGCATCCACGATATTCTCCAGTTTGGATTCAAAGCTACCAACAATGAGGCCGAGTATGAAGCACTACTCGTTGGTTTACGGTTGGCAAATGAAATAGGTTCAACTGCAATCAGTATTCATAGCGATTCCATGCTAGTTGTTAATTAGATTTTGGGAGAGTATCAAACCAAGGAAGAAAACATGATCAATTATCTGAAGAAAGCTAGGGTCGCACTCGAGTATTTCAAGCACTTCACGATCGCGCAGATTCCTAGAGACAGTAATTCTGTCGAGAATGCTTTGGAAAAAATAGTCTCGTCGCTGGACTCAGATGCCCTAGAAAGTATTCCTATTCGGTATATGGAGATCCCTAGTATTAGCTCGCCCGAACAGGTCGTGGTTACAACAGAATTAATTTTCTAGATGACCCCAATTATTCAGTATCTTCGAGATGGTACCTTGCCCAATGAAAAAATTGAGGCAAGAACCCTACGAACCAAAGCTGCTCGTTACACACTTATAGGAGATCAGTTATACAAACGAGGGTTTAACACCCTTCTCCTTCGATGTGTAACCGATGAGGAAGCAGACTATATCATGAGAAAGATACATGAAAGGCTCTGTGGTAATCACACTGTCACATGATCCCTTGCCAACAAAGTTGTTCGTCAAGGGCACTACTGGCCCCTACTTCATGAAGATACCTTCAACTTTGTAAAAAAGTGTGACGAGTGTCAACGGTTCGCGAACATACCGCGAGCTCCTTCCCACCACCTGATAACTATGACCAGCCCCTGGCCATTCTCCATGTGGGGGATTGATCTTATCAGACCCATGCTAGCTGGAAAGGGAAGAGTCAAGTATGTTATGGTCGCGGTGGATTATTTCACCAAGTGGACCGAAACTGAGCCATTGGTCGCGATCACCACCAAGAAACTCAAGGACTTCGTCTTCAGAAATATAGTATGTCGCTACGGAATTCCTCATACGCTCATCTCTAATAATGGAAACCAATTCAACAACAAGGAATTCAAGCAGTTTTGCGATGAGTTGGGGATCCATAAAAAGTTCGCCTCAGTTGCAAGACTGCAAACCAATGGTCAGGTTGAAGCTGTCAACAAGACCATCAAGCATACTTTGAAAGCTAAGCTTGGCACTGCTAAGGGAAATTAGGTCGACGACCTCCCAAAAGTCCTATGGGCATACAGGACAACTCTGAGAACCTCTACTTTAGAAACACCCTTCTCGCTAGCATATGGCTGCGAGGCAATGGTCCTAGTGGAAGTGGGGACTGGTTCACTTCAGAGAGACTTGTTTAATGAAACAGGCAATGAAGCACTTTTGCATGCAAGTCTGGACTTAGTTGAAGAACACTGCGACAAAGCTCGGTTAAGGATAGCAGCCTACTAGTAGCGTACGAAAAGATTTTTCGACTCTAAAGTTAAGAGAAGAGACTTTCAGATTGGTGACCTGGTTTTAAAAGAAGTTCTTCTCAGTATAAGGGAACCAAGCACGGGAGTGTTGGGACCAAACTGGGAAGGCCCCTACCGCATCGCTAAGGTCATACACCCAGGGACTTATCACCTCAAAATGCTCAACGGTTCTGAAGTACCGCGAGCTTGGAATTCTAAGCATCTTCGCCCTTATTATCAATAATTCCGAATTCGCTCTTTCCTTTTAAAGATTCCTTTGTGAAGATTTTGTAATTAAGATCGCTGTTAAGTCAAATTCATCTTGTATGAATGTGATTTTGTTACTCGCATCATTCTTATCTTTCTGTTCGCATATGTAATGTCTGTAAGTGCGAAAAATTATAAGTACTCACAAATAATTTAATATCGCAAATAGTTAGAGCGCATCCTCCTGTTCGCATGTGTAATGTTTGTGAAGTGCGAAAAATTATAAGTGCTCACAAATAATTTGAAAAGCGATCAATTTCATTCATAAATCATTTAGTACAGGGGACTATGCAAAGACAGTTAAGCAAAGTTGTGGGAAAAGTAGAGGTAGAAGCGATCATTGGTCTTCATCCCTAGGCCCTTCGGTGCGACCTCGGTCCTTTCAGTGTGACCTCGGTATCTCCAGGCTGGTCGCCGACCTCTTGGATAGATGTTGGGTCCTCTAGAACATACTCATTCGGATGATCATCTTCCGGATAAAGCCCTTAATCTGCCTCATTATCGGCTTACACCATATAGGCAAGGATCCTCTAGTAATCTTCCGAAAGGTCGGTAAGGTCTATGGTTGGGTTCTTTGGCTTAAGGGCATAAATTGACTGGATCGACCAGTCAGTAGCCTTTCTCTCGATCTCCAGCTCATGTCGTTTCATCTCTTTAGTTAAAGAAATGACCCGCCCTTGGGACATTTCTAGGTCCACTTCAAGAGCTTTCCTCTACTTCTTAGAAGTCTACCACAACCAAGCTCTCTCTTCCTCTGCCCGCAAGGCCTACTTAGAGTTCGCTCGCAACTCCGCCTCTTTCTTGCCAGCCTCTCTAGTGAGCTTGGCCACCGTCCTTTGAAGCTGTTTAAGCTCCTCTCCCCTCTTCTCCAGATCGGTCTTCTGGAATTCCACCGTGTAGAGAGCAGAGTTCCTCTTCGACGTGTATTGATTTATCTAGACGATGTTCAAGTCCAGCTCTTCTTTCGCAGCTGCCAAGTCCTACTTCAGCTACACATTCTCTTCCTTCAACTCGAAGAGTCCCCCGGCAGCTTCCAATTGGGTCGTTTGTTGGGTCAAGTGCAAGGCAAGCAAAGACTGCATAAGAAATAAGCAAGTGTTAGACTGTCTCCTTGAATAAGAGTAAGTATTGGAAAGTCTTCGATAAGGACGAACCGTTTTACTTGGCTTTGCAGTTGGACCGCCCTGATCATCAGGTCCGTAGGGTTGGAGGCCACGAGCTCTTCAAAAACTTTGGCAAGTTAGCACTCCAAAAGGGTGAACACCATCGGTTACAGGTGCTCCGGAAGCTGACCCATGGAGTCCAACACTAGCGTGTCAACTTCTGCGGTCGAGGGCACCTCACTAGCTGACCCTTTGCCTTCTCTCCTCCTGGGAGCCGCGGTTTGTCCTCTCTACGAACGGCTAGGGAGAATTGTAACCCTGGTCGCGCGCCTTGATCTCCCTTCAACGCGAAGAGCTTGATAAGGCTATGACCTCTCAGGTTGCACCCCCAAGCCCTCAGGTTCGGACTTTGACTCTTTGGGCTGCAACACCCTTCTTTTCTTGGCCTTCTGGGCCATGGTTTTCTGCTTTGGGCGAGCAGCAGCGGGCTGAGCAGTTTCAACTGGTTGTTCGGTGGGTGGCTACACCCCCATTTGCGTTCCTTGGGTAGGGATGTCGCTAGGGCTCGTCTCGACTGGTCTCGTGGCGTCGACCAAGGGAAAAACGAACACTCTCTCTCTCAACAATTTCGGCACTCTAGCAGCATATTTGCTGCATATAGGTACTGTTAGTAAAGGGTTCGCTGCATGCAAAAGTAAAATCTAAAAAGACTACGGATACTTACGAGGTAGGGGTTCCAAGTTCGCTTTAGGGCTGAAGAAGCCATATTTCCTCAAATTCGCGGTTGTCACGAGTCGCTTCACGCCGCAACAGTAATCTGGCAGGGTGCCAAATGAAACTATTTGGCAGAGGTCAGAAAGATCTATCAACCTAGTCGACTTGTTCCCTGCGAAGAGATAAGAGAGATCGTTAGAAAGCAAAGCCAAAAAGAAAAGAAAAATTCACCAAGTATAATAAAGGGAAGACCTACTCGGCTCCCTAAAGTGGCAGATGCCATCATAATGAAAAAAGAAAAACTTGGTCTTGTATGCCCCAACATTGCTAGGGTAATTGTAAATGCCTCCCTCGATCGTGGGTCGCCTTGAGAGGTAGTAAGAATCTTTGTCCTTGCTCTTCTTTAAATAGTGCGAGCAAGCGAGCTCCAGCGTAGTCAGTTGGCTGAGGCCACACTCGGCGCACGCGATATACATAGCCATGGCTATCATATATGCGTTAGGCGTCAGTTGTAAAGGTGCGACCTCGAAGTGATTAAGGATCAACCTAATAAAGGGATGGAAGGGAATTAGTGCTCCACACTTGAATATAGCTTCGGAGATCACAGCCATTCCCTCTGGCAGATTCCAAGTAGTATGCCTCCAATACCCGTAGACGTCCACGCTAATTGCGTATTGGTCTACTGCCTCCTATATTTCGCCTCGGGTAGTACCGACAGAATCTCTTACGCAAGATCCACTAGGGCGTCTTGTGCTTGCAAGCTTGTCCCCTCATCCGATCTAGTCGTTGTAGGGTCCATGTCTTCAACGGTTTGAAAAAGGGGGACACGTGGAGATTACTCAGTCTTCGTACAAAATTTTGTACAACGACGTGGAAGGGCAAAACCCTAAAAACCCTTGGGGACCATCCCCAATGGTTTGTATCCTAAAAACCTATTCTTTACATAAACCTGCCATTATCGACTGGTTAACTACACTCGAAACAAAAAAAACGAAATAGAAAAAAGAAAAGCAATGGAAGGACCTTCCTTACCTTTTTCTTTTGGCTGTGGGGGTCAAACTTCTTGCTGTAAACAGAAAATGCACACCAACTTAAAAAATTGAAAGTCTGGTCTCACGAGAGCTCCTTGCTTTTTTTCTAAAAATGTAAGTGTTGTGACATTGTTTAAAGAGAACCTGGGGTTTTATAGTGGAGGAAACGGCAATTGGGATTTCCGAGGCCAAGCAACGTTTAGACGGAATGCATTTTTGGCTGTTGATCATGACCACGTGTCATCAATCAGCAAGAAAGAGTAACCACCACGCTTCAAGAAATTCAATCGTCGTATCTCTCCGTTGAAATAATCGGCGACGGCTCGATTCTCTCCTCCACATTAAATGAGCTCTCATCCGCATTTAATGCCCTGATAAGGAATGTTGTTTCAGCATGACTTGCATTTAATGAGCATGACTGGCATTTATTGCGCACAGGACACATTCGTTAGAATAAAGGACACTTCATTAATGGATTAGCTGTCAAGTTCAATGGATAAACATCTAAAGCGGTCATTAAAATAGAACACTCTTCGTCGTATGTCTGTTGCGGAGATCTGTGATTCCTTGCCTCTAGTAGAAATATGCTAAGTATAATCAGGTCACTGGCCTCGATTAAGATGAGAGGCGCATCGATACGGTACTGAGTAGGGTCTAATCCAAGTCGCCGACTTTGCAGAAGAAGACCATCTCAGGTCGCTCATTTAAAAATGTTCTACGACCTCCTTGTAGCCAGGTCGGCTCGACCAGGCGTCATTTGGACATGTCAAATCATGGCATAATTATGCAGTTACCAAGGTTCGATCCTTAAACCTTAAAAACTAGGAGACTTCTGATATGCCTGAAAAGGCTGGGTTGACGTCGCGCCTAGCGCAAGTGGTATGGCTCATGTCAATACAGCAGGTGAGTGCCAGGCCAGCCAGCGGCTGGAGATCGCCCACGTGTCAAAGCTCTACTTTAGTCGAGAAAATCCCTCGGGCAGGTAATCAATAGGACACAGGGAAGGATTTGCATGGCACCTACCCACTTACAGCTTTTATAATCATTACCTTGAACTCTCCCACTATAAATGGAGGACTTCCCTCTCATTTTTGGGGGATTAGCCAACTTTACGCTGAAATAGCGCCCTCTCTCTCTCTCTCTCTCTCTCTTTTGTATTCTCACTCTACACTGTAACTCAGCTTGCTGAATGCGACCTGATCTCTCTCTTTTTAATACAATAGTAGTGGACGTAGGATTCGCTTTTGAGCATTCAAATCACTTTAAATATTGCTCTTCACCCTTTATCTAATTCGATCTTTTTATATCACGTGTAACTTCTAAGCCTTTTTAGCATTTCACACGTGCGAGTAGTTGGTGTCAAAATCGAGCGATCACCTAATAAAATAAAAAAGGCAGGGCCATTTGAAGCAACCCAAGAATGAAGACTAATTATGTGACTGATGTGTGTCACAACAGATACACACAAGATACCCATATAATTGAGCCACTGTAATAACTAAAGTTGATGACACCAGTCACAACATCAGCTGTGCTAAAAAATGCCGGAGTTTGAGCCGGCATAAACATAACGAAGCACATCAACGGCAGCGGAGGTCTGTGAATCAGTCCCACCACTGAGACCCACATGAAGAAGTACCCGATGAAACAGACACCAGCCACATAGACGTCCCATGGTCCATATTGTGTTTGAGTGTGACGAAGGAGTAGAGGAGGCCTGAGAGAATACCCACGTTGGTACCGATATCTTTGAAGACTGAGACGGTGTAGGATGCACTGTTGCTGCATAGAATCCATATGCTGGCCACCGTTGCTATCCACTTCTAGTTTAGGTTCTCCATTTGGTGTACGAGAATCATCATCAGAAAGAATAAAGCTGACTGATTTGGAATTGGATCTGGTGATCCTATTCGATGTCGGAAAATATAATATAATTTGCTTTTCTAATTTTTTTGACTGTTTTTAAAAGATTTTCAGTGATCTTCTTTCATCATTTTTCTATCTCATCTTCTATGTAGCAATAGCAGTTTTTCCAGTTTGTCGGTCCGGGATCTTCTTGAAAATGGGAAGATCTAGGATAGGCGGCCAACCTCCTGGAGAGAGCGATGTGCTTTACCCAGGGATTTCCACAGTTCGATACCTTTTCTTGCTCCAAGATCTTGCTTTCGCTTTGAGCGCGAAGCTCAAAGAAAAAAAAAATTCTTTTTTCTTTTTAAAAAAAAACAAAAGAACTATTTCTAAATTCAATATTAAAACTTGAATCAACCTGACCCCGAGTGATGCTTTGCTCAAGTGTTAATCATACCGCTAACATTCTAAATAAAATTAAGGTAAATTTATACGATACAACCGCAAGAACACATTCTTATAGAAATTTAGCCTATTTCACTCTCCCTCTACAATTTTGAAGACAAATGCCTTTTTATGTATAAACTGAAACTCAACAGTCAACACTATAGATCTAGAATTCCTTTTTATTTTTCCAATTCATTTGTGCACAAAATACCAAACCACCTTATTGGCCAATATTATCTCCCAGCTAATTTTCATGTTCTTGAAGAATGTTGCAACCTTCCGAAAACTACTTGGTTATAGAACCTTCTTGTCCTAAAGAACAACAGGAAGGCAACAAGACATCCAAGGAAAGCAACAGATGCCATGATCAGAAAAGATAACATGAAGCAATGTGTGCCATAGCAAGAGTCGTTTTCACCGTTTGCCACTTTGTCGTAAAAATATCCTATTACTCTTACAGAGAAAATATAAGATCCAACAGGACTTGCTATGCCTATGGTGTTGAATATAGTTCCCATATGCCCAACACCAAACAATTCTGAACTTATTGTTGGCATTAATGACCACTGGGAACCATAGCAAACACCCACTATAACTGTACCCACATACAGGATTTTAGGAATGCCGGAAGCAATAACTATATGACCAATGCACATTGTTGCTAGAGTAAGTGCAGTGAAAAATGGCCTTGCCCACCCATTTCTGTGCAGGAATATATCTGAAACGGACCCGGCTCCGAAACGGCCAAGAAAATTCCATATACTCCATAAAGAGACTAGAGAATTTGTTTCAATCGTTGTGTAACCAAGAGACTCTCCTACTTGACTGAGATTATTTATTGTGGCCATCCCAGAGCCCATTCCGCAAATCATGGCAATGAACAACAGCCAGAAGTTTCCAGTGCCCATTGCTTGCAAGAGATTCATGTCTTCTTCAACTGGCAATTTTCTATCACAAGAAACATGCTTCACTTCAGATGCATCACCGGGCAGCTCATGATACGCTGAAGAATCTTGCTCTGTCGAAAACCTGGGGGATGTCGCTGTCCCAAGGTGAGGGTAGTCCACGAATGGACTCCTCTCCGCATAAAATGTTTGTTCAAATCTCTCTGTATTCTCCCTCTGTGCTGTGATTGCGATTTTCAAAGGATAGGCAAGTAGCAGCACCAGAATAATGGATGTACTGATGTGAGCCCAAAATGGAAAACTAAAGATGTTCTCCATAATTATAATTATCATAATATAGGCAGCCAAGGTGAGAGCAACTGCAGAGAAAGCATTCAAGTGCTTCTTATCATCAACTGAGTTTGTCTGATTGATGCTTACTAGACACATGAGCGAAAGGGAGACAAAAGTTGGCAACAGTGCAAGAATCAGAAGGTAAGTGCTCGGATTGCCCTTGCATATAGTTTCATACACTTGGATTAGCACTGCTCCACTTAGACCAAGAAAGCCCTGCCCCCAGGAAGCTAGAATCAATCAAATTAAGTTCAATGCAAAAGCGTGAAAGTAAGAGAAGTGGCAACAAAATGTTCAAATTCTTATACTAATCAAATTCTATATGATAAACCTGACATAAGAATAAGTACTGAAGTGGTAATTAAGCTCGGCTGTGTAGGACAAAACAGATCTTCCAAAGCCTGTGACTTGACATTACAGAAGCAAAGTCTCTGCTCTTCAGATCACGTGTGTGTACTGGTTGAATGTTTAAATAGGAGGGCAGGGCCATTTTAAACAACCCAAGAATATATAGACTAATTACGTGACAGATTTGTGTATACATACCTTCAAGATACCCACAATTGTTCCGCTGTAATCACCGAAGTTGATGACACCAGTTACAATATTAGCCGTGTTAAAAAACGTCTGTGCTTGAGCCGCCATAAACATATACAAACTCATCAACTGTAGCGGTGGTCTGTGAGTCAGTCCTACCACTGACAGCCACATGAAGAAGTAGCCGATGAAGCATAGGATAGAACCGGCCAAGTGGACCTCCCATGGCCCGCGAAGAAACTTGAAACGGATATTGTGTTTGAGTGTGATGAAGGAGTAGAGGAGGCCTGAGAGAATGCCGACGTTGGCACCGATGTCTTTGAAGACTGAGACTATGGCTAGCGTAGATTGGTCATAGTCTTGTGTAGATTTAAGGGTGGAAGAATAGATGGCAAAGGTGTATGATGCACCGGTGCTGCACTGAATCCATATGCTGGCCACCGTAGCTATCCATTTTGCGTTTAGGCTGTCCATGTCCTGTGTTCGACATTCAGTTCTGCTTTTTGTTGTACTATATATATACATATATATGTTATTTCATACACATGCATAATAATGGTAGATTTTGTTTATTAATTAATTTATTTTTCATTAACCCACATGCGAGTTATTTTAAACGGGTCCAGGTTGTACCAATCCGATCGAAAGAATAAAACAGAATGATTTCGTGATTTGGATCTGGTGATCTCATTGGATGTCAGAAGGCTATTGAATTTTCTAAAAGATTTTATGCGATTCTTTGTGGTTTGTTATTCTTAAAACTTTAGCCAACGTGAACGACAGTAGATGCTTTGCTTAAGAGCGAATCATAAGATTAGAGCATAAACAATTAGTTTATCCCTCCAACACATTTGGAATGCAAAATCAACGGTGTAAAGATTAAAGAAAATGTTAAATAAATATATTTGCATAATACGACTCCACTGGGGATCGAACCCAGAGTCTGTGGTTCCGTAGACCAGCGCCTTATCCATTGGGCCATGGAGTCCTCACCGAGGTGGTATGTCACACCTTACAAATTTTACCTAAACAATTAAGACATGGGATATTAAATGCATGCCCACGGCTTTGCTAAGCAGTGTGGAAAACGATCTCAAAGCAAAATCTCCAAACTCTCTTATGAGGATTTTTTTTTTCATCCTTATAATTTTAGTTAACTCTGGTCAAGGACAATACTTCAAAAATACTACATTTCAGTCCCTGGATTTTGCAGACGTTGAGGTAACATGTTATCTGAGGCAATATCTTGTGCACAAAGACAATGCTAATTGGATAATTGGGCCAACCCTCCTAAGATATCAAAGTTGGAACTACGGCCCAAACAAGAATTGATCACAAGTATTCACTATTCATTCATCTCTTCTTATCAATATAAAGAATTTGGTTTCAGTTTCCTTTTTCTTTTTGATATAATCTGCACAAGTATTTTGTATAAGCAATCAGATGTTTCAACTTTAATTCAAAGAGAATTATTAACAAAATTTCACTGGGTCCTTTTGGTGCCCCTTTTTCCTGGTTGGGCTTTAAATTTGAATCCGGTTAGTCCCATACTTTATGTCTCCCACTCGGGTCGGGCCAGGGATTGGCCCACTAACGTGCTGACATTATTCCCAATTTGGTACACCACAGAAAAAACGAATTTCGCACCTTTATCGAAAAAGTTTTCTTTTTAACCAAAAATGATGCCGTCTTGTCTTTTCACAACAGCTTTGAGCCATGCTTTAGAATGGCTTGGAATGGCAGGAAAAAGAAATACGGTATACGGGTATAACCACATGTTATATACGGTTATTACATTGGGTTATGGTGGGCCAATAAAAGCCCAGTCACATAGGTGATGAGGAAGGTCCACGTGGGCTAAGCAGGTCAGGGAACGTGGAAGCAACATGAAAACACGTGAGGGTGCCACGCGCGAGTAACGACAGAAGAGGTTGCAAATAACAACGGTTGACCCAATTTAAACCCTCACGTGAGGACAAGATACGGACGGCGTGGACTATGCTCTCTTTGGCTCTTGCCTCTTGCCGCTTCTTCAATCCCAAACCAACCCCCTCATTCATACCCACAGCCTTCCTTCCAAATCTATCTATGCTTATTATTAATGAAAATAAAATATTGACATGGGCCACATGGCGGGAAATTTAAATAAATTAGCAAAATCTTTTGTTTATATACGCTCTCTTTTAGCGCGTTACGTTTATTCTCCAATAATCAAGAACCAATTTTTCCCATATTGCTATACCCGGTTTGGCCCGAATTTGGAACCAACATTTTCATGTTTTATCAATTAGGTTTTTTAATGGAATATTTTTTATATTATTAAAATACCACAAATTCGTAAAAATATTAAAACATTAGTTTTTATCCTGTAGAAGAAGTGAAATAAAAGGTTTTTGGTAAGGTCCGAATTAGAACGGAGCCTGGCCAATTTGACTACCCGTTTTGGAGTGATTGGAGGCGCGTATAATAGCCATAGTCAAACCGAACATGAAACCGTCGGCCGTTGGGTATAACGTCTCAATCACCCTCCGTGGCAATAACAATAATCAAAACCAAATACAGAAAATTAAATAATTATTAGTCTCTTCGAAGAAGAACTAAACTAGACACAGATAGAGTGTTAAATCCAGTAGCATTTCCAATGCGAAACCTTCCCCTCCGTTTTCACGCGTTGATGCTGTCGGTTCATGGACGGTGGAGATTCTCCGGAAACTCCGACGACAAGGACGAGGATGAGGCATTGCCTGTTGCCGAGTCCTTGTCCACAATTCGCCTCGCCGATGCTCCCATTCTTTTGCTCGTTATTTCCACAAAGCCCTACGCGCCGAGCTCTCGACCTCCGTCGCATGGCGTACTGCTTTGGAGCGTGCCTCCTACGACGTGAGCTCATACTACGCTCCACCGGCGATTCGAGTTCTTGAAACTTGTATATAAGTATCACTGTGCCACCGAAGATGAGGTCAGCTTAACTTACACGTGTTTTTTTTTTTTTTTTTTTTTGCATACTCTTCCCGTTTGGTTCCCGAGAAAATGGAACTAAAGGAAATGAAAATAAATAAACTATTTTTTTTTTAATACGAACTTCGATAATGCGTTTATTTTTTAATTCAATAATTACTGATAAAAGAAAACCTCTCCTCAACTTTTGATAATGCTTAGAGACCATTAATTTATCTTTCTCAAAGAAACTATTTTAAACAAGTTCTCGTTTGTTTATATGTTAACAGATGTTCGCAAAAACAGTTTCAAAAATTACAAAAGTTAAAGGATTATGATTGCATCTGAAGTATGGAGAGAATTATTAAAAAAGAAAAAACATAACGAAACACTTTATGGTAAAGAGTTTTGTTAAAGTTGATCTATGTGTTCATATTAACCCGACTTTTTAAACAAAATAACCAAGAAAAAAAAACTTTTTTCTTTCTGTGTTTTTTATGAGTAAGAAATCAACCATTTTTTACAAGCAACTGATCAGATGAAGGAACAACTGGTGAGGGTTTTACCGAAGACACTGAATTGTACTTTGTAAATGTTTAAGAGGGAGGTAGCATTTGAATTTTATTTATTTATTCTTTTCTCTCCAAAAGAAAAACCTTTGGCCCATGCATTTGATTGCGATGATATGCTATAAGTACCCAAGAAATTGACTTTTTTCATTGACTAACTTCCATTAACTAATAGTTATAAGTTGGAGGCTACCCCTGCTTATCTTAGTAGTCAATGATTAGGAATTGTTCCAATTATTATGTCGATATTTCTGTATATTCTGGAAGTTACTTTAAGTTTGATATACTAGTTTACATACTTTACCAAAAGTTCCAGACAGTTGGCTGTTAGTTGTATTAAAGAGAAAAAAGTGAACTTTTAACATTCCTTATCCTTTCCAACTTTTCTCGTTTTGTTCTGTACTCCATGTAAAAACCCATGGTTCCACGAGTTAAACTTGAAATTCTCTTGGCAGGTGATATTTTTAGCACTAGATGTACATATTAAAAATGTGGCGTCTACATATTCACTGGAGCATGAGAGCATTGATGCACTCTTTGACTCTGTTTTCGATGGCTTGAATGGTTTACTGGAGGGAAATGAAGATATGTCCCAGTCATTTAAAGAAGTTGTTTTTCATATCAGCACCATCCGGGCCTTCATATGTGAGCACATGCTGAAAGAAGAAGAACAGGTAGCCACCTATTTTTGCCATTGATAATGTTGCTCAGTTAGGGAACTTTCTTCCATTATATGTCTTTTCTTAAATTAAGTTATTCCAGTAATCTTTTCTTAAATTAAGTTATTCCAGTAATGTGTTCCTCTTATTAGCTTATTTATGTTTTGGTTAGTTAAGTTGGATAAACTTTCGATTTAACTGGACAACTGGACATTACTAGTACACTTCTCTAAAACAATGATTTTATGTAATAATAATAATCTTTGGCTTTCAAAACTTGAAAGAAGAGGAATACAATTCTCGTTTAGGAGTCCATTATAGGCAAAGATCATCCCTTGATATAATTTGTAGAATCTGAATATCTGATTCGGTAGTGCTAAAAGTATGTTTCAATGGCAAAATACCAACTGCTCCACCCACTCATTTATAGTAACACTGATGAAGTTGCCCAAAACTCTGATTGGGAACTCACGTAATTTACAATGCCTATATCTATTCGTGAAGAGGTAAATCAAATAATGATAACAGTTATTATCAACTTGCATGAAAATAACAGGATTCAAAGCCTTAAGCTACATACAATCAGAGCCTTGAATGCAGCAAGCTTATGATGGGGAATAGAAATTTATAGAGTGAATGGGGAAATTAAACTAGTTGAAGTTGAGGTATATTTTCTAAACTAATAATCGGAGACCTTTTATGCAGCTAACATCTAGTAGAAATAAATGGGGTAAATGATGATATAGAACTCATTCAATTTCAATACTGAGGGAAATTTTCGGCTTGGAGAAATTCAGCTATTCAAGCAGAGTCCCTTGGCTGATAACATCAGTTTTGGTTAAAGTTCAGCAATCTTAAAAACCTCAGTAATCAGTATTGGTGTTTGAGCAACAAAATCAACGTAAATAAACATAAAAAAGATTATAACGAAACCCAAAAGCGACATCATGACTAGCTGTTGTTTTATCGCTCCCCATATAATGGATGATCTCTAAAGGATAACAAATTCATTCAGGAGATTTCTTTGGATTGCCAGATTATTTTATATATTGTCACTAGGAATAGAGACCGACTACTGGACAGTTTTAATAAGTTGCAAATCTTTATATGTTATGACTGTGGTCAGTTTTAGCAGATTGTCTGTTGATTTATATTGAGTGATGTCAATCTCATTCTATCAAATATGCTTATCAGCATACAATATAAATAGTCCTTAATATAACCTCACACTGTTGTGTGCGTTAATACACATTGCATGTGGGTTGCAGGTTTTTCCTTTGCTGATACAGGAGTTCTCTCCTAAAGAGCAAGCTTCGCTTGCTTGCGAATTTCTATACACTGTTCCTGTAATATTGCTGGAGGTTTTTTTTCCATGGATGATATCATTTCTCTCACAGGATGAGAAAGAAAATGTCAAAAATTGTCTGAAAGAAATTGTACCTGAAGAAACATCAGTGCAAGAGGTAGACCCAGAATTCAATTCCTCACTCTGATTCGAATCATCTTCCACAGTATGATTAGTTTATATATATTTTTGTAGGTCATAATTTCTTGGCTTGATAAACATAGCCAATCTTATGTTTTGGCCTACGGAAAAGGAGTACAAAAATTTCATGAATCTGAAAAAATGAGAAGCATACCGATATTGCTTTCATCTAAGAGGTATTGTGGAGAAAGTTGGCATCAGAAGAAAGCATATGGTCTACAAACAAACATTGGACACAATCAACTTGATGGTATTCTGCTTTGGCATAGAGCAATAAGGAAAGATTTGGAAGGAATTCTGGACAAACTACATCAAATAAAACATTCAAATGATTTCTCAGATCTAGATTCAATAGTTTTCCAGCTAAAATTCTTTGTTGATGTTCTAATCTTCTACAGGTAATTAATATGGTTGGTGAAGCAACTCCTGTTACTACTCAAATATGCTTTTCCTAAGTGCCAAGTAGGACAACTCTTTCTCATATTTTTTATTTTCTGGTTTACAGCACTGCACTGGAAAATTTTTGTTATCCTGTATTCAATGAACTTACAGCTTGCTGTCTGTCTCCTTCTAAAGAGCAATTTCGAGTTGAAAGTTTACAGCAGTTATTAAACAGCTATATTCAAAATGGTATACCCATGTGCATGTATGTGGAGAAGCTTTTCTGTGAACTGGAGACTTTTGTGATGGAGATCAGCAAACAGTTTGCTTTTCAAGAGACACAGGTATACTGTTTATTTCCTTATGACCTTATAGAGCAATAGGAGAGAATAACATAACTCATTGCGGTTAAATTAGCAGCTGCTTAATGCCTTTAGTAACTTCTATTATCCCTTTGTATTTAGCTGCTAACTTACATCAAGAAAACTTACTTAAGTTTTGTTTATTTTCAGTCTGTCAAGGGTTAATTTCATGTTTTTCTCATCAGGTGTTCACTGTCTGTCACCAGAACTGCAGCCTTGAAATGCAGCAGAAGCTTCTATACAAGACACTTCATATGATGCCATTTGGGTTGCTGAAGTCTGTGATCATCTGGTTTTCAGCTCACTTATCTGAGGATGAATCTAGGTTCATTCTTCATAGCATAAATCACGGAGACTCTTTAGTCAATGAATCATTTGCATACCTCTTAAATAAATGGTTCCATATTGGATTTTCGGGTAAGACCTCTGTTGAAAACTTCGGACTGGAGTTGCAGAAAATGTTCAAGAGCAGATGTTCTTTCCTATCTGAGCAAATCAAGGAAGCTGTTTTATATTCTTCCTTACAGCCAGATATGCATCCTTGTAAAGGAGTAGAACAGTGGCAAATGAAGTCAATCTCTACCATCAAGGAGAGCAAATATTTGTCTTGTTCTTCATCTCCTGATTCCCTCACTATTAAGAAGTATGAAACATTCTACTCTGGTGCAACCAGTCTACAGATATTTTTCCCGCAGACATTAAGGACATTACACCCCTCCCTTAAATTTTCGGTTGAAAAATGCTGTAGCAGTTCTAATGTGAATGGACCAATTCCAATAGATCTCATGTTTTTCTTCCACAAGGCAATCAAGAAAGATTTGGAATACCTTGTCTTTGGTTCAGCTCAGTTGGCCGAAAATGCTCTGTTGCTTATGGATTTCGAGCGGCGCTTCCATCTCATACAGTTTCTATATCAAATTCACAGTGATGCAGAGGACGAGGTTGCATTTCCTGCTTTGGAGGCAAAAGGAAAACTCCAAAATATTAGCCATTCATACTCTATTGACCACAGATTAGAAGCTGAGCATTTTAGAAAGATATCCCACATTCTAAATAAGATGCTCGAATTGCAAGTTCCAGTTTCTATTACTGATTCAAATATACAGGATCAGAGAATGTTGAAGTACCAACAGTTGTGCATCAGGCTCAATGATAAATGCAAATCGATGCATAAATTGTTGTTAGAACATGTCCACCGTGAAGAAACTGAACTTTGGCCCTT
This sequence comes from Pistacia vera, assembly GCF_008641045.1. Classification (NCBI taxonomy): domain Eukaryota; kingdom Viridiplantae; phylum Streptophyta; class Magnoliopsida; order Sapindales; family Anacardiaceae; genus Pistacia; species Pistacia vera. Next base: position 822,331 of record NW_022196103.1, on the reverse strand, counting down.
ATTTAGAGACTGCTTTTCTATTGAGGAGCAAGAAAAGATCATAAAATGCTTACTTGGAAGAATATCAGCTGAAAAGCTACAAGATATGATACCGTGGCTAACAGCAGCATTAACACCGGAAGAGCAGCATACTGTGATGTCCTTATGGCTCAATTCCACAAAAAATACAATGTTTGAAGAATGGATAAGAGAATGGTGGGAAGGGTATGATATCGCTAAGGTGGCAAAGGAGCCAAGTGTTCCTTCTTCGTTGACTGCAGATCCTTTGGAGGTTATCTCAACATACCTTTCTAATGAAGTTTTTGATATAGGAAAAGGAGAAAACTGTTGCAACAAAGTCACTGATTTTCCAGAGAAAAGTAATGATGGAACTGATGTTGGGTCATTAGAGAAGTATAATATGGATAAAAACCTTTCCAATGAAGAACAAAGTATTTACAAATTTTCAGAATGTAAAAAACATTATAGTGAGGGCGACAAGAAGAGATGCAATGAAGTGGTGGATGTAGTGGATTGTGTTGATAAGCCAGGTGAAATTTTTCCAGAAAGTCAGAAGTCTAGAAATCATGAAAGCCTTCTGGCAATGAGTCAAGAAAAGCTAGAGGCTGTGATAAGAAAAGTATCCCGTGATTCTTCATTAGATCCTCAGAAAAAATCATACATAATCCAAAGCCTGATAATGAGGTTGGCAGTAATTATTCATCGCCTACTAAATCTTTGGTTTTTGTTCCCCTTTTTAAAGATTTTTTTTTTTTTATTTTATTTTATGTTTTCAATAACATTCCTGTTTTGCAGATGTTTCTGTAGTGAATATAATACTGTCAGGATAATTGGTAGGTATGACTTTTATATGTTTATGAGTGATCTGTTGTAGATAAAATCCAGTCAGCCAAAAGTTAGGATGTAACTGATGGTTGTAGCCATGAATCTGAGGGACCTTTCCATATTTTCCTTCCCTAACCAATAAATGTGATATTGAAAGGACAGAATCAAATCAGGTCAACTTATATTGAATATGCACTTTCCGGTTTTCTTGAAGGTGATGGTCCTAGGGTCAGCCAGTGAACCACATGTATTTAGCTCAATATACCACATAAGAATGAATATCCATTTTTCAATTTTCTTGAAGTTGGCCATGTATCCCCAAGATGCTTGCTTGATTTAAACTGCATTATCCAGACAATGTGCTATTGGGAGACATAAAAATACTCAGGCAGCTTTCAATTATTTATGTTTTTCATATCTTTGAATAAAAAGAAGCTAATGAAACTTGGCACTAATATTCACACTGTTTTAGCCGCTGGATCACTGGACAACAGATTATTCATTCAAAAACATCCATCTCAAGTAATGGGGAAGAGATTCCAGGCCAGTATCCATCTTATTGTGACCCTGTCAAACTGGTCTTTGGTTGCAAACACTATAAGAGGAACTGTAAGCTCATGGCCCCTTGCTGCAATCAGCTTTATACATGCATACGATGCCATGATGAGGAGGTAGCAGATCATTCATTGGATAGGTAACAGCAGCGTTGGTTACATCTGAAGTTTTTAAGTTTTGAAATTTTCTTATTCATTTTCTTTTTATCTTTAGTGCTGATTTCAATATGAATGCAGGAAATGTATAACGAAGATGATGTGCATGAAATGCTTGACAGTTCAGCCAATTGGGCCTGCATGCTCAACTGTTTCCTGCAAAAAATTATCCATGGCAAGATATTATTGCAGGATCTGCAAATTGTTTGAGGATGAAAGGTGATAGCCTAATTGACCTCCTTAATTTTTGAGCTCTATGATTTTGCAGTGGTTAGCTGATATATTGCTCAGTTCTAAAGATATAATAACTTAAGTATCCTTTTCCCTTGATGGTTGACGAATTTGCAGTAGAATTATCTGATGATCAAATCTATTATCGTGCTTATCAATACCACTTTCACAGTTTCTCCAATATTGTTGTACCATTAGTTTTCTTTTTTTTCTTGTACTTCTCACTAAATTTCTATTTTCTAGGATAAGTTCAAATAGGCCTATTATTTCTAAATTTATGAAGTTTCGAAAACAAATCCTCAACAGGGAAATCTACCACTGCCCTTACTGTAATCTGTGCCGATTAGGGAAGGGATTGGGCATTGACTATTTTCACTGCATGAACTGCAATGCTTGCATGTCGCGGGCTATTTCAAAGCATATATGCCGACAACGATGTTTTATGGACAACTGCCCAATCTGCCATGAAGACATTTTTTCATCTAATGCTCCAGTGAAGGGCCTTCCATGTGGTCATTTTATGCACTCAGCATGTTTTCAGGTACTTGGCTCTGGTAACTCTCCCCTTTTTATTTCATTTGTAAATATTCAGGCAATTTTACTGACTCTTGTGGTGCTGCTGCTAGGATTACACTAGAATTCACTATACCTGCCCTATGTGTAGCAAGTCACTTGGTGACATGCAGGTCAGTTATTATGTTGCTGCAAATTACTTCTTACGGCTGAAATTACTTTCAGTGCATGCCTTGGAGAAGAATGCTTACATCTTTTCATGTTGTCTTTCATTGGCTTAACATTGAATTTGTCTTAGCTTTTCATGCTTACAGCTTAAAGTGATTGGCATTATAACTTTGTTTTGGCCAAAGCCAATTTAACTGTATTTCCCTTTGTAGACTACTGAAAAAATATTTAGGTTATGTTTTCATAAACCTACTGTTTTTTATTTGTTCCCTCTGGGTTCCAGGATGGAAACTATGAATTGAGAGATTTTTCTCAAGAACAGGGTTAAATCAGATTAACCAATACCACCTGATACAGTGTTGTTCTTTGTTATGTTTGAAACATCAAAGCATATTTCATTTGTCTACATTTTATCAGATGATAATTCAAAAACTTATAAATGCCTTTTGTGCATATCTAATTTCTAAACTATAGTTGCTCTCGAGGGATCAGTATACATTAGCTCTTGTGTAGACATAAACATCTTTTCAGCTGACAAAAAAGTTTCATATAGTCGCAGGATTACTTATTACCTCAACTTTAATATTTGTTAACTTCTTCCATCACCTTATTTCAAAAAGTGCTTTCTTAGCTGCCATTTGTTAAATATACCAGCCATTTCAGTTATACTGACTTAACACCATTGAAAATGTTTTGCAGGTGTATTTCAGGATGTTAGATGCATTGTTGGCTGAGGAGAAAATTCCACAGGAGTATTCTGGCCGAACTCAGGTTCGTTATTCTCTCTATTGTATCATATTCTATAGCATCTCTATATGTTTTAACATAAAAAGGACTCACAGGCGATACTATGTAATGATTGTGAAAAGAGAGGAGCTGCTCCATTCCATTGGCTCTATCACAAATGCCCATCTTGTGGATCCTACAACACTAGGCTTCTCTGAATGTGCTTAATGGTGTGTGAATAAATTGTGCCTTAATTGAGCAACTATGTAGAAAAAGATGAACTTATGTGAAATCCAATTTCTTCCACTTGTAATTGAGAGAAAGCACTCTACTGCTAATCTTTCGAATAATCTTAGTTGTTGTGTATAATGTGATTTCAGTCTGTAATATATCTTTAATTGGTTTTCTAATTTCTACCACGAAACCATGTGTCCAGAACAACAGTGGCTGTTCTATTCATTCCTTGATTCCATTGTCATATTGAAAAGCTGCAATATTTGGTTATAATTCTAAATAAAAGAAACGATATTATTGAAAAAACTGTAGAATGTAAAATTTTATAAGTGAATGATTAACAAAGAACTAAATTTTTCTATTGAATAAAAATGAAAAATATGCCCAAAATTGTGGAATCTAACCTATAAAACTTTATAAATTGAGCAGAAAAAGAATATGGAACGCACTGGTCTTTTCGTCTGGCCTTTTTGATCAATTGACACTGGTCAGACTGAAGCATGCAGCTGCACTCTTCAATTCATTTTCTGTAACATGATTAATCGATTGTGTTGTATCTTTCAACGATTCTTCCGAACTGCAAAGCAATTATTTCCACCATCAATTTCAGATTCAAAACAACAATGAACCGAAACAACAAGAATGAATTCGGATTAAGAAGTTAATCAATTACCTTGAGTCGTAAGCCTCTTTAGAAGTAAGCCTCTTTACAATCATACACGAATCAATGTACGACTGTCTGTCATCAATGGTTTCGAAAAAAGGTTGCATCTCATCGTAATCATGAACAACGTCCTCTTGCTGAATAGACAAAGGTTGAGAGGCAACCAATTGATGAGATTGAATGGCGATGGAATTGGAACTGTTGTTGGTTGCAGTAGCTTATTGATGTTGAATCCACATAGAATCAGCAACATTATCTTTGGAATCCATGTAAGTTGTAGAGTTGTTGTCGTTGTAACTGTTGTTATTAGAATAAGAGTGGTGGTGTTGAGAAAGAGGCAAAGGCGGAGCATTATTATAAGAAGCCGGCTGCTGTGGAGTATGATTGAAAAGTGAAAGGGAATTATTGGGAGGAGCCATGCCTAATTCAAGTTGTGACACATCATCCGTCATAGAATTGACCTGTTGTTGATAATGATGTCTATACATCTCGAGTTGTGCATGAACAGTATGAAGTTCTTCTTCCGCCTGCCAAATTCTGTAACGTAGTTGACAAATAATGCCCCAACATCCATGAACGGGATACCTATCACGAATATCAGCTTGGTAAATAATGGAACGCATTGCTTCAGTCTTCTGGTTAGCGTCTAAATTCTCTACAATCTTCAAAATATTGCAAACACCGAATAATTTATGAGCATTTGCAAACATTTTAGGTTGGTCAGGAGGAAAAAATGGAGCTAAAGGGCACTCAGCATCGCACTTTCGTCGTCGGTACTTGCACGCAGCACAGGCTTGGCTGGTGCCACCCTTAAGGGTCATATTTGTAACATTTAAAAGTTCGAGCAAACGTGAAGATTGTAGAATAAATAATAATGATATGGGAAGAAGAAGAAGAAGATATAAGAGTAGAAAGAGAGAGGTAATGTGGTTGAAACCGAAATGGGGTAACACAACACAATCAACACTTTGATCTGGTCTGATATGAGCGGATTTACTGGATGTGAAGAGACTTAGTAAAACTAAAAGAAAATGGTACCGAAAATATCGGGGGTGTTTCTTATGTGGGTCATTTTCTGATAATGGCAATGGGAAATGGGATGATAATCCTGATACAAATACTGTGACAACAATAACCAACGCTTGCATTACTACATTTTATTAAACTCCATGCTTCTCTTCAAACCATATTTTAAAAAAATAACTGCTTTCTTTATCCTATTTTTCCTCTTATATATCCCTCCTGTCAAGCTTTTTTTTTTAACAGTTATACTGTATGTGTTTAATAATTTACTTAATTTCAACTTCTATTTTACCAGTTCTTCTCAATAACAACATCATTAAAAATAAATTTCTTTCGTTTTTCTTCCCTAATAAACTTTTATATTCCCACCATCAGGTGTCTGCCTTAGATCATACCTCATAATTGATCCATTCTTAGCGAGTTAATTTAAAATAATAATAATATTGTAGAAATATATTTCAGGTCCTTTAAGGTTGGCACGTTCATAGTTGTTTCAATACAGTTTTGAAATTCATTACTATATGTTAAAGCAAGTGATATCTTATTAAAAGCATGTTAATACGGTCAGAATGCTTACAACTTGATGTGTGCAAGCTAAGATGGATGCGAGTTATAGATAGATGTGTTCAGATGCGACTAGGAAGTAATAAGACTTGGAAGCAATGCAAGCTACATGCAATATGCGACCTGAAAGAGGTTGAGGTTCAGAGCCGATCTAGAAGCTGTTGTGTCGGAGTTTTGGTTAACTACTTCGAGTAGTTTAACTGAATTTTAGGATTGTAAAAGCTGACATATTTTGTGTTAATTAAGATTATGTGGCTGTTGTAATGTTTTAGAAATATCTCTACAAATTAGGTATGCATTTAATTCTCTGCTAGACTAAGTATTTAAGTGATGTAAATGATGATGTAAAATGTTTGTATATAATCGTTGTTTATGCTAATGAAGAGAAGAGCCGAACAACTCCAGCAAACGAGTCTCTTAAAACTTTTGTTCTTTCCTTTGTATTTTCCAGCTTGTAAACTAACATTTGGTATCAAAGCCCAGTTCTCTTTACCGAGATTCATCCTTCTCACATCTCTTTTAACTCCTTTCCTACGTAAAAACTTCCCTGTCAATTTTACACAAAATTTGTCTTCATGGCTTCAAGCTCAGTCTCTTTTACTCCACCAGTTTTCAATGGAAAACAGTACCATATATGGGCTATTAAAATGAAAGCTTTCTTAATGGGCCAAGGTCTTTGGCAATATGTGGAGGAAGAGAAGCAACCACCACAACTGGGGCCAAATCCCACGTTGAACCAGATCAGACTCCATGAAAAAGAGGCAGCAAAAGCTCCAAGAACTCTGTCCCACATCCATTCAACTATCATAAATCAAGTATTCACAAGGATTATGGCTTGTGAGACAACAAAAGAAACTTGGGACAAGCTTAAGGAGGAGTTTGGTAGAAGTGACAAAACCAGGAACATGCAAGTCCTGAATCTGGGAAGGGAGGTTGAAATGTTGAAAATGTAAGAGTCTAAAACTGTTAAGGAGTTCGTTGATCGACTTATGAATGTGATCAACAAAATCAGACTTCTTGGCAAACAGATAACAGATAATAGGATAGTAGAGAAGGTGTTGGTGAGTCTACCAAATAGATTTGAATCCAAGATTTCATCTCTTGAAGACTCAAACGACTTGTCCTAGATTACCCTTATAGAGCTTGTCCATACCGTAGAAGCTCATGAACAAAGAAGGTTGCTGAGACAAGAAGACAACAGTGAAGGAGCAATGATGGCTTCATCCAAAGGGAAATCTGTTTAGGGAGGAAACAAGAAGCCTGCTGGAGATAGAAAGAGGAAAGAAAAAGCCAACAATCATTGGGGCAAGAACGGTGGAATGAAGGGATATCCACCATGTCCTCATTGTAAAAAGAAGAATCATGCAAAGAATAGATGATGGTCCAAGCCTAACATTCAATGTAGGTCCTGCAAGCAGTTCGCCATACAGAGAAAGCTTGCAAGAATAAAGCAAACCAGCCACAGTAGCAAGCTCAAGTGGTCGAAAATCAGTAGCAAAATCGAGAGGGGGGGCAATTGTTTGTGACCTCTTGCTATGCAACTCACATTGGCACAGAAACTTGGTTGATAGATAGTGGCTGCACCAACCACATGACACCAGACCTCGCCAATTTCATGGACTTGGATCAATCATACCAGTCCAGAGTGAGGATTGGAAATTGTGACTTCATGGAGGTCAAAGGAAGGGGTGGAATTGTTGTTTAAACCTAACATGTACAAAACACATTTCTAATGTTTTGTATGTATTTGAAATTAGCCAAAGTTTGTTAAGTGTCGGACAAATGTTAGAGAGAAGTTACTCTTTGCATTTTCAAAATATGTCTTGTTCAATAGTAGACAGTGAGGATAATGAGTTGATAAAGGTAAAAATGATGGGAAAAGTTTCCCCGTTGAGTGGAAAAAACCAAGTTTTCAGGCTCATACTGCTAGTATAGATGAGTCTAAACTATGGCACAAGAGATTTGGCCATTTTCACTACAATGGCCTTAAGGAAATGAAACACAAAAATCTCATTCAAAATATAACAGAATAGAAGAAATGAGGAGTCTATGCCATACTTGCCAGCTTGATAAATTGAGCAGGCAACCATTCCAAGTAAACCAGGCTTTGAGAGCTATGAAAAAGTTCCAACTCATTCACACCAATGTGTGTGGTCCAATGTAGACTCCATCATTGAGTGGAAGCAAATACTTCATCTTGTTCATAGATGATTTTTCTAGAATGACCTGGGTTTACTTCCTAAAACAGAAAAATGAAGTGGCCGATGTGTTTAGGAAGTTTAAGCTGTTAGTGGACAACCAAACTGGTTTGAATATCAAATCAGTTAAGAGTGACAATGGCACTGAATACACTTCAAATAAGTTTGAAGGAACATGCAAAGAAGCTGGAATTAAGCACCGATTGAGTAGTCCTTACACTCCATAGCAAAATGGAGTGAGTGAAAGGAAGAATAGAACTGTCATGGAGATGGTCAGATGCACGATGGCTAAGAAGAAGCTGTCAAAATCCTTTTGGGCAGAAGTTGTTAATATAGGAGTCTATTTGCTCAATAGGTTTCCAACTAAGGCTTTAAGTAATTAACTCCATTTGAAGCTTGGTATAGAGTTAAACCAATGGTGGACAACCTCAAAGTCTTCGAAAGCATCTGCTATGCACATGTTCCAGCTAGCAAAGGAACCAAGCTTGATGAAAAAGCTGAAGTTGGAATCTTTATTGGCTACAGCAGTCAATCCAAGGCCTATAGAGTCTTCAATCCAAACACTAACAAGATTCTAATCACAAGAGATGTCAGAGTTGATGAGATGTCAATTTAGAATTGGGAAGAGAAAAGAATCGTTGAAGAAGCAAGGCCTTAGCAGAAAGAGGTCGTTGAGAACCAGAACGTCGATGACGAAGATTTAGATGCTGATAACGAATTTTCAGTTAAAGGCATTGAGCCTTTAGTTGAAGTATATGAGAGGTGTAATGTTGCTATAATGGGGCCTACAAGCTATTCTAAAGTGCGAAGTCAAAAGAATGGAGAGTTGCGATGAAGGAAGAATTAAGCATGATCGAGAAGAATGAAACCTGGAAGTTGGTTGACAGACCATCAAATTCGAAGGCCATTAAAGTTAAATGGATCTTCAAGACTAAACTAAGCACTGATGGATCAGTCAACAAACACAAAGCACGACTTGTAGCCAAAGGCTATCCATAACAATATGAAGTAGATTTTTCCGACACATTTGCTCTAATTTTGAGACATGACACGATTAGACTTCTCCTCGCTTTGGTAGCTTAATTTAAGTAGAAGATTTTCCAATTAGATATCAAGTCAGTTGTCTTGAATGGCTACTTGAATGAAGAAATTTATGTAGAGCGACCAGAGGGCTTTACAGCTGAAGGGAGCGAGGATAAGATGTCATTGTTGAAAAAGGCCTTATATGGTCTGAAGCAGGCTCCTAAAGCCCGGTATAGCCGAATAAATGAATATATATATCCAACTTCTATTTTACCAGTTCTTCTCAATAACAACATCATTAAAAATAAATTTCTTACGTTTTTCTTCCCCAATAAACTTTTATATTCCCACCATCGGGTGTCTGCCTTGGATCATACCTCATAATCGATCCATTCTTAGTGAGTTAATTTAAAATAATAATAATAATGTAGAGATATATTTCAGGTCCTTTAAGGTGGGCACGTTCATAGTTGTTTCAATACAGTTTTGAAATTCATTACTGTATGTTAAAGCAAGTGATATCTTATTAAAAGCATGTTAATACGATCATAATGCTTACAACTTGATGTGTGCAAGCTAAGATGGATGCGAGCTGTAGATAGATGTGTTCAGATGCGACTTGGAAGCAATGCAAGCTGCATGCAATATGCGGCCTGAAAGAGGTCGAGGTTCAGGGTCGATCTAGAAGTTGTTGTGTCAGAGTTTTGGTTAACTACTTCGAGTAGTTTAACTGAATTTTAGGATTGTAAAAGCTGACATACTTTGTGTTAGTTAAGATTACGTGGCTGCTGTAATGTTTTAGAAATATCTCTGCAGATTAGGTATGCATTTAATTCTCTGCTAGAGTAAGTATTTAAGTGATGTAAATGATGATGTAAAATGTTTGTATGTAATCGTTGTTTATGCTAATGAAGAGAAGAGCCGAACAACTCCAACAAACGAGTCTCTTAAAACTTTAGTTCTTTCCTTTGTATTTTCCAGCTTGTAAACTAACATTTGCTATCAAAGCCCAGTTCTCTTTACTGAGATTCATCCTTCTCACATCTCTTTTAACTCCTTTCCTACGTAAAAACTTCCCTGTCAGTTTTACACAAAATTTATCTTCATGGCTTCAAGCTCAACCTCTTTTACTCCACTAGTTTTCAATGGAGAACAGTACCATATGTGGGCTGTTAAAATGAAAGCTTTCTTAATGGGCCAAGGTCTTTGGCAATATGTGGAGGAAGAGAAGCAACCACCACAATTGGGGCCAAATCCCACGTTGAACCAGATTAGACTCCATGAAGAAGAGGCAACAAAAGCTCCAAGAGCTCTGTCCCACATCCAGTTAGATGTCACAGATCAAGCATTCACAAGGATTATGGCTTGTGAGACAGCAAACGAAAGTTGGGACAAGCTTAAGGAGGAGTTTGGTGGAAGTGACAAAACCAAGAACATGCAAATCCTGAATCTGGGAAGGGAGGTTGAAATGCAGAAAATACAAGAGTCTAAAACTGTTAAGGAGTACGTTGATCGACTTATGAATGTGGTCAACAAAATCAGACTTCTTGACAAAGAGATAACAGATAATAGGATAGTAAAGAAGGTGTTAGTGAGTCTACCAGAGAGATTTGAATCCAAGATTTCATCTCTTGAAGACTCAAACGACTTGTCCCGAATTACCCTTATAGAGCTTGTCCATGCCCTACAAGCTTATGAACAAAGAAGGTTGTTGAGACAAGAAGACAACGGTGAAGGAGCAATGATGGCTTCATCCAAAGGGAAATTTGTTTAGGGAGGAAACAAGAAGCCTGCTGGAGATAGAAAGCGGAAAGAAAATGCCAACAATCAGTGGGGCAAGAATGATGGAATGAAGGGATATCCACCATGTCCTCATTGTAAAAAGAAGAATCATGCAAAGAATAGATGTTGGTTTAAGCCTAACATTCAATGTAGGTCCTACAAGCAGTTCTCCATACAGAGAAAGCTTGCAAGAATAAAGCAAACCAGCCACAGTAGCAAGCACAAGTGGTCGAAAATAAATAGCAAAATCGAGAGAGGGAGCAATTGTTTGTGACCTCTTGCTATGCAACTCACATCAACACAGAAACTTGGTTGATAGAAAATGGCTGCACCAACCACATGACACCAAACCTCGCCAATTTCATGGACTTGGATCAATCATACTAGTCCAGAGTGAGGATTGGAAATGGTGACTTCATGAAGGTCAAAGGAAGGGGTGAAATTGTTGTTTAAACCCCAACAGGTACAAAATACATTTCTAATGTTTAGTATGTGTCTAAAATTAGCCAAAGTTTGTTAAGTGTCAGACAAATGTTAGAGCGAAGTTACTCATTGTGTTTTCAAAATACGTCTTGTTCGATACTAGACAATGAGGGTAGTGAGTTGATAAAGGTAAAAATGATGGGAAAAATTTCCCGTTGAGTGGAAAAAACCAAGTTTTCAGGTTCATACTGCTAGTATAGATGAGTGTAAACTATGGCACAAGAGATTTGACCATTTTCACTACAATGGCCTTAGGGAAATGAAACACAAAAATCTCATTCAAAATATAACAAATCAGAAGAAATGAGGAGTTTGTGTCATGCTTGCCAGCTTGATAAATCGAGTAAGCAACCATTCCAAGCAAACCAGGCTTGGAGAGCTACGAAAAGTTCCAACTCATTCACACCAATATGTGTGGTCCAATGCAAACTCCATCATTGAGTGGAAACAAATACTTCATCTTGTTCATAGATGATTTTTCTATAATGACCTGGGTTTACTTCCTAAAATAGAAAAATGAAGTAGCCGATGTGTTTAGGAAGTTTAAGTTGTTAGTGGAGAACCAAACTGATTTGAATATCAAATCAATTAGGAGTGACAATGGCACTGAATACACTTCAAATGAGTTTGAAGGAATATGCAAAGAAGCTGGAATTAAGCACTGACTGAGTAGTCCTTACACTCCATAGCAAAATGAAGTGAGTGAAAAGAAGAATAGGACTATCATGGAGATGGCCAGATGCATGATGGCTGAGAAGAAGATGTCAAAATCCTTTTAGGTAGAAGCTATTAGTATAGGGATCTATTTGTTCAATAGGCTTCCAACTAAGGTTGTAAGTAATCATACTCCATTTGAAGCTTGGTATAGAGCTAAACCAATGGTGGACAACCTCAAAGTCTTCGGAAGCATCTGCTATGCACATGTTCCAGCCAGCAAAGGAACCAAGCTTGATGAAAAAGTTGAAACTGGAATCTTTATTGGCTACAACAGTCAATCCAAGGCCTATGGAGTCTTCAATCCAAACACTAACAAGATTCTGATCACAAGAGATGTCAGAGTCGATGAGATGTCGGTTTAGAATTGGGAAGAGAAAAGAATCGAAGAAGAAGCAAGGCCTCAGCAGAAAAAGGTCGTTGAGAACCATAACAACGATGAAGAAGATTTAGATGCTGATAAGGAATTTTCAGTTAAAGGCATCGGGCCTTTAGTTGAAGTATATGAGAGGTGTAATGTTGCTATAATGGGCTTACAAGCTACTCTGAAGCTACGAAGTCAAAAGAATGGAGAGTTACGATGAAGGAAGACTTAAGCATGATCGAGAAGAATGAAACCTGGAAGTTGGTTGATAGACCATCAAATTTGAAGGTCATTAAAGTTAAATGGATCTTTAAGACTAAACTAAACGTTGATGGATCAGTCAACAAACATAAAGCACGACTTGTAGCCAAAAGCTATGCACAACAATATAGAGTAGATTTTTCAAACACATTTGCTCTAATTTCGAGAGATGACACGATCAGACTTCTCCTTACTTTGGTAGCTTAATTTAAGTAGAAGATTTTCCAATTAGATATCAAGTCAGCTTTCTTGAATGGCTACTTGAATGAAGAAATTTATGTGGAGCGACCAGAGGGCTTTATAGCTAAAAGGAGTGAGGATAAGATATCATTGTTGAAAAAGGCCTTATATGGTTTGAAGCAGGCTCCTAAAGCCCGGTATAGCCGAATAAATGAATATATATACAACCTCGGTTATACTAGAAGCCCTAATTAGCATACTTTCCATGCGAAGAAGTTAGAAGATGGTTTGATTATAGTCTCCTTGTATGTTGATAACTTGCTTATAACTGAAAACAATCCTGATCGGGTGGAGCAATTCAAGGAAGCAATGCATAAGGAAACAATCCTGATCAGATGACATTCTTTCTTGAGATGGAGATAAATCAATCTTCAAATGACATATTTGTTTGCAAAAAGAAATATTCAAATAAGATCTTGAAGAAGTTCAGCATAGAGAGTTGTAATCCAGTGAGCACTCCACTAGCACAAAATCAAAAGTTGTATAAAGAAGATGGAGTTCACAAGGTCGATGAAAGCAGATATAAAAGTTTGATAGGCTGCTTGTTGTATTCGACAGTAACATGACCTAATATCATGTTTGCAATCAGTCTACTCTCTAGATTTATGATCGCGCCTAGTGAAATTCATTTCAAGGTGATAAAGAGAGTACTCAGATATGTCAAAGGAACTGTAGACCTTGGAATATGGTTCAAAGGTCTGAAGAATTAAATCCAGTTGGATATACAGATAGTGACTAGGCTAGATCAGTTGAAGATATGAAAAGCACATCTGGTTATGTGTTTTTCTTAAACTCAAGAGTTTTTAGTTGGTTGTCTAGGAAGCAAGAAACGATGGCTCAATCAACTGCAAAAGTAGAATATATCTATGTAACTGCTGCAGTGAATCAAGTGATCTGGCTAAGGAAGATCTTGAAGGATATGAAGCTGGAACAATGTGATCCCACAATAATCTATTGTGACAATCAATCAACTATTGCAATGGCCAAGAATCCTGTTTTTCATGGTTGAACAAAGCATATAAAGATCAAGTTTCATGCTGTTAGAGAAGCCGAGAAAAATAAAGAAGTTAAGATCGTTCATTGTTGAATCTAAAGAACAGGTCGTTGATGTCCTGACAAAAGCTCTAAACAAATCCAAGTTTGAAGAACTGAGACTTAAACTTGGTGTTTCCAACAAAGATATCAATGAGAAGTGTTAAAGCAAGTGATATCTTGCTGGAAGCATGTTAATATGATCTGAATGCTTGTGATCTGATGTGTGCAACCTAAGATGGATGCAAGTTGTAGATAGATGTGTTCAGATGCAACTAGGAAGTAATGCGACCTGGAAGCGATGCAAGCTGGATTGCATGCGAACTAATGTGCATGCAATCTGATGCAATATGCAACCTGAAAAGGTCGAGGTTCAGAGCTGATCTAGAAGCTATTGTGTCAGAGTTTTGGTCAACTACCTCAAGTAGTTTAGCTGAATTTTAGGATTGTAAAAGCTAACATATTTTGTGTTAGTTAAGATTATGTGGCTCTGCTATAATGTTTTAGAAATATCTCTGTAGATTAGGTATGCATTTGATTCTCTGCAAGAGTAAGTATTTAAGTGATGTAAATGATGATGTAAAATGTTTGTATATAATCGTTGTTTATGCTAATGAAGAGAAGAGACAAACCATTCCAGCACAGGAGTCTCTAAAAACTTTTGTTCTTTCCTTTGTATTCTCCAGCTTGTAAACCAACACTGTATGTTTCTCTAGCAATTAAATTACATATTGAAATTCATTTTTCTCTCTAAAAGTTAGGATCTATTGCGAATCTCATTAAACCTGATAACTTATGGTAAACTTCAATACATAAATCAAATTGGTTGAGTAAAAAAAAACTCAAAGGAGATGACCGCGAGTTGACAGCTGCCAACAAGTTGGCGACCGTTGGTGAATTGACAGAGAATGACGAATTGAAGGAAAAAGATGAACTGACAACAAATGAAAAATTTATTGATAATGGTGGCTATTGTGGTGAAGATGAGGGAGAAAGTAGAACTAGATAAGGGAGAAAATAGAAGTAGATGCCAACAGTATGATCGAGAATGATGAATTGAAGCAGAAAGATGAACCAACAGCAAACTAAAGGGCAACTAATGAGAACGAGAGAGGAAGTAGTATGAGAGTAGAAAACCAATTTCTTTTAAAAAGTAAATGACATTTTCCCACCCAAGGTTTGACGTAAAGACATTTTCCCACCCACAGGTCATATTCAATTATTCATTAGTAAAATCTGTTAATTACAATGTATATTTGTTGTAAAGACAAAAATACCCTTTATTATGTAACTTAATATTTTTTTTTATTTTTTTATGTCATGTCAACAGAGTCAATTATCTATATACCCACTATTTAAATATGAAATTATTGATATACCCTCAATTATATAAGGGATGTAATTTATCAATTTGTCCTTCCAATTTTTTATTAAAGTAATGTTTTAATTAAATGAAGTTATCGTTGACCCTTGAATACTATAGGCGTTGTCATTAGTGGGTTTTGTCAATCTCTAGTGCCCGATTACAGCCTTACCATCCTAGATAGCCTCCTATCCACACATAGGTGCACTAACATCGTTCACAACTGTCATGTCTCTTCTTGCTTCAGTCACACCTACATCTCGTGACTATGAAGGTGCATCTGCAGGCATTCGCCATCATTCGGCCACAACCACAACACTCTCAGCCGAAGCCTTCTTCTCTGCAACCTCGTCGCCACACTGCAATCAATTGTGATCAATCGCACCTGTCTTTGCAATCACATAATTTGATTATGTCTGTCTTCACTGCCATCGTCTGCTTGCATCCTCGACGTTGCTGCCTCTCTTTTCCAACTTTAACAATCGTGTCGCACGACTGCCTTTCCACCATTGTTTCTCTGTAAAAATCTTGCCGCTCTCCCCCTTACAGCCCCACTCTTGTCTTCCACACCTTAATCTTGTCGCAACACAACTTCCACATGTTAAGGTAGGTGCCCTAAAGTCAATCAAATTGTAGCATTTAACTACTTGTAAAATATGTTGATATTAATAAAAGGCAATTTGACTATGTTATAAGTCTGAACTATATTATGTAAATCGTATTTTGTATATGTTATGATATATGTTCTTAGAATGGTAGAATCATGACAAGGGTATCAAGTGCTTTAAATCTTGATTGTAATAACCCTATGATCACATTAGATGGTCATTCTAGAAATCGTCCGTAACCCTAATATTATTATGAAGTAAAGGCACATATAATACTGTAAGGCTATCATATCTTTGGATGACTTTATCAAAAGTTAGTAACAGATTTTGCATGTTAAAGTTGTTTGTTAATAACTTGGTGTGACGCATGTATGCTTGCAATTGGCAAGTTCACTAGACATAACCAACCAGAGGATTCTATATAGATGATAACCCCAATATCTATGGAATACATCCTCTAATGAATGGTGGTGTATGTGATCATCAAACTTGAGATCACCAAAGCATTGTGTGTAAATATCAGTGTAGTTTGGCATTGGCCTAACGTAATCCTATTTAGGGTTATCAGTATGTAAGTGATTGGTTGCATTGAGAAGTATATTATGGTTGTGGTAGATCGATATATGATTCATCACTCTTGATTACAAGAGTATTATCTCACTGGATAATTCGATAAACAAAAACGAAAGCAAAACTGTGGCCACAGTGGAATTGAGTTGGTGCTCAAGTTCTGTTAAGTCGTTAGTTTGAATTACCGAGTACGAACATGTCAATGCAGCATATTTGAAGTTGACATTATTTTTGTACTTCAAACCTTGATGAGATAATTGATTATGAAAGAATTTGATTACACAGTAATCATATTGTTGACAGGTAGTTGATACGTTGAATCTGAATCTATCGGGTGACCCTGATACGTTGCTAGAGGCCAACCAGGGTCCATGTGTAATGAGACAACTGATTTAGTGTAAATTGTGATATTACCCACTGTCGATATGATAAGAAACCTACGGGTTACTCACTTAAAAGACAAATCAAAGAAGATTTGGAGTATGGGCATTTTTGTTATTTTAGGGTGAAAGGTATTTTGGTAATTCTTACGGTGCAATTAAATTTGCTGAAGGTTGTTGCCTAATAGGTTGTTGCTTATGCCCAATTTTAATATTGGATTTTAATTTGTAAGATTACTGATTTATTCAAATATAAATATTGGGGTGTGTGTGTGTGTGTGTGTGCGTGTGTGTGTGTATATATATATATTAAAATGAATAAATAAATCATTATTTAAATAATATATTGGTGTATATGCATTTTAAAAAGTGAATTATTATTGTACGGTTAAAGCAATAATAATAAAATACCAAACCGGCTTTTTCTTGGGCACTAAGTAAAGTCTAATTATTTATATATAAATAATAGATATTAGTGGAGGGCACTTTTGTAATTGTTCAAGGGTAATTAGGGATAGGGCTTGCCTGTAAAAAGGCGCTTAACCCTAAAATTTTATTAGCTCACTCTTGCCTCTTTTAAACTAAAAGTTGTAGAGAGAATTTTCTAAGGAAAATTTCTCCTCTTTTTCTTCTCTGAACCTCCTTGATCAAACTAGCAAATTGATTGTGTGGGGATTCTTGTCTTTGTGTGGGTTTCCATTCGTGAAGTGGAAGCATTTTGCTACAACATCCGAAGGAGCCTCCAATCAAAGATTTGATTACAACTCTTGTTTAATCTTATGTATATGTTTGTTTTAAAGGGTTTTTAACATCAAACTATGATCCGGGTTAATGAGCTTCGAATAAAAATGTTTGTTTTTTACTTTGCCCTTCATTTGATTAAATTCATACACCATAGCCAACCACAACTAGGGGTGCAGTCGAACCGAGTAGCTCATGAGCTACTCGGATTCGACTCTTGACGAGCTCGGCCTCGACTCGTCGGAGAATGAGTAGTTCACGAGTTCGAGCTCAACTTCAAGGTCGTGAATAATGTCAAGTTTTTTGGGCTCGATTCGAACTGTTCGTGAGCTATTCGAAGAACTCGAGACATCATTCGAGCAGGAGAGCTCGTGAGATTGATCAGTGAGGCAAAGCTCGCGTATTAATATTTGCCCTAAAATCTGAAATCAAGTCATTCATTCAACCGAAAACAAAGACATTCAGCTATTCACCTCTGCCAAAACACATCGCAAGATCTGAGACACCACTATTGTCCAGCCTTCATTTAGCTACTACCGACCAACGACCAACTTCAGCTACTACTGTCCACCATCGTCTTCCCTTCTTCACTTCCTTGCTGCCACAAGGTAGATTTTCCTGTTTCTTGACACCCAAATTTGTAATTCAACTTAAGCAAGTGTAATTAGACTTTCATTAATTAATTTCCTGCTTCTTGTGTTGCTGAATAGCTTAAAATAGAATATATAAGCTATAGGACAACATGTTATGGGTAAAAGTTGTCTCTTGCCGTGAGTCTCATTAATTTATTTTTTTTCCTCCCTATTTAGTTGTTTCTTAGTTACAAATTCTTCATGGGTTTATGTTGACTTTGCTAGATATTTGGAAATTAGAAGCTGGGTGATGAGTTGCGTTAATTTTTGGAAGTTTGCAGAGAACTTGTTATGTGTTTGATGAAATGCCTCTGAGAGAAGAGTTTTGATGGTTATGATGGGATTTTGATAACTTTTAACAAGTCAAAGTTAATAATGTACTTTTGTTTAAACTCCTGAGAGACTTGTTGACTTTTATATATGAATATTCAAGTAATATATAAATTTTCTTAATGACTAGTTCATAATTGTAGTAGTTATTGGCGATATAGATGCGGGATTTATAGTGTTGATATTCATATCGAGTGTTTTCTATCAACGTCTGATGCGTCAACGTCTAGAGGTTTTCCTCCATATCCTAATGGTCCAGTTGCTTTAAATCCTTGGTACCCTTCGTTGCCTGCATATATCCTTCGTATTTGTGTTCTCGTGGTGCTAATTCTTCCAATACGTATCATGTTCCTTATACTCGTGGCACTATAGTTTCCATTTTATAATTTAATTTTTCTTTTGTCTCAACATATTTTAAGTACTCTTCTCTCAGAGGTATTTTATAATATTTGTTTTTGTGGAAATCCAGTTTCTTTATGAGCCAAAATAAGCTCTCTTCATGACAGAACACCAACAGTGCTCCTATAGTGAGAAACATAGGAAAGTTTTGAATTTAGAACCATAGGAATAGAACACCATTTGGCATGACTCAACGTATTTTTGAACATATAGCTGTAAACATTTATTTGGGGTTGACAACTTGGTTTGGGAACCAAATGATTCCAAACTTTAATGGGGCAACTTTGAGATTGAAGAATGAAATTCCTTCGATAATTGAACCAACAGATTATGGGATTTTGATAACTTTTAACAAGTCAAAGTTACTTGATTTCGCATTCTGACTTTATATTTTTTTGCAGAGGTATTTGTTTATTCCAATGGAGCATCTGTCATTCACCCCCAATCCAACACACCCTTCCATTTCATGAATGCAACCAGTAAAAGATATCTTTGAAACCTGGTCTGATGATGATGCGACACCCACAGGCACACCTGGTGATGGTGTTGATGCAGGAAATTAATCTTTTTCAAAGGAAAAAAACGACCAAAGACATCGGTGGTTTGGAATGAATTTAAAGAGGTAGTTCTACCAGATGGTTCTACAAAGGGAGAGTGTATTCATTGTAAGGCAAAGCTTGCAATAACGGAGACCAAGAGCACAACTCAGTTTGCAAGACATTTGAAATCATGTTTGAAGCGAATAGGTAGTCAGATGCAAACACAGTTGTTTTTTCGGCCACCCAGTTCAACGGATGATATCTCAATGCGATTTGCACTTGCATTTTCAGATGCCAAGTTTGATATGAACTTGATGCGAGAACTAGCTGCAAATTGGGTGCTCATGCACGAGCATCCATTTACAATTGTGGAGGAGGAGGGTTTTAACATGATGCAAAAATGTGGTATGCCACTATGGGAGAAGATAATGCGTACTGCTTTGAAACAACATTGTGTGACTATGTATGAGATACAAAATAATTGGTTAATTTGCTTAAGAGTATTAACAAAATTAGTTTGACAACTGATCTATGGAATTCTTCTAATCAGAAGCTTGAGTACATGGTTGTCACCGGACATTTTATTGATAATGATTGGAAGTTTCAGAAGCGTGTGCTCAATTTTGTTCATATACCGGCTCCTCGGCATAGTGTTGAGATTGCTGCTACTATTCATAAGTGTTTAATTGAATGGGAAATTGAGAACAAGGTGTTCAGTATCTTGGTTGACAATGCTTCAAGTAATGACGTGACAATCAAGATTTTGAGGGAGAATTTAGGAAGAAACAAGAAGCTAATGAGTGGTGGGAGGTTGTTTCATATGCGGTGCGCGGCACACATATTGAATCTCATGGTTCAGGATGGGCTTTCCCAGATTAAGCCCATCATTCAAGACATAGTGACTGTGTATGTCAAGCAATCAAAGACCAGAGCAATTATGTTTGTAGAGATTGTTCAGATGTTGCAGTTGCCTAAACAGAAACTCATACTTGATTGCAAAAAGAGGTGGAATTCTACTTATCAGATGTTGACACTTGCAATTCAGTATAGAGATGTGTTTCCAATGTTAGTTCAATTGGATAATAACTTTACTTTTACCCTAACAAATGAAGATTGGGAAAAACTTAAGAAAGTGTGTGAGATTTAGGAAGCCTTCAACTTGGCAACTAATGTCATATCGGGGAGTGACCACCCCGCTTCAAACTTATTTTTGCAAGAAATTGTTAACATAAAAGAATTGCTAGATGAAAAGTGTTCTGATGATGGTGATTTCATTCGGTCAATGGTGGAAAAGATGAAAGAAAATTTTGACAAGTATTGGGGGGAATGCAATTTCGTAATAGCAATTGCAACTGTATTGGATCCGAGGATGAAAATGAGGATGTTGCAATTTGCCTACCCACAAATGTATCCTACTGAAGAAGCACAAGACAAAATTGATGAAGTGCAAGCTACCTTGTATGAGATTTATGAGGAATATGCAGCGGAAACTCAATTTGCCAACAGTGAACCACCGGTAGAAATCAGTAAAGTTCAACGAGACAATGTACAACGCCCTAAACGTACTAGTTCACGGTTCTACCAGTTTGTTAGGACAACTGAAATGGTGCAACATGAGAAATCTGAGTTAGATCTTTATCTAAAGGAGAAATGTTTGTTATGGGACGAGGATGATACCTCATTTGATGTGTTACAGTGGTGGAAGGTAAATCAAACAAACTATCGCATTCTATCTAAGATGGCTCATGAAATACTTGCCATTCCAATCACCACGGTAGCTTCGGAGGCAACTTTCAGTGCGGGGAGTCAAGTTATTGACACTTATCGATCATCGTTGTCTCCCAATACCGTGCAAATGCTACTCTGTGGTGGTGATTGGTGTCGCAATCTCTATGGAGTCAAGAGAAGTTACAAAGCAAGTTTCATACTTCTATAGTCCATTTTATTAAAATTATGTATTAATTTAGTCATTTATTGACATTATTGAAACTAAAACAATAGTTTTCCTTTTTGTTGTTTAGAAAGAGAAGACAAATGAGGAGTTTCGGCTTCCGATCCTATGAAGTTTTGGTGGAATCTTGACAGGTTAGTGATAGTAAATGTTAAACTTTTTATGAGAAATTAGTTACTATTTGAACATACTTTGTGGTTGTTGAGTTAGGCAATAATGTGTTACTATTTCTGAAAATTGAATATAATCTATTTGCTGTATGCAAATTTCAATGATTTGGGATGTTTTACATGTGCATAGGATGTTGAAGAAAGGTGTTGATGAAGGAAGATGGTCTGAAAAATTTGTTTCTCGGTAGCTATTCTGTCTAAAGTTTCTGATTATTTGATAATTGGATCAACCTCATCACAAGGGAAAATCGGAGCAGACATAAAAATTTAATATGCTAACCCTGTGGTCAACTTTGAATTCCACCATATGGGTTATACTCTCAAATTCTGTCTGTTTCTTTTCACATTATAGCTTTTGGAATGTCTTTAGATTATAAATTGAACTATGTTGATGAAAGATATTGGTCATCTGGGCACCTTATTATCCATATGTTCAATAAATATATGCTTGCTTTCACTTTTGCTCTCCAAAGTTATTCATATTTAAGGCTGATGCTGATCCAATGTGTTGTTGAGATATCAATGATCATATGGGTAATACTCCAAAATTTTTACTGCTAAGTGAATGACTACGTGGAGTCTGCACTTAATGTTAATGGAGAAAAAAATATTTGAAGTTGTACAATGAATTGTTTGGATGCTCACATTGAATTTCACCTGCCATTAGAAAATTAACGGTTAATAAGATACTAAATAGTGAGGGAAATGACAAAGTAAATTAGTTTCAAATGGATTGTGAGAACCAACTCCCATCAAGCCTAAACTTGCAGTTCTGTACTGACTTCATGATATAAGTAAAGATATGAGGCAACATTTAATGATTCAGCACATGACATAAAATTATTGTCCTAGCATAAAGACTACAGCAAGGAAAATAATAATCATATAAGTTGCCACAGAGGTGTTGTAGGATGTATAGATGACAACTGAGTAAGCTTAACCTCGATCTGACTCCAAGGAAAAAAGTGGCAGTATCCCATTATCAATACTTCAAACATAAAAAGCTGCAAACGACCTTGGCTCGAGCTCGAGCTCGGCTCGGCCCGGCTCGGCTCGAAACTTGATGAGTCGAGCCAAGTCGAGCTCGAGCCATGCAATTAAATTGCCGAGCCGAGCTGGAGCTCGACGAGCTCCAGCTCTCACCTTGTCTTACCGAGCTGAGCTCAAGCTAGCCACTACTCGGCTCGGCTCGGCTCGTATGCACACCTAACCATAACCACCACCCCTCAAATCTGCCATAGCAGCTAGGGGTGTAAGTCGAGTCGAGCCGCTCATAAGCGGCTTGAGAAAAGCTCAAGCAAATTGACTATAGTGTTGAGCCGAGTTCGATCGTGCCAATACTCGGCTCAACAAGCTCGTGAGCTTCAGGGAACTCAAATCTCGAGAAGGGGTATATGCTATTTTTGCATCTATTGGAGGGTATAGATAATTTATTAGCTTGTAAAAGTGACAAACACACCCATAAAAAATCAAAGAACGAATCAATTCATTGGTGGGCTCGGGATGTTGTGGCAAAACATTAATTGAGTTGTCAACTTGTCATTTACTTTTTATGACGCAAAACATTAATGAGATGTAAATAAAAAATATTTTCTCCCTTATGGGAACAAGTAATGCTCATTCTCTTTTAACTCGCCAACTCTTCTCTCTTTCTCTTGTACCTATTAAAAAAAAGTCATAGTTATGGTAGCAAGTTGTTTTCTCCTCCATTGTTCTGTTTCTTCTTTTAATTTTTTCTCTTCTCCACTTTTTCCTTTCTTCTTCGTCTTCTTCTCCCATTGAGAGTAATTCATGATTTTGGTTTTGGTCAATGTTTTAATAACCAACTTAGGGTGAAACCCAGCAAAGTGGCTAGGTCTCAGGTTGACTGGTTTAATCGGCTTGACCAGCGGGTCAAACCAGTGTCTAAAAAGTTTGAAATACAACAAAAACACCTTTTAAAATTACATATAAGTCCTTATAGGTTTGAAATCTTGCAAAAACACCCCAAACACCACCGCCGGCGTCGACAAACTAGGGCAAATCAGGCCTATTTCTGGCAACAACACTCCCCATCACCATGAAAACTCTCCCCTCGGCCTCTTGACCAAAACCCATATCACCCCTCCCTCGATTGCTTCACCAATCTCGTTGTTTCCGCTGATTTAGTTTTGCAATTTTCGGTCGATTCACTCACCAGAAATCACCTTTGTCGCCATCATTGCACTCAACAGCCCTTTCTCTTCAAAAGCCCCAACATTCTGGCCTTCAATTGTTCGCCGATCATCGTCCCAATTTCTAAGGTTTTTGGTGAATAAGAAAATTGCTAATCTGGCCCAGTGAAGGCCCCAAGTCCCGATTGAACCGATTCAAGCGGCCAAGTCAGGCCAGGTTTTAAAACATTGGTTTTGGTTTTGGTTTTTCTTTTTTAATTTATGATGAAAAAAATGAAGAAATTAAACTTTTATTTAGATGTAAGTTTTGATGTATTGTAATTGAAGTTGTTAGGTTTGATTGTTACGGTATATGTAAAAATTTGATTGAAATTGTTCGGATTAGTTTTTTTTTTTTTTCAATAAACTGAAGAAAATTTTTAGTATGGGTTCTTTTATTATTATTATTATTATTATTTAGGTTGCAACACCATTTGGAGAATTTTTTGATTTAGCTTGAGCTTCAGCCGAGCTCGAGTACTTGAATTTGGTAGCGAGCTTGAGCTTGAACAGAAAACCTCAAGCTTGCTATAAATTTTGATTTTTGCGGCTTCATGTAAATTAACCATCTTACCCTTCTTTAGAGCAAATTTTACTAATGGATCTAGCACGTGGGTGGGAAAGTGTTGTTTTGAAACTTTTTAGGTTGGAAAGTGTCTTTAGGCCAAACCTTGGGCGAAAATATTGTTTACTCTTCTTTTTAAAAGTTAAAAAGAGTTAAAATAAGTTTGACAAAAAAAATTAAGGTTTTAATTAATTATTTGCTAACATGACTTGACTATATATTATTGAAGGAAAGGATCTCATCAAATTATCTCTTAACTGCTAATAACAATAACCATTACTACATTTTATTAAACTCCATGCTTATCGTCAGTCGAACTTCAATCCCTTTAACTTCAAAAAAAAAAAAAAAAAAAAAAAAAGCGCTTGGGAAGCTGGAACGGGTCTCCAGGAATGGAAAGAAAAGAAGAGGAAAAGCCGATGAAAAAGGGGTAAATACACATCTAATGAGTTGGGTTGATGAAATTTTGCATCAAGGGGTTTAGAACAATGTTTGAGTCATATGATTCTCATCGAAGTATCATAACTGATTGGATTTACTTAGTAATACCAAAGCTTGAGTTGAATTTGAACCAATGTTTCACAGGACAAATCAACTTGGATGTTGAAAATGTTCTTTGCTTCTTGATGGAAACCATTCCGAGAAGTTAATCAAAATGCTTATATTATTGATTTATCATAGTTCCTTGATTGTGAGAAGTTAATTATATATAACACCGGAATATATTTTGACGTGTTTCTAGTAACAGTAAACAACATATTTCTTGACCAATGATGCACTCCGAACTCTCTCTTAACGGACCCCGCGGCAAGCTTTTCTTCTGCTGCGGCGAACTTCTGCCGCCACGTTCTCACAGAACGCACGCCACGGCAACAACTTCTATCTTCAAAATCTTCTTCAAACGGTGCAGCTTATCAACTCTTCAACCATGGGCAGACTTGCACTCACCAAAATAGGTGGTTCATACTTCAACAGGTATACATTAGCTCTTGTGTAGACATAAACATCTTTTCAGCTGACAGAAAAGTTTCATATAGTAGCTGGATTACTTATTACCTCAACTTGAATTTTTGTTTAACTTCTTCCATCACTTTATTTCGAGAAGTGCTTTCTTAACTGCCATTTTGGTTGAACTAACTTAATACTATTGAAAATGTTTTACAGGTGTATTTTAGGATGTTAGATGCGTTGTTGGCCGAGGAGAAAATTCCACAGGAGTATTCTGGCCGAACTCAGGTTCGTTATTCTCTCTATTTTATCATATTCTATAAATCCCTACATGTTTTAACTTAAAAAGGAATCACGGGGAATACTATGCAATGATTGTGAAAAGAGAGGAGCTGCTCCATTCCATTGGCTCTATCAAAAAATGCCCATCCTGTGGATCCTACAACCCTAAAAGAGCAAAGGGGTCAAAAATGAGTTCTTGAGTTTGAGTCTTCTAGACACTAATAGATGTGGTTACTAAAAGAGATTTATCCAGTCATTCACTTCAGGACTCCAGGGGATTAATTGAGATGCGTATAAGCTAGTTCGGACACCCCTGATCACAACAAAAAAAAAAAAAAAAACTAGGCTTCTCTGAATGTGCTTAATGGTGTGTGAATAAATTGCGCCTTAATTGAGCAAGTATGTTGAAAAAGATGAACTTATGTGAAATCCAATTTCTTCCACTTGTAATTGAGAGAAAGCACTCTACTGCTAATCTTTCGAATAATCTTAGTTGTTATGTTTAATGTGATTTAAGTCTGAAATTTATCTGTAATTGGTTTTCTAATTGCTACCAAGAAAGCAATTGTCCAGAACAACAATGGCTATTCTATTCGTTCGATGATTCCATCTTCATATTGAAACTCTGCAATATTTTATTATAATTCTAAATAAAAGAAACTGTAGAATGTAAATTTTATAAGTAAATGATTAACAAAGAACTACATTGTCTATGGAATAAAAAGAAAAAATATGCCCAGAATTGTGGAATCTAACCTATAAAACTTTTATGAATTGAGCAGAAAAAGAATATGGAACGCACTGCTGTCTTGTCGTCTGGCCTTTTTGATCAATTGACACTAATCAGACTGAAGCCTGCAGCCGCACTCTTCAATTCATTTTCTGCAACGTCCTCGATCGATTGGGTTGTGTCTTTCAACGATTCTTCCGAACTGCAAAACAGTTATTTCCACCATCAATTTCAGAATCAAAACAACAATGAAACCGAAACAACAAGAATGATTCGGATTAAGAAGTTAATCAATCAACTACCTTGAGTCGTAAGCCTCTTTAGAATAAATGTATGATTGTCTGTCATCAATAGTATCGAAAAACGGATGCATCTCATCGTAATCATGAACAACCAAAGGTTGAGAGGCAGCCAACTGATGAGATTGAACGGCGATGGAATTGGAATTGTTGTTGGTTGCAGTAGCATATTGATGTTGAATCCACATGGAATTAGCAACATTATCTTTGGAATCCATGTAACTTGTAGAGTTGTTGTTATCAGAATAAGAGTGGTGGTGTTGAGAAAGAGGCAAAGGCGGAGCATTATTATAAGAAGCCGGCAGCTGTGGAGTATGACTGAAAAGTGAAAGGGAATTATTGGGAGGAGCCATGCCTAATTCAAGTTGTGACACATCATCCGTCATAGATGTGACCTGTTGTTGATAATGATGTCTATACATCTCGAGTTGTGCATGAACAGTTTGAAGTTCTTCTTCGGCCTGCCAAATTCTGTAACGTAGTTGACAAATAATGCCCCAACATCCATGAACGGGATACCGATCACGAATATCAGACTGGTAAATAATGGAACGCATTGCTTCAGCCTTCTGATCAGCGTCTAAATTCTTTAAAATCTTTAAAATATTGGCAACACCGAATAATTTATGAGCATTTGCAAACATTTTAGGTTGGTCAGGAGGAAAATATGGAGCTAAAGGGCACTTAGCATGGCACTTTCGTCGTTGGTACTTGCACGCAGCACAGGCTTGGCTGGTGCCACCCTTAAGGGTCATATTTGTAACATTCAAAAGTCTGAGCAAAGGTGAAGATTGTAGAATAAATAATAATGATATGGGAAGATGAAGAAGAAGAAGAAGAAGATATAAGAGAGAGGTGATGTGGTTGAAACTGATATGGGGTAAACACAGCACAATCAGCACTTTGATCTGGTCTGATATGAGCGGATTTACTGGATGTGAAGAGACTTAGTAAAACTAAAAGAAAACTGAACCGAAACTATCGGGGGTGTTTCCTATGTGGGTCACTTCCTGATAATGGGAAATCGGATTAGACTCCTGATACAAATACTGTCACAACAATAACCAACGTGTGCATTACTACATTTTAAATTATAACTTTAAATTATATTTTCTAATATTTTTGGGATAATTTGCAATTCCTAACATGTAAATTACTTAACTAAAGAATTTAGGGTCCATTTGGTTCATTATTCTGATACTTTTTAGAATAATATTTTGAAAAAAAAAAAAAGTTAAATTGGGCGGATATTACGATGTAAGATTTGGAAATTAACAAAAATACCCTCTATGTTTGTTTATTTACTAAACACCCATATAATATAATATTAAAAGGTAACAAAAACACCCTCAACTCACCCATTAAATAGGAACAGCCGGCCACCACCGCCAGAGGGTGGTCGGAGTCGCCTTATCGACGTATGACTGGCTGGATCTTGCCGATCATGCGTTGATATGGCCTTTTCCGGCCAGATCCACGATGGATCTGGCTAGAAAATGCCAAATCTGGCCGCATTTGGTCATCAACGACAGCCAAAGATACAGCATCATTGAAGGTCAACGACGACCATATCTTGGCCGTCGTTGACGACTGGCTACAACCAAAGATCTTGCCATCAACGGTCAAATCTTTGGCCGTAGATCTAGCCTCTTTCGACCAAATCCACTGTGGATTTGGTCGGAAAATGCTAGATCGACGCACTATCAGCCAGATTCAGTTGGTAGTGCGCCATTATACCAAATTCCGGCCAGCTTCCGACAGTGGTGGCCGGAATCTGGTACATGTGGGTTGCTATGGTGTTTTAATAATTTCTAAAAAAGAATATTTGGAGGTATTTAGTTAAATTAACAAATTTGAGGGAGTTTAAAAGAAATTGAATAATATAGAATAATATTTTGAGAATAAGTCAATTTTACTGTTTTAACTTTATTGGGAATACTAATAATAGTATTCCCAAGAGTGTAACAAATGGAGCCTTAACAATTGATACTTTTGGACTTAATATTAAAAACCTCCTTCAAATGACTCCCATTATAAAAGGTATGCTATATGTATCTGGCTGAAGTTTTACATTAATTTCTAAATCATTTGCCAATATTTCTCTCTTTTTAATTGGCTAATCGTTTCGAACTTCAAAGACATGCGCCCACTGTAATCCAATTTCACGTCATAGACTCGTAGCAATGGTCAATGTTTTAATAACCAGTCTAGAATGAAACCCACCAAAGTTGCTAGGTCCAAGATTGACCGGTTTGACTGGTTTGACTGGCCGATCAAACCGAGTGTCAAAAAGTTTAAAATTCAATAAATACACCCCTAAAAATTACAATGAAATTCTTACAGGTTTAAAATTTAGCAAACACACCCCAAATATAAATCTAAAATCGACTAGTTGACGATGATGACACACCAAATGTAATCCCAATCATCCCTTGAGCCCATTCTCCATAAAATCTACCCAAGATTTCGATTTTGGCCTAATCTCACCAACGCCAACGTCGACAACCTAGACCAAATCTCACCACCGCCAACGTCAATAACCCTCTCCATCACCATGAAATTACTCCCCTCAGCCTCCTTACCAAAACTCATCTCATCTCATCCCCGTTCGCCTTGCCAATCGCCAACAAAAACCAATTGTTGCCGTTGCCCATTTTCTTTATTTTAAATCGATCCACTCACCAGAAATTACATCCATTGCCACCATTGCACTCAGTATCACCAACCACTCCTCTTCAAAAGCCCCAACAACTCAAACTTCAATTGTTCGCTAATCATCAACCTAATATCTAGAGTTTTGAGTGAATAAGAAAGTTGGTAACTTGGCCCGATAAAAGCCCGAGGTCCCAATTGAACCGATTCAACCGGCTAGGTTTTAAAACACTGGTAATGGTAATCAAATGCTTATATTATTTTTTATTATTGATTTATCATAATTCCATCATTGTGAGAAGTTAATTATATATAACACCATTTTGACGTGCTTCTAGTAAGAGTAAACAAATTTTCCTATGATATGAAAAAAAAATTGCTTAAAATATTTTCCAACTACAATGGATTCTGATTATGGCAAAAACTTAAATTAAAAAACAAGCCCATATCCCTTCCTACCCAGGTTTTCATTCACCATTCAAATTTCTCAATATTCTGATTTTCAAAATTTCAACCCTCAAGCCTCAACAGCATCATCATAATAATAACTTTTACTCTATGCTGGGGTACAAAGAGTTGAGGTCCCGAGGGGGCCATGATGTGATATCTATACACAACATTAAATTGGGGGAAAAATATTTCTAACCGAAAAAAGGAAACATCTAATAGAGACTTTGATTTCTAATTAAACTAAATTCCCCACTTACAAGTATGCTCAGCTCCTGGCAACAGCATTACATGCTCCTTCAATTCATTCCTGACCCGCCGCTATTTACGTTCTTTTCCCTTACACCAGACCAATCTTATTAATCGACATCGAGGCATCCAAGAAAAATATTCGGGGGCAATGGCACCAAACACTACCATGTCAGGCTACTCTATTATCTCCTTCCCTCAACATAAAAAGGAATCTCCTTTTTGACACATTGTTCCCTCTGAAAACAACCCTTTCTCCTACAAAATTCTTTACTTATATCATCACAAAACTCTTGAAACTTGATTTACACCACACTTCTGAATTTTTTATCAAAACTTTTTGACTTCTTCTGAAACCAATATCGCTGTCTGAACTGCATGGATGTAGGGCGTAATACATCTCTATAAACAACGTCCCATCAGAGACAATTATTGGGCGCCAGGTAACGACAAAAATGATGCTTCCCCTTTGCAGCAAATAATTGAGATAAAATACCATAACATATCTAATTCACAGCTTCAAAGAAAAGAACCTGAGGCTGCAAGTGTCCTCTTTCACACATGTCAAGAACATCAGCCCAGCTACCAATCACCTGAACACCAAATGCTAGTCATAACACAGGAAAAGCAGTACCTTTTACATGACATTGTTCAAAATAAAAGGTGATCATACCTTGACAGTTTTGTCATCATACATAATCCACCGTTCATGGTCATGACTATAGGCAAAGCAATGATAATGTTGCCCGTAGTAACAAACCTATATTGCAAAAGCAACAAATAGATATGTCAGAATTGGTGTCTGGATCATGAAGATATTTTTCCAAGTTAATCTTGTCTTTTGTGGACAGTGTTCATTTTATTTGTAAATTCCCATATAGTTCTGGTATCAATATTTAAAGAGAGAGAGAGAGAGAACCCCTAAGTTATTGGCATTAAAACTGGAAATTAATAAACCTTTCTCTGATGGGCCATTCCAAAGAAAAAGAATGAGGAAACATTTTTGTCATTCACGCTCTATGATTAAAGTCTCGGGCTTCATAATTCCCTCTTAAAATTTATTTTTCCTTTTTCTTTTTTTCCCCTTTTAATTTTTATATATTACTGGCCAGCAAATGATGATACAAGACTTTACGATGAGATTCAAAAATGTACCAATTTCCAACTAGTATGCATTTATTCAATATAACTCTTGGACAGTCTGCCTAGAAGGCACTGCTCAGGGTATTTGCTTATATCAATTCATTAGCTCCCACTCTGCTATTACCTCCTATTCTCTTACCCTCACCATAGAGAAGTCAACTATCCTAGCACCCAGAAAAAAAATACAAAAACAAAACAAAACAAACGATATAATTTTCCTTCCACATATACTAGAAGAGCCAAGCCCATCCTTCCAAATTTACAGCCAAGACAAGATCATTATATTCTCTTCATGAAAATATTTACTGTCAAGGTTAATTCAAGTATACATACCACTGAAACCAAGCTATGTGAGCTCTTTGGATCCAGCCCACGGTAAAGGACACTGATATCAATCTCAGTACTTAGTGCTGCCAGTGTTGCAGTTATATCATCAGCACTCTCACATGTGTTCTGCCAACCCAAAACTGCAAAACCAAAGATAACCATCAACATTAGCTCCTATAAAATGCACTCCTAATAAATGAAGTAAAGAACCTCACAGAAATCACCTGTCGTGAAAACATGTGGTGGAGTTGACAGAATGTGATGAATGTAATTGAGCTTCCCACAGCCACCAGCCTCTGGATCACAAGCTAACTGATGATTCATCTCTACAAGATTCAAAAGCTCGTCTAAGGGGCTCTCTGCACACATAGACTGAATGGCCAAAAAAGAAAAAATGTAAATGAGGAACAGGGAAAATATTTCTTGAACCAGACACGGAATAACAAATTCCCCAAACTCTTCATCATTAAAAAAAAAAAAAAGTGAACTGAAAAAAAATTAATCTTCATGTATAAGATACCTTCATTGTTCGGAGGGCACTAGCGTTTATGTTATGAAAGAATGAAGTGTATTTCAGATGCCTGGATTCTAAACCACAATTATAGCAGTTCATTCGTTCAAAAATGTCCATTCCAAAAAGGGAATGGACAATACAAGCACCGTTTGTACAATCCCAAGTCTTAGGGCAACTGCTTTCCACTGATTCAGTATCTGAAACCCTAGAACCAGGAGTAAATGACCGATGGAGGCAATCAAATATTACTGCCAGAACTTCAGAAGCATCATTCATCTGAGCCTGTCAATTGCTGCCATTTTAGTCACAACTTTCAACAAAAGAAATAGGTGCATCTAAATTCATAATCAAAGTGTAATGATAATCAGGAGGGAAAGATCAATATTCAGTAAGTAAAACTTTTAATAATGAAGAGGGTGCAAACATAATTCCATGAATTTACCTCCTGGAAGAAATTACTATCTGGGTACAAATTGCTCAGAGCTATCCTCAGAGATGTAGGGGCAACTGCTTCTTTCCGCAAATCTGTTGATGCGACACTCAGGGCAGTGAAAATCTCATACAACGCACAGACGACACATGGATCTCCCACATGAACATGTTCTGAAGGTGATCTCCTCAAGAACTCCTCTCGAAACCGTCTTAAATGCCATAAAGACTGAATATGTGCACAAAGAAAAAGAAGGCAATCAGTTCAGGCCAGAGAAGATAACTACACAGAGATTTAAAATAGATAAATAAATAAATAAATACATGAAAAGCACACCAATAGAGACAACGCCACAAAAATAGGGTTGTGGGATGCCTACCTGTATAATAACATTCAGAAAGCAATTGTATTCACCAACTTCATTCTTCAGCCCTGTACCAAACATGTCAGTTCCATTCACATTTTCGCTGGTGACTTCACTTGATGAACCCCCAAAATTATTTGCTTCCAGAGGCATCTTCTGTGGTATCCTCAAACTTGAAGTCAAGGGCATTTTTTGATGTGCTTGAAAGGCATCTAAGAAACAAAATATTAAAAGGTTACAGAGGTCACAAATAGTTTGAGAATATTTAACACTGCTAAGATGATTGAAATAGTTATTATACAGTGCATTGAATATTGAACAGTTATGTAAACTTATAATTACTGGAATAACATAACAAGAAGAAGCCCAATTTAAAATTAAGAAAAGAGATAGTGTTTACCAAGACTTTGGCGTACAGCTTGCTTTAGGTCAGCTTGGAACCTTTCTTCGTCATCCTCCTCTGCTTGTAATTGCCTCAACGTCTTTGTTCCACTGTCTCCCAGATTAGGACCAGCTGTATCAATGCGAAGAAATTCATGATAACATTAATTCTATATTAAAGAGATGGACGGTGATCCAAGATTGACTTATAAGTACAAAGCAATTTTGAAATGATGTTTTATATTTACAGGTACGCAATTACATGTTTAATGAGCATGTATAAAAATAAAAATGTGTAACTGCAAGATAATAACACCAGAAAATACTTCAGATAAGATTGAAGATTTAGGAAACTTCAAATATAAATACATCCAAATAAGAATCATGAATAGAACAGAAGATAAACTATTTGGACATTAACAGAAACTCTGTCTAATCAATCAAAAAACTCTCATACACATACCAATTCTAATGTACAAAATCTCAAATTA
This sequence comes from Pistacia vera, assembly GCF_008641045.1. NCBI lineage: Eukaryota > Viridiplantae > Streptophyta > Magnoliopsida > Sapindales > Anacardiaceae > Pistacia > Pistacia vera. The sequence continues at coordinate 788,879 of NW_022196103.1, read as the reverse complement.
GTTTATAAAATCATGCGGTGACCTTGACTTTCCCACACAATATACAGTGACAGACAAACAACTTTAAATTCTATCAAAGGATTAAATTGCAATGATCAGTTCAATATATGGACAAAGGCCAAAGCAAAACTGCCCAGATGATAAAGTAAATATAAGCATTCTCCTTGGCAAGAAACAAGCTTCAAGTGTAACTAGAAATGATTTTATAGTGACACAATTGGCACGATTTTAAACAATTGAATGAGACAGTGGTCAAAATTGATAGTGAACTCCCCTAGGGCATTCCCAAGGAATTACTGTTATAAGTTTTAAAACATAGATTTAATCAACTTCATCCACACTAGTAAATATTGTAACTCATTTTTGGGGGGGAGGAATGATGACCAAACTGATGAGAGAAAAAAGCAAATCAAAGTTCATGCTTCTATCACCTATTGATCAGGGTTAAAAAAATCAACCGTGATTTCTGTCACCATATATGGTATGAGGAGCAACTAAAAGATTAATAAGTTTCATTGTGTTTCAAGGTGAGCTGAAATCCCAATATGTTTCTTCCCCCAGAATATTAAAGCCTACTCATATGGACTGATCTAGGCACCATTAAGTCAGTTTGAAAATCAATGCAAAAAGTCCCCATTTAGTAAGTAAAATGCATTAAAGTAGTAAATTACAAAGCCTAATAAGAGCATAAAGCATACCACCACAAGTTTGGAGGCTATCACGGGATCTAGTAACTTCAATATTATCCTTTTCAGATGACAAGCCCTGATTCTTCCCATCTTGAGATCTAGTAAAACTCCTCTGCCGTCTACCTCTCCTTCCAGTCCGTCTATCGGAGGGTAAAAACCCATCCTCTGGAGTTCCTCCATTAGGTATCCCTGCACAATAGGAAAAGATGATGAACTTGTCTCCATATACTACACACTATACAGATAATTTACTAGTGAGAACCTTGTTTAATGCTGGGATCATATGTAGTATTATTATTCGGGAAACTGGAATGGGATGAATATTTGGTTGGCCCAGAAACACCATTGGTAGAACTCATAGACACGCCTTCTGAATTGCTTGGGAACCCATTCTTCGACATCAAATGCACCTGAAAAATTCAAGTTCATATGGTTTCCTTACATAAAGAATCTACTTCCTCTATAATAAGCAGCATGGAATTCCTGTTAGCATATCTCTGAGATATTGTCAATGGAAATGGACTTGCAACTAAGGACCAGTAGCCCCAACTTTATCTTATCACATATAACAGAGTGAGACATGGATGCTTACTGGTGTCAGAGGTTCGATGGGTTCATGCAATTCAAGATCAACAGCACCATGATCCAAGTAAACATCACAGACTCCCTCCGTCACCTTTTCTGGAAATGTTTGAGCAAATATTTTATTTTGCTTTGCAAGGTGTTTCAGTTTAGCCTCATGCTCCATTCGTCTTTGATACTCCAAGGTTTCTTCAAGCTTTCTTTCCTCAGCTTCAAGCTCAATTTTACGTCTAAATTCCTCTTCCAGAAGTTTTAAGTCATCACCATTCACAGAAACACCAGTCTCTGAATCTGGATGATCACCATCAGATTCTGGATACGAACTGCACTAAGCCATGAATTCAATATATTAACAATAAACCCCCTCCCAGTATAGCATCTATTTACAAAAAATGGTGGCATGTAATAGAAAGAGTGAAGGCATATGTGCAAAGAAAGAGCAAAAGGAAGACATACACCCGCTCAGACGTCTCATCATGAACCATATCACGCTGATTACCACCAACAGACTGAAAAATACGAAAATATTAGACCTGCATCATGGATTTTGTACGTACAAACAAAAGAAAACCACAAACTTGAAACCTTTGAATCCTTGGTTTTCCTGAAATCTTTGTTTCTTTTTTTATCCTTCGTCTTATCGTGTGTATGCTTCGAGTTATCACTACCTCCTTGGGCACCCTTCTTAGAATCAAGTGCAAGTTCTGCTAAAAATGCTTCCCTTGCAGCATCAGACTTCTCTGTGGCATCTTTCTCTGCAAGATCCTCCAAATTAGCCTGGAACAAAAGATTTAACATTCAAATTGATAAGTTAGATCCAGAAAAACAAAAGGAAACTCCAAATGAAGATCAAGTTGTTCAAATCAAACCCTTAAGTATGACTGCACTAGAGGCAATAATATCAACCGATAGTCATGGGCTGAGACAGGCTCAAGTTTGAGTTCCAATTGCTGCATCCCAGTGACATTCCGCATGATTCGAGCATCAATTTTGCTGAGCTGCATGAGCAAACCAACGATTTGAAACAGATGAACAGTATCAATGTTTTGGCCATCAACAGGTGTATCTAGAACAAATGAGCTTACCTCTACGGATAAATGTTCTTTCTGCCTCTGGATTGCAACTTCTATGCACGTGTCTACTTGATGTAAATAGTCCTTGGTTCTCCATTCATCACCTTCACCAGATTCCAAATCACACAACTGAGAAGTAATACCACCGTAAGTCTCCTCATATCCAAACTGATTGACATTAAGTGATTCAGCTTCTTTTAAAACATTTGCTATTGCATCTGACTCAAACCGACTGCTGATGAACATAATATCATCTTCACCCTCCAGGAGCTCTTCTCTTCGCTTTCTAAGGACAGACTCATAGCTTCGATAGACAAATTCTGTGGCAGTTTCCCTCTTCTTACCTTCTTCAAGACAGAGATCCTCCACTGCCTGCAATGCTTCCTCATAGCTCAAATGCTCACATTTTCTCTCACAGAGGTTCTGTAGGTGATAAAACTCCTTCTCAAGAGTCTGGAGGATTTCCATTCCCTGATGTGTTTTCTCTTCTTTCATACGCATCCAAGATGCCAAATGCTCCCCACTTGACGGGCCAGCAAAGATCCAGGAGAGCAGAGAATCTGCATCTGATGCACCCACATTTTCATTGCCGTTAACAGAAGTTGCATTATCTGTTACAGCGTCACCAGATATGCATTCAGCTGGTAGTACATGTTCGTCCAAAAAGAGGTGTAATGCATCTCCATTAAGAACAATATTCTCTTTCACCTCAAGACCTGGAGATGCACTGCTTGCATCATCCATGGAATTACTTTTCTCAGAACATCTACCCAAACCACAAGAATGAGATAATTCCTGCAAGAACTTGACGATCTTTCTGAGCTGGGAAGCTCCCAAAAAGCATATGCACATTGGCGTTTGGTCCACACCATGATTCAAAAGCTGAGAACCAGAAGCCAAACCCTGCAACTCATCCATTGTGTACTGTATGACCTTGCTAAGATGGCTTGCAGCAAGATATTTATGTCTAATGAGTTGCTCAAACAAAGAATGAATTCTTTCAAGGAGCTTTGCGCGCTCAGTGTCATCAGACACTGGCCAACTATCAATCACCGGATATACAATAGATCCTTGGTTACCATCGCATTCTTTGCACTGGATGCTCAAATTTTTTTCACAATCATTGCCCTCAACAACACTACAATTATAACTATCCCCTAAATTTCCCTTCTCAGGTGAAGAATCCCATGCATCTTTGAAGCAATCATCACACTCCTCATTATGGTTCCCTGAGTAGAAATCTTCACCAACTTCAGAATCCTGGGATTTTGATTGATTCCGTGCAACCATTTTGACAGCTTCTAGTATATCCAACGGCTTCCAAGAACAATTAAGAATCATTTCAATCCACTCATTATCAACACTCTGAGGCAAGACTGCCTGCATTTTAGGCAACAAATTCCCCATATGTTCCTGCACAACATGGTGCATATGTGACTCTGAATCCGCAAACTTCTCATTACACCTACAACAAACCCAAAACCTCCAAGTCTTATTCTCCTCCGCGAATGTCAATGCCTCTGCTAAAACCTCACTCGCCAAGCCATCTTTCAGTGACCCAAAATGAGCTTTAACATCAGAAATCCTGACCCTAAGCAACTCCTTCTTCATTTCCAAACTCATGGAATTCCAATATGATTTTACAAAATTCTGCCTCTCCTCTTTCGACCCATTTTTTCGCACATTACTTCCAAACTTCCTCCTCTCTCTATCTCTTTTCTCAGTCCCTACCAAACCGGAATCCATAGTCCTCTCCCCATCATTATTTTGTTGCAACTGACCCGTCTCTGATTTTTGTTGCAACAATCTAGCTGCAGCAACCCTAACCTCAATCTCTTTTCGTCTCTCTTCTGGAGTTTTGGTTGCTTTTTTAATCTCATTGGGTCTCCTAGCTTGAACTAACCTAACTTCCATTGGGTCCTCAGTCACTCTCCTAATAGGAATCAACCTAAACTTCTCCTCACCAGTCCCTAAGTTTTTCATCCATGTAGAAATCGAAGCAATGTTCGATTTCTGTATCAAGCTCCTTAGCTCACTCTGCACGTGCGCAATTCGCGCTTCTGCTGTCAAAATTTTTTGCTGACTCTCATCCTGTAAGCTCTCTTTAGCAGGATCTACAGGATTCTCTATAGCTAACGCACGCTCACACTCTTGAACTACCTCTTCGTATTCTTTGCCGTCATTAGCAGCCTCGTACAATAGATTCGCGTAAAAGTGCGCGAATTCGACCGAGTTAGGCGATAACTCCACCGCTTTCTTTGCCGATTCGAGTGCGTTTCTCAAATGCCGTTGTTTCGAGTTGAAATCATCGATGATCGACGCCACTTTCACACATACAGTGCCTTGTACGCGGTGAATCAGGGCCACATAAGCCGAGTTCTCATGGCGGGAACAGGACTCCTTCATTAACCGCAACGCTTTCGTGTGGTTACCGCGGCGGAGAGCCGTCAGGGCACGCTCACACTCGAGCTTGACCGCCGAGTAAGTCGAACCACCACCAGCAACGCCGCCCTCCGATTCCAGTACTTCGGTCTTGACATGGCTGGACAGTAAATCACACAGCTTTGCTTCGACGGCGGCCGAAGCGACCGGAGGCGGCGGCGCCGGTTGTGGTTGTTTAGAACGAGGAGCAGTGTTTTTCTTTTTATGCCCCATCAATTAATTAAATCTTGATTTATCTACATGCATATATTACATGAAATGAGTTTTAAGAGAAGATATAAATACTTACTTGTAATTAAAGGAAACGTTAAGGGCAAAGTAGAGATTAAATAGTAAGAACGGTGACGGTATTGGATCGGCGTTGAAATCGATGAAGAGACTAGAGAGTGAAGAGTTGGAAGAGACTGACGGAAAAGTGTGACAGAGAGAAAGAGAGACACCTAACCCATGAAGAAAGGCGATGAGAAAAGGATGGATTAAGGAATGTGGGTTATGTTTATATATATATAAATAATATCCTATTAATTATATTATTATTATGGTGATGGGATTGCCTTCCTTTTGTTTTTCGTCATTGACAGTCTCTCCTCCATTTTTAATCTAATTTATTGTATGTAATTATGCTTCATCATCAATTAATTTTAGAGGCTTAGGGCTTCTTCTTCTTCTCCATGCTCCAGTTCAAAAAGAGCCTTTTACATTTATTTAATAATCTCAGCACGTGAGTACCAAATAAGATTAATGTCTGAAATTATTTATTTGATTTTGATTGATTAGGAATAGATGTAGTAGATGTGATACCAAACAAAAATGAGATCCCAAATTGTGATGGATGCAACTGTATACTAAAGAGCTCACATTTACAAGTTAGAACCAAACCAAAACAAACCTATTCTGTAACTTCTACGTAAGTACTTAATTGGAGAAATGAGATTTTCCCACCAAACCCACCATTGCTTCTCTCTGTCTTTATCATTCAATCCAATTGTTCTAGGTCAAGGAATGATTTTACAAACATGACTATCAAACTTCAGTTCAAAGAACACGGCAAACAATGGAAGATGACTACAGTGAGTAATAAATATGAATATCATTATCCCTCCACATATTGCATTTCAACCACACATTGCACAAGGGCCAACTATAAGTGGATAATTGTAGAGGGCAAAACTGTTTACCTTCTGGTTCCTGTTCAGAATAGCGAGTAGTTATCATGATTATCAAGGATTCTACTTCATTATACAAAAACTGTAATAAACAAGTAATCCAGCAAATTCTGGCTTCAATCTCTCATTTACAATTTGTAAGAGCACATAATACATACTAATGCACCAGATATCAGAATACCTCTTCTCCTTCCCACAAAATTGTGTTATCACTACAATGGTAGAACAAAAAACATAATCAATCATAGTAGATGCATCCGGTCCACATATGATTGGAGCAACCATTTATTAAGAGGCTCCCCACACCCTACAAAACACCCAGAATTGCCATTCTCGGTGAAAAATGGGAAGCTAAAAATATGCAGAAGTTCCTGCACTGCTTGCCTCACCAGAGAAGCTCCGGTCACCCTGCTACGCCGGCCCCAACCAGTCACTATATCTATCCGACTAGGAGTAACCCCTGACATCAACATCTGCCTACGAAACCAGGCTAGTGTTCTAGAAAGCGCTATCACAGCAGTGCCATCTGACATGACATGCAGATTGATCAGCCAATAACACGAGGCTTTCTGTTTAACAGCATCCGGATACACATTCTTCTGTGCAGCCACCTCCCAGACGGAGCCAGCCTCCTCCTTGAGCCCTGACTTATGAAGAAAATCCACCACCGCATCTACAAGTCCCCTCTTGCTCTCTCTATCCTCACTGTGCATCATATCCAAGAACTTGCTGACATGATCTCTCACATTCTGACCATCAGGTCCAGCTGACGGCATGGAAAGCAAGAACATATGTGCAGGGTGTCCTGTGACTGCCATAAGCTCACGACAGAACCCCATGTCATATGGTGATCGTGCTTCTGTACAACAACTTAGGAGCAAGGTATACGTTTGCAGAGAAGGCCTCAGACCCAATGTCAACATGCCCTGCAATAAGTTATAAGCATCTGACAGCTGGTGCACCCTAAGGAAAGCACTAAGCAGGGAATTGCAAGTGGGCACATTAGGGCGCAGACCTGCATGGAGCATGGCCTGATACCACTCCCAAGCCTTTCTAACATTACCAGTCTTTCCCCACAAATCTACTAAAAGCCCATAAACCGGTTCATCCGGCACCCAGTTTTTCCTTCTCATCTCAGCAAAAACTGCTTCTGCTTCTTCAAGATAGCCACAATGTCCAAGAACCTCCATCACTATGCTGTAAGTAACTTTGTCTGGCTCAAATCCTGCATTCTGCAAATCTCTGTACAGCTTCAATGCACTCTCATAATTCCTAGCCTTGGCTTGCAGGGCAATCATGATATTGTAGGTCACTAGATTAGGAACACAACCCTGATCAACCATTTCACAGAAAAGTTTGTAGGCAGCAGTTAAATTGCCAGCTTTTCCAAGGCAGTTGATTATAACACTAAAAGTGAATGTATCAGGAGTAAGACCAGCTCTTTGCATTTTTTTATACATGTCCATGGCAACATCAAGAAATCCAGCTTTTGCATGAATGTCAATGAGTGTGCAATAGGTTACACGATCAGGTTCACACCCAGCTACTTGCATTTGATTGAACACCTCAATGGCTTTGTTAAGGTAGTTTGCCCGTCCATAACTGTGAATAAGACGGTTATATGTCACAACATTTGGCTGGCATCCATCCCTTACCATCTGATCAAGCAATTTGTTTATAGCACCAAACTGCCGAGAACGGCCAAGTATGCCCACCATGGTTGTATATGTATGCTCATCGTGCTTGAACCCAGGTCGTTGTTTCAACCAATAAAAAAAGCCAAGAGCAACCGAATGATCTTGAAGCTGCTTTAGAACTTGGTTTGCTTGATATGCATCAATAGAATAATTAACATTCCCAAGAGCTTCTTCTGCAGCAGGGCCCCATTTCAATTGTCGCAACATGTGAGAAACCCTTTCCACAACATTCCCAAAGCCAGTAAACTGACGAGACATTGGAGCAATTCCAGCAGGAATTTTCATTTCTCGATAGGGTTTGTTCAAACCCTCAGAGACACATTCCACAGACTTTGCACCTGACCTGCGCTGATCAGAATTAAAATTTGAGGTGAAGTGATTTGAATGAGATTTGGATCTTTGTGGTATAGTCCTCCTTCTGTCACAACTATCTGAAGATACACTATGGGTTTCCAGTGAATCTCCAGTTGAATTTGAAACTCGCTTGAAACCTTGAGAATTTGATTTATCAGCTTTACCTTTTGCACCATGATAGTCACTTGAAGCACTTGACACCACTGTTGTCTCAGTAGATGATTTTGTATAAACTTTGGAAAAGTTTTCTCTTCTAATGGTCCTCACATTTGTAGATTTTATACCCGAAAGTGGCCTGGTGGGATCAACCATACAGTTCTTAGAAGAATTTGGTAGACCACTTCCATCTAATAGAGGAAGCTTATGATTCACTAAATCAGACAAAAAACCCACTGCAGCTATACCAGCCATAACAAACTGGTCACTAATAGGAGGTGACGTGAGCACATCATTTGGAGCAGCATCAATGCCACTAGCATAACTGACACAATCTGATTTTTCTGAAGAACTAGGAGCAGATACCCTCTCCGATTTGCAGGAACCCACCACTTTAATGGCATTCCCAAAGATCACAGCACCTACTCTGGAAGAGGTGGATGGCAATTGTGTGTTATGCTGTCTTCGTGAAACACAAGATTCATCCTCAGGGCAGGTACAGGAATTTCCATCTGATATACTACATCGGGAACCGGTAAGCAAAAATGACCGAGCTGTACTTGAAAAGTTAGTAGTAATCTGCTTTGCCCGCAACATAATCTGCAATTACCGCACAAAGTTAATGCAATATGCATAAAAACATAATTCTCATCATCACAAGTGAGAATACACTAATTTATTAGCTCAAGCACAACGGTCAGCATACAAGTCCACCGTGCCAATGCTACTCCTCGGCCTATGCTCCCTCGATGTTACAAGAAAAGTGTATAGGAACAACTAGACATCCACACCGAGGCAGTAAAGCACAACTGAGCATCAAGTGAACATTAAGTAAAGAGAGACGATTCCATTCAATGAGTCATAGCAACAAAACTGCTCAGATCCCAGACCATGCAGTCAAGCCACCAGGACAAGCACTCATAAGTTGTATTCTAATAAAACATGCCAACTGATAAAAGGCTTGGTAAAATCAGTAAATATATTAAATACACAAAGAAATTGTAGAAGAAGAGAACCATTTATAACAAATTTGTCATGTGTAGCCATATCTTATGAGTAAGAATTATGACAAGAAACCTTGCTGTTATCTTGAAATATTATCATTAAGTTAAAACATTTGATGTTATTTCAATAGACAATTTGAATGCCCCAAACAAAGGCTTGTTATCCTTGTTATTGTTGTTCCCTTACAGATATGGTACATTATCTATTTTTTCCGTTTACTTTCTTTTTTTTTGGGGGGGGGGGCTAAGAAAGCGTATATTATGAAGGAAAAGAAGAATAAAAAGCGGTCATCCTACCTCGGGACATACCCTGGGTTAGGAACAAAATAAATCAAATAGTATACAAGACTATAAAGCAAATCTCCTCTTGTTTTACAATCTATTGTGCACAAAAGATTGGAAACAAGAAGGGAACAAGAGCAAATCTCCTCTTGTTTTCCATTTACTTCAACCTTAGAGCCAAAAAGCAGAATCAAGGTGCACAATCAAACGTAAGGTAAACATTTTGTGCTTTATCAATTAAAAACAAATAGAGTACATTAAAGATGCTGCTCCACACAGCAATTCCGAAGCTCCCATTCTTGCTTCTGAAAACAATAGTCAAAATAGTCTGGGTTTGTGCAAAAAGTGGCACCAAAATATCAACTTCACCCGCCCATTTATAAATCAAAACACGAAAAACCATAAAATCATCCACACCAATTTAAATGTCCTTGTACACAAACAAAAATCTTCCTTTGTTCACCTCAATATGACGAACAAAGAATCAGTTCCAGAAAGCGAACAAAACAATAACCATAACTCAAACAAACACTTAATAACTCGATTAATCCAAGCTCCTTCAATGAATCATCAAAGTTCTCTCTTTTTCACATGCAAAGCAGCTAAAAAGATCACAACTTTACAGTCAAAATACAATCTTCTACACATCCAATCATATAAATACATAAAAAGAACAATCAAATTCACCACATCTAGTAAAAAAAAAAAAACAAAAAACCAATCTTCTTGTCTTAGTAACCAAGATACAATAAAAAGCATACTCAAAGTCAAGAAAAACAAACAAAGGGCGATTACAACCACAAGAACAAACAAACAAACAAACAAAAAAAACAGCAACAACCCAGTAAACAATGAGCCTATAAATGCATAAAGAAGAAGATCATAAGATGAGAAGTACCTCAGAATGGTGTATAAGCTTATTCAGGTGTTCAAAGAAAGAAAGAAAAAACAAGAGAAAGTTCAAAAAAGAGAGAGGCGGCTGTCCTCTCTGTGCTGCCGTCAAGTCCTGAGTTATTCCAACCAAATTGGGGAGGCTGTGAAGTTAAGGCTCCAAATGCAAAAGCTTTTTAAGTAGTTAGTCATTTTTTTTTTTATTTTTTTTTTATTTTCTTTTCTTAATCAGCCCTACTCGTTTTTGGGAGAGGAAAACTTTTGTGCAATGCTCTTTCATTACTATGCTTTACCCGAAAACAGGAACAGCAACCCGTGTGCTCATTCTGACTTAACTCATATAATTATTTATATTTTGGTTAATTTTATAATAATCATTTATACTTTTCTTAAATTTATTTCTTTTATATTTATATTATAAAGGTTTAATTCAAATCAGAATGAATTGGTTTAAAAAATAAACTTTTATGTTTTTTTATTAAACTTAATCTTAATTTTAAATAATTTTCTTCAATACTATATGTTTTTAAATAATTTCGGAGATTATTATGACTTTAATATATGTATTTTATGATATTTATTAATTATCTTTTCAAATGTTTTTCAATTCATCAAAATTGCTTTTTATTTAATTGAAAACATCATTTTGGAAAAAAAAAAATGTGTTTATATTGTTTGTTAATTAAAATTAGGTCAAATAATAGGAAGAAGGTCAACGATATTTTTTATTTACCAAAACTGAAATTGTAGGGCACACGTGGCTGCATCCTGACGGCTTGTTTGTATGCTGAGCGGTAAATGATTTTATTCGATGTCATTTTTCCTTCTTTTTTAAAAGAGGATTCTATATTCTAGGGATGCGATTCCCTACTGCTAGTTCTATCGTGGTACGGTGTGCAACCTGTTGAGTTTAGCTACTTATTAATTGTAAGTTACCTTTTGATTAGCAGTAATGGTGGCTGTATCTGTACTGTATCACACACGCCTTTACAACTTTTGATAAAGTCACATTTTATTGATTTTCACATGCAGAAACTCAAAACTATTTTTATTTTCATTTTTTTGCTTTGGTCAATTATTTATTTTTATTTGCTATAATTATAATAATAATAATATGGTGTGGTAGTTGAAACTTGAAACTTGATGGGGTCCAAGCGAGTCACCACGCCACGCTTTTTCTTTTTCTAAGCGCGTAATTAAAAGAAATGTGAATTTGTATCTTCGAAGGTCAAAGTCAGAACTATCGACGGCTCTAGTTCTCATGAATGGTCTAACGAATTGCAGGGTTTTGACAGCAGCACACGTGACATCTTCTAAGTGATCCTAGAGGCCCCAAATCCCCGAAGTATTGTCTGGTTGTCAAGTGTTTCTTGTTTATCAAGCAAGATCTTTCGACCTCCATGTCACTGTTGTTGTCCCCAATTGAATAGATCAGAAAATTACTGACACGTGTTATTTTAATAATGGGGAAACGACTTACCCCTATCTAAGGTTGGCCGAAACAAGGATTGGTATCTAAAAGGTTTCAAAAAGACAAATAGATATCTTTCATTAGTGAAAAGACTAAAATGACATTTGAGAAATATTAGTCTATTTTTTTAATTACTTTTAGTCCTCTTAAGTTTATTAATTCCATCAAATACCTCCAAAACAAAGTTTAAAAATTAACAAAAACACTTTCACCCACTCATACTTGCTAGATTCTGATGGCCACCATCAGTGGTAGCCGAAATCTATCACAACGGTCTACGCCACCACCGAAAATGGTTGGTAATTCACCGATTTGGCCTTTTCCGGCCAGATCCACCACGGATATGGTCGGAAAATGCCAGATCTAGCCGTCCATAGCCGCAACACTCCATCTTTGGCCGTTGTTGTCTGTCAACGACGGCCATTTCTTTAGTCATCACTTTTTGGCCAGATATGGCCTTTTCACGTCAGATCTGGCCTTTTCCGGCCATATCCGTGGTGGATCTGGCCGGAAAAGGCCAGATCGGTGAATTACCGGTCATTTATGGTGGTGGCGTAGACCGTTGTGACAAATTCCGGCTACCACCGACGGTGGCCGCCGGAATCTAGCAAGTATGGGTGGGTGGGGGTGTTTTTGTTAATTTTTAAACTTTTTTCTAGGGTTATTTGATGGAATTAATGAACTTAAGGGGTTTAAAAGTAATTAAAAAAATAGACTAATATTTCTTAAAGGGCATTCTAGTATTTTCACTAACAGAAGGTACCTGTTTGTCTTTTTGAAACCTTTTAGGTATCAATCTGTCGTTTCGCCAAACCTTGGATAGGTATAAGTCGTTCGGCCTTTAATAAATATCTGGGCCAGAAATTTTCTAAAATCCTTTAAAACGGTTAGAAAGATACAAGTTGACCACTGTGTATAGATAAAACTCCATAAATAATTGAATATTGAAATCAAAAAATCAATACAAAGATTAAGCTGTTAGATAATGTTGGTAAGTTTAAGATTAACTGAGTTGAGTGTGAGATAATCCTTGCCAATTGTCTTATATTCTATCTATAGATTTAAGTACACAAGTAATGAGTACATTGGTAGACGGGTTCAAAATTATTGGTAAGGCCCGTCGGAAAACAATTTGATGAGATGATGCCTCCATCTCTTCACTAAGGTGGTGTTTACTTTGGGGAATGCATTGGAATGAGAACAGGAATGGACACCAGGGATGGGATAAACCCCTTGTTTGTTTAATTTTTCGATGACGGCCAGATTCTAGCCACAGATTTAACGTTTTCGTTCAAATTTATGGTAGATTTGGATGAAAAATACTAAAACGGTGTACGACCGGCTAGATCTAGCCGGTCATGTGCCATTCCAATAATTGTCAGCCATCGTTCGTCGATGGTAGTTGGTTACCGACAGTCAATTGGATAGGTAAAGGTGTTTTTGTAAATTTATAAACTTTTATTATAAAAAGTATTTAGCTAAATTAACAAACGTAAGACGTTAAAAATAATTTAAATTTTTTCAAAAAATGTACCAAATTCATTCTCATAATCCTAATATATCCTATTCAGAACAGTTTTTCATAATATCATATTTCAAATAATGTACCAAACAAATCCAAAATATGATTACATTGTTTACTTGTAACAATAAATAGTGATAGAATGGAATAAAAATTATATTTTTGGACAAAATTACACTTAATTTTAAATTTATATATGTATATTTTTTAAGCATATTTAAAAAATACTTACATTGGAATTAATTACTATAAATAAAACTAAAATATAATTAACTTATTTTATTCATAAGTATAAATATATATTTTTATTTAAATCATTTTTTTTTTTTTTTTTTAGAATCGGCCAAAGTTGTCCGACTTCAACGTTCCTTCACACTTCCGACAACACTGTCGACACATGCAAGCCTTTTTGTCTGTCAATCTACCGACATGACAAGTAATTTTTTTATTTTTAAATAAATAAATAATTTTACATCTTCAAATAAAAATTAAATTATAAAATGATATAATAAAAGCAGTAATACTACACTCACAACCCCTTCTCAAAAACTTTCTCTTACAATCTCAACGTGGCAACTCATTAATGGTCAACTCATAAAATGGGTCCCACCTGCTTGTATGAGTCCCGCCTACCTATTTACGAGTCAACCAATGACGAATTGCTATGTTGGAATTCTGAAAGAAAGTTTGTGAGAAGAGGTCTTGAGTTAGTATAGTATTTTCCTAACAGGAATATTTGTTTGAAACTGGAGCAAGGATAAAATTTCCTCCCCTTCCTCGCCTTGGAATGCCCCTTCCTCCCAAAAAAAATTGCGAAAGTAAACAAGGGAATGCCCATTCCCTTGTAAAACTTTGAAGTAAATATACCATAAAAATGATGTTATTCAAACCTCACTCAAAACTCTTTCTAAGCCCCAAAATTAATTAAAAAATTATATTTAAATAGATTTCAATTTATGCCAAAATTATCCTTTTCTTATCTTTTTAACTTACATCACTTATCTCTGACTCCATCTTCTTGTAAATCTAGAAGTTTTATTAGCGCCCATGTTATCAATAATTGTTATTTGAGCATTCTACTAAACAGATATTGAATAGGGAAGTTGACCTTCAAACAAACAAAACAAAAAAGCCTGTCTATCACTTGACCAGGCCAACACTAAGGACGTACTGTTGTCGTGGATTGGGCTAAAGACCACAATAGACAAACTTTGGGCCTATTTGTGGGCTCTCCCTTAACTTTACTCTGAATTTGGCCCAATTATACTCCACATGGCTTCTTTCATGTCCCAAACAAGTTGAAAGCGAGATTATCAAAATTTATTATTGTTGATTTTACGTTAGAACAAAATCTAGTGGATTTTCCACCAATATTTTAATGTTTCATGACATAGAAACAACAACAAGAAGTATTGCATATTATATTAAATATAATTTTCTTTAAATAATCTAAAGCTCTTCATATAATATATGAATTTCCCCATAAATTACAACAATCAAATTCAGTGAGATGTCAATAACATATCAAGGATCCAACAATAATAATAATAAATTATATTCTTCATTTGGTGGAGCATTTTAATCATAAATTAAGCAAGGTAGCAATCACACAAAACTTGACTAACAAATTAAAAAAAAATAAATAAATAAAAAAATCGCAGAGTTCTTTCTTGAGGACGAGAGTGACCCAATGTAGGGCTCTTGCACTTTTAGAAATCAAAAAAAGAGGGAAGCTTTATTGAAGAGGCGTGGGGAGATGAGCTGGGGGAGGGGGGGGATTAACACATGCTTTTCCTGCAACCCATCATCAAACATCATTATGGAGGTCACTCACGCCCCTTTTCTTATCAAATTCCTTCTTCAAACTTTGGCCATGCCAGACTATAAAGTTACCTTCTTCCATCAACAACCTCCATCATTACTTTTCATTTAACATCCTAATCTGGTTTTACACATCCTTAATTTATAGCTTAACTACCTGTTTCGACCTATTCCTACGTTTTACATTAATCAACACATGATTAAATTATTGCAACATTAACTTATCTGAACCAATAATATCACATCATAATTGCTATATGTTCGTTATTAAATATATATTCCATTACAATGACACAAAACTACCTCTGGATAGTCGAGTGGTTCGATAGTGACTCTTGAATGTATCACTTAAAAGACTTGGCTGCTAATAGGTGTGACCATTGGATGTTTACCTAGTTAGTAGTTCTAAGGTCCCGAGAGATTGGTTCAGGATCCCGATTGATTAGTTGAGGTATGTGCAAGCTGATCCGAACATTTTTGGTTAAAAAAAAAAAAAAAAAAGAGTTTGGATTCTTCGTGTGCTTGGTTGTCCATTAAAATTGAAAGTTGTGATGGTGTAAAGAATTTATGATGATAATTTGTCTTGTCTCTGGAATGAAATTTGGTGGGAGGGTTGGAAATTCTTTACCCAAAAACTTGAAATGTTTTGTCTCTGAAATGAAAAGACTTTTCTAATGGAGCTCCTCTAAAGAAGATAAAGGTTGGGTCTCTCTTTGTTGACTTTTCATATGCTTTTAGATAGCTTATAATACCACCACCACATGGGGATATAATTTAAGATTAAAATTTGATAAATAAAGTTCACGTTATTATTATTTCTATTTGTAAATTGATTTGATGTAACCAATCTACAAATAATTGAACACAACTAACTTCTCCAAAAGGGTATTTTTTTTTAATTAATTAATTAATTAGTCTCCAACCAAAAGAAAGAAAAAAAATATATAGTGCTTTTTCTTAATTGGGTTTCAATAGAGGCAAAGAGGAAGGAACAAAGGGATCAACTTTTAGTAAAGAAGATGTTTGGTTTCATAATTTATGTTGACTTTGAATTATGGAATCTTGAAAATTTCCATGAAATTACACGGTGTTTTAAATGTTGTTGATAGCTCTACTTGAGGACTTATAAACTTTCTCCATTTTGACTTGACTATTTCTCCGCCTACTAGTCCCAATAATATATTTCTATGGGTCGTTTGTTTTATTATTTTAGATAAAATTTTGCGAATAATATTGGGTATTTGAATAGAGGAGCATTATGAGATAAAATTTAAAAATTTATAAAAAAACCTCCTAGCTTTGCTAATTTAACTAAACACCCCAATATATAAAAATTGTGTTAAATAACAAAAACACCCCTATCCACCCATAGTGCTAGATTCCGACCACCACCGTCAGAATCTGGCAAAAAAATGGCGTTACGACGTAGACCGGTGGGATATGACGGGTAGGGCATCGATATGGCCTTTTCCGGCCAGATCCACCACGGATCTTGCCAGATCTAGCTATCGACGGCCGAAAAAGTTCAGATCTGGCCATCAGTGACAACCAAAGATATGACCGTCGTTGACCGTCAACAACGACCATTTAATTTGGCCTTTTCCAGCCAGATCCACTGTGGATCTGGCTGGAAAAGGCTAGATCGATGAATTAACAGTCAGTTCTGGTTGTTTGTAGGCCGTTGTGACAGATTCTAGAATCTGGCAAAAATGGGTGGGTGAGGGTGTTTTTGTTAATTTTTTAACTTTTTTTCTAGGGGTATTTAATGAAATTAATAAACTTAAGGAGTCTAAAAGTAATTAAAAAAATATACTAGTATTTCTCAAACAACAAAACAAACAATATTTTGGGAATATGATTGGGAATATAGGTAGAAATAATGTGCCAAACGGAGCCTATATATATATATATATATATATTTTATGAACGGGTGTTCAAACTAGTTTATGTGCACCTGAATTAATCCCTCAAGACCCTAGAAGTTAGAACTACTAATCGGATAAGAGCTCCAATGGTCACACTTATTATGGGTTGCAAGGACTCGAACCGAGAGACCATGTAAACTTATATCCTCTTTTAATCTTTTACCTTTAAATCCCCAATAGTGATTATCCTAATAATATTTATGTCGTACATTCCTATTCCCATTCTAATTCCTAATCCATACTCAGATATTTTATATTAAAGTATTGAATTTGGCTGTAGCATAATGTCAAATGTCAAAACTTTGAAAACAACCAAATACATGGAAATTTGGAATCTCCCCTTAACCTTAAGGCTTAAGCCTTGTATATCAAGGTGGAACAAGTCAATGCTAAGGGAGTTGTTGTTGTTGGAATTTGATTCATTTGAAAGCATATGAAAACTTAATTTAAGATTCTCTTTCTAGAATCTATTAATGTATTGAAATATTTCTGTATTTTCTCATACTTATCCAATAATATGTGATTTAGTACATAGAAATTTTGTTAAAAACAATTATTAGTAGGTCGGCCTAAATAACAAATATTTGTAGCAAAGTTTTTGTGGTTGGCTTATGCCACACCTAATGCTAAACAAAGAGTAATAATCAGGTAAACAACTTCAACCACTTCTCCTCTCTTCCCTCCATTAAAATATTCAAGATTGACGGTTAAGATGTTGTTCGTGTAAATATGTGGGTCCATTTATCATTGCATTGATTCTTACGTAATTGATCTATATGAGCGAGGTCAAGGACTCAAGATGAACCATTGACTTGGTTTAATCTTCACCCAAACAAGAAACCAGATTAATAAATTGTTAATATTTTTTTTAACAGAGTTATCATTCTATTAATTCCTTCAATTTATTTAATTAAGTACTCATTATCCAATTAATTAAGTTTATAAAACTTTGAAAACTTAACCACTATAAGAGAATTTTTCAAAATCCACATTTTTCTCAAACTGACCCGCGTTTTCTCTCCACCCGCCACCCACCACCGCCGGCAAGGCAACATCAACAACAACCCCCTTCAAACGCACCCTTTGACCTCAAACATCAGCATACAAAACAGACACGCCATCAAACTGCATCACTCAGATAACACACAAGCAGCATGGGCAACTGTAACGCTTGTGTGAGGCCTGACCAAGACTCCAAACGCCACCAGGAGCAAGAGAAACAGCGGAGACGTAAGAAAAAAGAGAAAGAACGGAGGCCAAACCCGTACTCCTCCCACTTCAGCGACCAGATCCTCTCCCCCGCCCCGATCCGTGTCCTCAAAGACATAATTCCTCTCAGTCACCGGACTCGCATAACTGACAAGTACGTCTTGGGCCGGGAACTGGGCCGTGGCGAGTTCGGCATCACCTACCTCTGTACGGACCGCGAGACAAAAGAAGACCTTGCATGCAAGTCAATATCCAAGCGGAAACTACGGACAGCCGTGGATATTGAGGACGTCAGACGCGAAGTGATGATAATGTCAACGCTGCCAAATCATCCTAACGTGATTAAACTCAGAGCCACGTACGAGGACTCAGAGAATGTTCACTTGGTTATGGAGTTGTGCGAGGGTGGGGAGCTATTTGATAGGATTGTAGCGAGAGGGCATTATAGTGAAAGAGCGGCTGCTGCAGTGGCCAGGACGATAATGGAGGTGGTGAGAATGTGTCATGAAAATGGTGTGATGCATAGGGACTTGAAGCCTGAGAACTTTTTGTTTGCGAACAAGAAGGAGAATTCACTTCTCAAGGCTATTGATTTTGGGCTTTCCGTGACTTTTAAGCCTGGTATGTGGATTTGTTTAGTGGTTGGATATCTTTTTATTGGTTGGTTCTGATGGGTTTTGTATTGGTTTAATTCTGGTATGTGGGTGGGATTGGATTTTGTTTTATTTTTTGAGCAGTTGTTTGATTTTGGAGCCTGGTTTTTGTTGCTTGAAGTATGTAATTTGTTTGTTTTCTAAGTGTTTTTATTTTTTATTTTATTTTATTTTTATTTTATTTTATTTTTTCATTTGTGCTGTGCGATTGAATTTCGGGTTTTTGGGTTTTGAGTTATTAGTAAGTTTTTGCTTATCTGTTGAGTTTGAGCTTTAGATGTGGACGATTTTGTTTTGTTTTTGCGAGATTTTTTCATGCGTTTTTGCTGAATTAAGTGATTGAACTTTGACAATTGGGTCCTTCAACTGTTCATGGGATTTTAGTTAATTGCTGAACAGGGTTTTGCTTGATTGTGTGATTTAGTTACTGGGTTCCTGTTACAGGGGACAAGTTCTCAGAGATCGTGGGCAGTCCATACTATATGGCGCCTGAAGTGTTGAAGAGGAATTATGGGCCTGAAGTTGACGTATGGAGTGCTGGGGTGATTCTTTATATTTTGTTATGCGGGGTTCCCCCATTTTGGGCAGGTAATTTGTTGCTAAATTAAGTTACTTGGTGTTGAGTTTTTGGAGGTAATGTTGATGATCAATGGTTGGATTAAATTGTGAAGTTGTTCCTTGGATGTTCTTTTTTCGCAGAGACTGAACAGGGTGTTGCTCTAGCAATTTTGAGGGGGGTCATTGACTTCAAGAGGGAGCCATGGCCTCAGATTTCGGAAAATGCTAAGAGTCTTGTTCGGATGATGTTGGAACAGGATCCTAAGAAGCGGCCAACTGCTCAACAGGTGCTTGGTAAGCCAATCTAGCCATTTCTACTTTTTCTGATTTTGTGCCTGAGTTTTACATTTTTCCATTCTTTTTGGAATCCTAAGATGCTTCTAGGTTCAATTTATGCATGTCTTGTCTGCCTGTGAATGTCTTGACTGCTGTGAGTGGGAGAGATTCATGTTTCCCTTTTCATTTTTTTTCCAGAGAAATGCTAGATGTACAAAGACTCCTACAAAGAGTTTTTGTACAAAGTGATATGGCAGCTGTCACAGCACTAGTTTTACATCAATCTTCTCTTTCTTTTCACAAACTAGTGGTGTGGCAGCTACTACATCATTTTGTACAAAGACTCTTTGTAAAAGTCTTTGTATATCTAGCATTTCCCTTTTTTCCATGAAGAGTGTTTTGTCTAATGATATTTTTACTCGATGTGGAACCAAGCCTCAGCTGACAGAAATTAATTTTTAACTTTATTGGACTGTTTGCTTGGGGTTTCCATCATACTTTCGTTGACAAAGTATGGCTACATATAGCTTTAGCATTGAGCATAACCAGGACATCGAAGTGAAAGCATGTGCACAATCACTTGAAGACACACATTTCATTTTTGGATTCAAAAGCTTCCATTGTTAACAGGAGATAATTTGTTCAGGATGTGGTTTGCTGGAAGATTGAATTTCTATAGCACATGGATAGTTTTGTTGAATTAGTTGTATTGATTTGGCTTTTCTATTCTTTTTTGGTAGAACACCCCTGGTTACAAAATGCAAAGAAAGCATCAAATGTCCCATTAGGTGATATTGTCAGGACAAGGCTAAGGCAGTTCTCTGTTATGAATAGATTTAAGAAGAAAGCACTGCGGGTAAGCATCTTTGATTTGTTTATTTTCTAGTTTTTGCTCAAGTTCCAAGTTCTATTTTAATCTTGGGCAATTCATTAATTTCTGCTAGTGATTTTACTTTGTTCTATCAAATACTGTAGGTAATTGCAGAACACTTATCTGTTGAAGAGGTAGAAGTAATTAGAGATATGTTTAAATTGATGGACACGGATAATGATGGAAAAGTAACATATGAGGAACTGAAGACAGGGCTTCGGAAAGTTGGTTCACAGTTGGCTGAACCAGAGATGAGGATGTTGATGGAAGTGGTAAATTCCTGTGGTTACTTAAATTCTGAATTGAGATTGCAAGATTCTTCATACTTTTAATGTCATCAATCTATTGCTGGACTGCTATATTTACATGTGTGGATTTATATCTTTCCTAATATAGTTTTTGCTACTCTTGAATTCATTACCCTGCTACATGCTTCCATAGTAGTGCACAGTTGAATGTGCTCTTCAATGTGTATGCTAAAATGAGTTTGGCTCCTCTTTTTGTTCACAATAAAGTGACCAGGGTTTACAAGTTGATCATATTAGGTGTCATATACACGTTTGGTTTCCAATAAGTGTGTGCATCCTCGCCACCTTGGATCACTAAATGAATATTGCATTTTATACATGTCAAAAGAGATATCTTTTTGTTGATTAGAACTTGGAGATTTTACATTTATTTTGTCAGTTGTATTATTTAATTATTAAAGTGTTCTAGTCCCTTCTGGGCTAAAGTTTACTACTAACAAATGGACCAAATTTACAACTTTTCACAATTCTGTTAACTTTTTTTTTTTTACTGATTATATCCGAATGTTCTAGTAAAAGCAAAGGTTTATAGTTATTGTGAAATTGAGTGCTTAATTTTTGTGCTAATATTATTTTCACTGTTAGTGACATTATTTTTGTTTTCTTTATTTAGGCTGATGTTGATGGGAATGGAGTTCTTGACTATGGAGAGTTTGTAGCAGTAACAATTCACCTGCAGAAGATGGAAAACGATGAGCATTTTCGCAGAGCATTCATGTTTTTTGACAAAGATGGGAGCGGGTATATTGAGTTAGATGAGCTGCGGGAGGCGTTAGCTGATGAGTCAGGGGAAACAGATACTGATGTATTGAATGACATTATGCGTGAAGTTGATACTGACAAGGTTTGATTTCTGTCCATTCATGCGCAATGTAATTATACTACAAATTTATTTTTTGTGATTCTTAACCTTTTGGTGTGTTATTTTTCACCAGGATGGGTGTATCAGTTATGATGAGTTTGTTGCGATGATGAAAACTGGAACTGATTGGAGAAAGGCATCTCGCCAGTATTCAAGGGAGAGATTCAAGAGTTTGAGCCTTAACCTGATGAAAGACGGTTCACTTCAGCTTCACGATGCAATGACCGGTCAAGCTATTGCTGTCTGACTTAGGGTGTTGTTGATTTAGTTTTGTTTGTGCCCTGGGGTATTTCTTTCCAGTTATATTTATACATACTATTCTTGGAGAGTATGGGCTGTGCGTGGCCCCTGGATTTTCACAAAATGTGAATTTTAAGTTGAAGAACCTTCCTGGAGGGGAGACCAAAGATTCTTTGGTACTAATTGGAGTTTGGTTTGGTTTAAGCATGCCGGAGAAGACTGCACATTGGTTAAGGTTGCTGCCACTGCCGGAGATCTTGAAGGAATAAGTATTCCGAAATTCATGTGCCCGTATTTGATTGTATATATATGTAATGTCAAATGTCAATGGTGTTTGGTTTAACTTGGTTTTCTACCTCTGTATTTTGTTGATAAACCAGTTAAGAGTTGTTTATTGGCCTTGGCCATGTGAATTTCAAGGAATTTTCAATTTTCCTTTTAGTCTTGCAGAATTTTGTCTATTGACTCTGTTATGCAATTACCACTTAATGTTCGTCCGTTTTTCTACCTTTAATCATTCTAAAAGAAGCACCACCTTTTATCTTGGATTAGTCAGAAAGTTTGTTCAACGGTCAGCAAATAAAAGCTTTCTCCTCTTTTCTTCAACTTTCTTATTGAGAAAACATTTCCTGTTGATTTTTTCCACAATAAATCAATCTCATTTTTATCTTTCTCTCCAGACCAGCAAACCTCTCAAGTCTCAGCACTATCAGATTTTCAAAGTTTCTCTTATTTTCCTTCATTTTCTAAGCAACCAAACAAGCCATACTAATATACTACACCAAAATAAACAAGCATCTGAACCTCCTGAGAAGGGGAGAAGACCTCTTGAGAAGTTTGAATCACATTTACATTTCACCATGCATCCTTGGCTTGGCTGCCCTGCTACCAACCAAATTCAACGACTAATGGTTCCAAATAGGTGAAGACACTTTTATGAATTTCCATCAGTTATAATGGGAATGAAGAATCGAAGAGTGTTGTGCGGGAAATCTGGAGAGGATAATTCCCTGTTAAGAGAGAAAATATTTAGATTTGTTCAATTTGGAATGAAGATATTCAAATTGACTTAGATTCCAACTAAGGTAGCCGAAGATCATGCAACTTCCTAATCCTACGTAGTTGAATCTTACCTCAACTCTATCATATCAATGAGTGCTATATAAACCCATCAGAACTTGTTTTCAGGGGCTAGGCAATTGTTCTAGGAAAATATTTAGATTTGTTCAATTAGTAAAGAAGATATTTGATATTTAGATTTGCTCAATTTGGAAGGAAAATATTCAAATTAACTTAGATTCCAACTAAAGTAGCCGAAAATCATGCAACTTCCTAATCCTACGTATTTGAATCTTACCTCAACTCTATTATGTAAATAGGTGCTATATAAACCCATCAGAACTTGTTTCCAGGGGTTGGGCAATTGTTCTAGGAAAAGATTCTTCATTTATAATTCTCATTCAATAAGAGAAACAGTGGACGTAGGCTCAAGATTCAAACTTGCTAAACCACTTTAAAAATTGTCATTACTTGCATTTTTGCTCTTGAATCATTCTTTTACTACTTTCCATTCATAATATTTTCGATTCCACCAAAGTCAATTGGATCTCTATGGTTGGTGCAAGTTTCTGTATCAACAAACAGATTTAGTTAGAATTGAAGTAATATCAAAGTTCTTAACTCCTAATATTCTAAACAAGAAAAAAAGATGAATCATTAATCAATGGTACACAATTTACTTTTATGATTAAGGGGGTTATTTTTTATTTTTTTATTTTTCTCTTGAACACTTAATATGATTAAATAAAGTATATATATATAAGCATAAATTGAATCATAAAAATTGAAAGATAAAAATCATTAAAATAACTTCGAATAAATTCAAAAATTCATTGAATAAAATTGAAACATTTACTACTTGCTAATCCAAATGTTTTCAAGAAGTAGCTAATGAGAGAGTGTTTTTACATAAGAGAATTTTCGGTACGAAAAATCATGCCTTGAATAAAATAAATTACAATATTTATAAAACTTTAAGATACTGTAATATTACATGAATACTATTTGGTCACAAGTGTACTTTCTGTAGCTTCACATGAGCATTGTTTGATCACAAGTGGACTTCTTGTAAACATCACATGAGCACTATTTAGTCTCAAGTGGACTTCCTATAGCTTCACATGAGCACTATTTGGTCACAAGTGATCTTCCTGTAACTTCACATGAGTATTGTTTGGTGTCAGTTTCCATAAGAATTTTGATAATTTTTTTTGGCAATTCTTTTTTTTTTTTTGAGAGAGATGACGATTTTGAACTGTTAGGAGTAGATCATATGATTTTGTAACAATCATCTTCATTGCTTTGGGCGAGATTGACAGAGGCACTGGAGCCTTGGTTGGGCTCTTCTTCATCTTCTTCTTGGGGTTCTTCTTGGAGTTGAGAAAAGATTGTCTTGAGATGGTCTTTGAGTTCTTGCTTTGTTTTAGCACCTACTAAGGATATTTGTCTGTAAAAATTTGGCAATTTCAAGGGTAATTGCTTAAATTGGCTAAGGTACATTTGATAAGTGAAGTTGAATTTTTTCTTTGGACACATGGATGCATCATATTTGTCCCACCATTTGATCTTGGATTTTTGGATCAAATTAGGGAGATTGCTAACATTTTGGACATTTTCATATTCCTAAGCTACAATCCATGATAGATGGAATTTTGCTGAGAAATGAAGTGTTGGAGGAAAATTTGAATAGGTTTTGGAAACTTTGAATTTTGATTTGAACTCATTGAATCCTTCTTGAACATTTAAGGGTAAATTTGTGAAGTTAAGCCAAAACGGTCCCACCATTTGGTAATCCAATTGGGAAATTTGACCAAGGTCTTTATTTTGAAGTAAATCATCTAGGATTGTCCATGATGAATATTTTGAAAAAAGAGTGATCTATACTAGGCCTTTTCATAATCGAGTAATTATATCCAAGTAGATCAAAATTTTGGGAAATTTTTTTTAAATTGGTTTGGATTAGATCCCCAATCAGAAACTAAGGAGCTTCATGATGCGAAGTATTGAATGAGTTATGAATCTTGCATTGTTTTTATCATCATAGTGTTTGAACTCACAAGAGTCTAATTAACAAGAGTTTCATAAAATTTGTGAGCTTTTCTTAAATCCTCATGGATGAAATGAAAACCTTTTGGAAATACTTGTTCAATCAACTGTTTTGGGTTTTCAAAATCTTCAAAAACCAAAAGATTTGAAATGATTCCTTTTAAAATATATTTTTGTCTTAGTTTAAGGGTTTTTAAAGATGTAACCAAAAGAAGTTCTTTATATTTTGAAAGAGCGATTTCAGCTATTTTTTGTAATTCACTTATTGAAATTATCAAGTTAGGAAAATTCTTCTTGGGAATTTTTTGGAAAAGTTTGAGAATCATTTTGATTTTTAAATTTTTTTTTTTTTTTTTTTTTTTGGAAGATTTGGTGTTTTTAGCCCAATCATAACTAAAGCTACTTCTCAACTTTTCCGAAATGAGTTTATCCAAGTTTGGATCCGATCTTCATCGGTTGGGCTCTAAGAATTGCTTGCCAACATGCAAAAATTTATTTTGATGAAATATTTTGAACATATTTTTGCAAAACATGTTTAGTAGTTTGGCAATCAATACAAAGCAAAATTTTTTGATTGAGTAAGTTACTTTGAAATTAGGAAATGCATAAGACAATGGATAAAATTTCTTTTTTTATGGTGGAATATTTTTGTTGAGTTTTATTTTAGAATTTGTAAGTATACTAGATAATTTGTTCTTTGTTATCTTTTACTTGTTTGAGAATACCTCTATATCCTAAGTCTGAGGCATTTGTTTTAACTATTTTGAAGGCTAGTGGATTTGTTATATGTAATCATGGCAGGTGGGTAATTTGGGGCTTTGATCTGTCGGATTATATTTGTGTGAAGACTTGTCCATGGTTTTGGATTTTTCTTTAATCTTTCATATAAGGGTTCGCAAATTTGACTAAGTTTTGGATACATAGTTAAGACTTCCTAAGAAACTTTGTAATTGAGTTTTATGAGTGATGACATTAGGAAGTTTTTGACCAAATTCAATAAATCTTTGAATAGGTATGATTGTGGCTTATAGATTATTTGACCTAAAAATCGAATCTTTATCTAGAAAAGATTTATTTTAGTTTCTAACACAATCAAACCATTTGTTTTGACAATGTGAATAAATGTTTTTAAATATTTAAATGTTGATCTATACTAGATGAAAATACAAGAACATCGTCTATATAGACAATAAGAAATTGAAAATATGGATTGAGTATATCATTCATTATTCTTTGGAATTTTGATGGAGCATTTTTTAACCCATAGGACATTATATTTCATTCATATTGACTAAATGGTACAATAAATGCAATTTTATATCTATCTTCTAGTTTAATTTGAATTTTCCAAAATCCTAACTTCATGTCAAATTTGGAAAAGATTCTTGAATTACAAAGTTTTTTTAGTAAATCTTTTTTGTTTTCCAAAATCCATCTTAAGGCTATATTAAGCGGGTGGTGGTGGAGCAGGGAGGAGAAGGAGGTGTTGTTGTTGGTGGTTCTGGCCACAATGGAGGCTTTGATGTTGGAGGAGGTGTAGGCTTTGGTGTCGGTGGTGGTGTTGGAGGAGGAGGTGATGGTGTTGGGGGTGGAAGTGGAAGTGGAGTTGAGGGTGGATTATGTAGAGGATCTAGACATGGGGGTGGCTTAATTTGGTGCTAGTGACGGTGTAAGAGGTGGAGCTGATGGAGGCATAGGTAGCGAAGAAGTAGTTGGAGGCGAGGGTGGAGGAGGAATAGGTGGGGGTTCAAGTCATGGTGGTGGGTTTGGAGTTGGTGGAGATGTAGGAGAAGGTGCAGGTATAGGTGGTGGTGTTGGAGGAGTAGCAGCATGTGGTATTGGAAAAAGGCATGAAGCTGGTGGTGGTGGTGGAGGTGGAATTGGGATAGACATTAGAGTGATTTACCATTCTATCCTTTTTCAATTAAAGTTAACCGATGGATCTTAAGTTCTTAATTATGGGTGTAAAAGTGTCTTTTTGAAACTTTCTGGGTGGAAAATGTTGTTTGGCCAAACCCTGGGTGGAATATTGTCGGCTTATCGCTCTCCCTTATTTTTAAGTTAAATCAACTGTAAAATTTTCATTAGAATTGTCTGTTTTTTTTTAATGACCCTTTTTCATTTTACATTTAGTAAAATTTTTAAAATATGTTTGTTATTATTCTTAGATGGTTATTACAATATTTTATTTTAGTTTTTCATTATCATAATCCGGTAATTCTAATAATGTGGTTGTTTTCAATAATTCTTGTGATAATTTTTTCTACAATAATTTCACAGGCCCACAAAGCCCATTAAATCGATGGTTGATGTTATGGGCTAGGCCCAATATCCCAGTAGTTAGTTTCCTCCACGTTTGTGATTATGGGGACGCACAATATTTCGCCCTTTAAACACGTCGTGAACAATTCATAAAATCGTAATCAAATAATAATCCAGCTTTACTAGGATTTTGTGATAACCGTCAGATCCTCACCCTCGTTTCCTTTTCCGTTACCCATCCAACGGTTATAATTCCCGCCTCTTCCAATTTTCCGGCCACCACATAAACCAAAACCAACAACAAAAAACAAATTCAAGAACAGTGAGAAAGAGAGTATTTTTCTTGAGGAAATGGGCATGGATTATTACAACATATTAAAATTGAATCGCAACGCCACCGATGACGACCTCAAAAAGGCGTACAAGAGATTGGCCATGATATGGCACCCGGACAAGAACCCAACTTCTAAAAGACCAGAAGCGGAAGCGAAATTCAAGCAAATCTCCGAAGCCTATGATGTTTTAAGCGACCCGCAGAAACGACAGATCTACGATTTGTACGGAGAGGAGGCGTTGAAAGCAGGACAGGTCCCACCAACTTCGAGTTCTGCCTCCACGTCGGCTCGTGGACAGGGCCAACATTATTATCAACGCCAGCATCCCAATCCGACGTTCCGGTTTAATCCCAGAGATGCGGAGGATATTTATGAGGAGGTTTTTGGATCTGAGAGTAGTAATAATGGAGGGCAAAGAGGGTATAGAGGACATAGAGATGGATATTTTAGGAATGGGAATACTAGTACTGCTAATGGAGCCGACTTCAAGAAAGCTTTGCCTGTTGAGACTGTTTTGCCCTGTAGCTTGGAGGACATTTATAAAGGTGCTAAAAAGAAGATGCGAATTTCCCGGAATGTCTATGATGTTTCTCGGTATGTTCTCTTTTCTTCCTATTAATTGCTTCTTCTTTTTTTTTTTTGTTAATGTAAACATGTTTAATGTGTTACTTATAAGAATTTTATGTGTACTTGAAAAATGCTTAGAAGGTTGTCAATTGGAAATCTTGCAAGACCATGCTACTGAAGTTTAGGAGTTTAACAGCTTATATGTTAGGTTAAAGATTCTCTTGATTGTTTTTGGTAAAAATAGTTTTGCTGACTTGACTATGATTGTTGCGCCTCACTGACCATTGATCTTTATGCTACCATAGATATTATGAAGTGTCAAGATTTTATTACTCTAGGATCTATGAATTGTTTATTTATGGATAGCTTCAAACCATTCTCATTCAGTTGGTATAATTTTTTTGTTGTTTGATTTAATTCTGTTAGCATCCGTGCAATGTACTTAGTTTTTGCTTGACTGAGATTTCTGTTGTGTTATCATTATATTTCTTGGATTCACCTTGTTTAGTGGTCTATTGCTACAAAACAATCATGATTGTATCTTATTCATTTTTTGCAAGTTATAGTCAATCTTTAATTTTGCTGATAAAAAAAACTGTTAGCATATCGGGCATTAATATAAAAAATTGTCTCACTCATTTTTTTAGCACGGATGGAGATCAAATTAAATTGTTTACGTGAATTAAGGGTTTCAATAGTGCAGTGCCAGGTTTCCTTGCAAAGATGTTCTCATTTGCTTGTCCTACTACTACATTTATATATATGTCTCATTGTTCATCTAAAACAAAACACTGGTCTTGGTTTTCTTTTCTACTTATAAAAAGAAACTTTTATTATAGCCAAACAAACCAACAGACTTAAAGAGCAAAACGAGGAGCAGCAAAATATTTGATATGTTGAATAATTTCATGAAAGTGCTAATATTTCATAATAGTGGATAAATATGTGAGGGAAATATCTTCTTGAGATCTACCGAAGATGTAAAATGGAATCCACTTCCTTGGATAAAATTTAAATGGATCTTTGTTGATGGTAATAGATTATCTCTTGGCCTTAGGATATGATAGTAATCGAGTAAAGTTGAAGGAGAATGCAAGTGAGAGAGAAAATATTAATAAAAGAGGCTAGAATAATAAATATCTGCTATTCTGTTAATGTTTCTCTAATGAGTTTCAGTCCAAGCCCAAAAGGAGCTGCCTCGTTCCTAAACGATTTGTATTTGTGAGCTGTATAGGATACAGAAAATTAGGAAGAAGTTAAGCAACCACTCGAAAGTTCCAAAATAAGCCAAGAAGTAGCTTACTTTCTTTCATGAACCTTGCAATGAAGGCCACTTCTGTCTTGCTGCAAGTTTTCTTTTTCATTTGTTCTTTGACAAGTAACGCTAGACTTGTGTACTGTTTGTTTTAGTAGTCAATGAATATTTTGAGAACATTTTTCCAGGTGTATTGCAGTCTGAAATCTAGATGCTGCTGATGTTAACGTCAGGAAAGTTTACCAGATTGAATTTAATCTCACTATTAATTTTTCTTTGGCATTTAAACTAAAGAATTATATATAAGCTAGAAGATGTTTGCCATATGGACCAGGATGGGATTTTTCCACCTGTATTTGGAAGAGGCAACATTGATTAAACACTGAAAGTTACTTGTTCCTGTAGGAGGTGACTAGGAAGCGCAGAATTTGTCATGTTGAAGTGTTTTCCAATTTTTAGGATTTTGGTTTTTCTTGTTTTCCTTCTTGGTAGAATGCATGTAGGATTTTCTTCCACAAGCAAACTTGCTATTGTTTAGTGTAAATAAAATGAGTTTTTTTATAACTGTTTGTGTTCTTTTTATTATGATTTCAGCTATGATTATAGTTGCTGATTAAACATCTTTCTTTCCTCGGTGGAAAAGTAGCTAAATGCTTGATTGTTGTGAGTTTGATTTTTAGGCGAAAATCAATGGGATTAAGAACTTCCTTCCATTTCTGTTTCTCTTGAAGCTCAAGTTTTCATTGTACATTTGTTTATGCAATTTCTTACATTTGATTAGGCCAGGAGTGTCTGTTTCCTGGTTTATGCTGTTAAATATTAAAGAGACTCTTATAGGTGATTTTAAAGATTTTCAAATTCATGTTTTAAAACCTGCAGAGTAGTTTGTAACAAAAGGTACTCTCGTCTTTTTTGGGATCCCACATTGAAAGGAAAAAGGTGGGCATGTGGGTTATAAAGGCTTGGGCACCCTCCCTTGGCAAGCCGGTTTTCCAAGGAGAGTTATACCCAAGCCCATGAAAGACCCATGGCTCAGCCCAAATTGTTGAGTTATTGGAGTGGGTTCCTATCAATTGGTATCAGAGCATGATCTTGTGCCTATGTGGCAGCGCACGCGTGGCAGGCTGCTCGTGGCAGGCTGACCTTGGGCCCGGACTGCTACCACGGAGAAAGTGCATGGAGGCCCAGGGAAAAAGGGGATCCCGTAGTCACCCAAGGGGTAAGAGCCGACGGGGGTAAAGAGGCCGACGTGGACTCGGTTCGGAGCGTGGTGGAATGTTGGATCCCACATTGAAAGGAAAAAGGTGGGCATGTGGTTTATAAAGGCTTGGGCACCCTCCCTTGGCAAGCCGGTTTTCCAAGGAGAGTTCTACCCAAGCCCATGAAAGACTCATGGCTCAGCCCAATTGTTGAGTTATTGGAGTGGGTTCCTATCACTTTCTAGTTCAAAATATGTAGAATAATGATGGCTTTTGATATTAACGTTATGATAATTTTTTTCTCATGCAATCCACTTATTGTTTAGTTGCATTAATTCTATGTTTATTTTGGTTTTCTTCTGTTCATTGACCTTGAGCTTGATATTTGAGCACCTTTTTGGCAGTAAGCTAAGGACTATTGATATTGACCATTGAGATCAGACCTGGTTGGAAGAAGGGAACAAAATAACATTCGAGGAGAAGGTAACCAGGAACCTGGTCTTATTCCAGCAGATCTTATTTTTGTTGTAGATGAGAAGCCACATGATCTTTACAAAAGGAGGGTAATGACTTGGTAGTAAACCAGAGATAACACTGCTGGAGGCCCTCACAGTAAGACCCTTGCCCTGACTACCCTGTGGAAGGAATATTATGATCCCCTGACAGATATTACAAACCGGGTGCTGAAGTAGTTGTCCCAAATGAAGGATGCCAATTTCTAAAGAACCTGGGAAAAAGGTAATTGAGATCAAGATCAGTGTCAAGTATCCTTCAATGCTCACATCAGGCAGAAATCTGAGCTAAGAAGGGTTCTTGGAGGAGTTTCATAGTTTAATCATTTCAAATGGACAACTAAATTAGCATTGGAGTATCTTGATCTTAGATGTAAATAATAGTATGCGGTCGTAGAAGTGAATGCTAGGCAGGTTTTGGTGTGGTATGGTATAGCTAAGAGCTGAGTTTCAGTCTATGGAAGGAATAGGTAGGTAAATTCTACCTAAGCTTCTGTCATTTTTTTCCTTACAATAATTTACCGTGATTTGGATGCTGGTATACTATACATTTAGAAAGATTGTTCTTGGATTTGAACTGACAGTGGAGTGACCTGGTGAATTTTTTACCATGAGAAATATCATATTTCATTTTTTGGTTTTTTTTTTTTTTTTTTGAAAGATTCTAGGCAAGTGTTCGTTCTCTAATTTGTGTAAAACATTAAATTGAGTTGCCAAGTTTTTTTTTGTAAGAAATCATGTTCCTGTCCTAAATGTTTTCATTCAGAAGATCATCTTCACTATTCGTGCCCTGAATAAAAGGCAACAACTTTCAGTGGTTGTCTAATATGCTCAGATGCAAAAAAATAGGTTAGTACAAACTCTTCACTGTGGATGGATTTCTGGATTCTGTCTTCAGTTCTTGGAGGCCCAAATCATTTGGGAAGTGATACTAGGTGTAAATTACTGTATCATATGCCATGGAATTACCCAAAAGAAAGAAATCTTGGAGAGTTTGTCAATTACCCAAGTTTGGTTAGTATATAGTAACATTTTAGTGGGAGTATCGTAGGAAGGAGGGTTTTTGGAGGATGGTAGCTAATCTATCAGTCACATTGAAGACATTATCATTATTTTACTGCATAAATCTGGTGAATGAGCTGTTTGTTTTTGTATGAATAGTTAGGTGGCTCTTCCTTTCCGCATTTCTTCGAATCCTCATTGTTTGGTCCAGCCGAAAGTAATGAAGGGCTAACTTATTTTGTTTAAATGCTCATTTTCGAATTCTTTTTAATGGTTCATATGCAACCAAATTATTGGATTTTCTGGTTCATTTTTGGATGCAAAAATGTACGAACGATTCACAGCATCAATAAAAGAAGATTACTAATCACATGCTGTCGATACAAAAATTATAGTTGATATTGTTATGACCAGTAGAGCAAATTGGGTCAACTTCTTCAACCCCATGTGATAACTTCGGCTCCCATCAGATTTGATTTGAAAACGCCATATAACTTAAAAATAGTACTACCCAATAATTATACTTCACTAATAAATAACACTTAACAAAAGCTATGAATGAGCTTATAATGGTCCATTGATGCCCACTTTCTGCTTGTTTTTTTTCTTTCTGAAAGTGAGTTGTGGATGTTTCAATTTGGCTTATGATTAACGACAGAAGGGCAAGCTTGAAAGTTAAAATATATAAATAATAACACCTGAAATACACAAATTGCAAGATTCTTTGGGTTGTGAAACAACAGAGAAAAGGGATTTGCACATGCACACAACCACTACAAGATGTCTTTACAAAGGCTTCTTTCTTTTGTATTTGAGTTTTGATTGATTCCATTCTTTCTTTTATCATGTATCTTATCATGTCATTTTAGTTGCAGAGATTGGATGACAATTGGCGAATGAGAGTTTGATTCTGGTTTAGAAAAGTGAGTGCTTTTCGGAAAGCAATGAAGATACCTATGAAATTTTTTGTCATAATGTTGAAAACACAAATATAAAAAGTGAAAAGTGATGTATCTTCTCTTTATGTAAATTGAGTAAAAACGTATTCCCCTTCAAGTTTAGCGAAATTCTAAGTTGATACCCCTGATTGTATTTATTTTAGATCCTCACCCTTAAAGTAACATCGTTAATGATTGTTGGAGGTGGTAAAAAATGGTGAGTGAGATCGGTAAGTGAAGGTATGGGTTTTGTAAAGGAGGTTATGGGGGGTCCAATGGTAGTCTTGGAAGTGATTTTAAACTTCGGAATCGACTGGAAAAAGCCAAAAACCCTAGCTTGGACGTTGCTAACGTGATTCACTTTTTGCTAACATGAGTCCATCTTCTGCCAAAGAAAGCATCGGGGTACTTTAGTGTGTTAATGTGTGCTATTTGTCAAAATAAAGGAAACAACATTGCTTTAAGGGTAAGAATTTGAAATAAATGCAACTAGGGCTATCAACATTGGGTGTCGCTAAATTGCGGGTGGGAATATGTTGTTTTCTCATGTAAAGATTCTGAAATCCACTTTGCTTTTTCTCTTTTTTGTGTCTCTTATATTGATTGCTTACTCATCTCACAAATCAATATTTTCATTTCATATGGGTAAGAATACAGAATCCCCTAGATATTATTTTCATTAAATATGAATATCCATGTGGGTAAGAAGTATATATTTTGTTTTGAGAAGATTGCAAAAACAAATTACATCGTTGAAAAATAAAATAAAAACTTTATATTATAAGCAAAACATGTGGAGATGTTGGATAGCATTAAATTTGAGTTAATGGAAGTGGACCATGTGTAGTCGGTGGTGGTGTGCTGCCGACTCTGAACAATTTCCAGCCTTAGAAATTCTCTTCATCATCCCAATAAAACAAACCCTCTGGACAGGACAGATTACAGATAACATGTATCTCAATTATTGTTCAATTTATTTTTCTAGTTATCCATTTTTGTATATATAACTTTAATTCCTACATTTGGGTTTGCCATGTGAAGTGTATTATCAAATATTATTCTGCTTCTTTATCAACGGTGAATATAGCTATTAATAAAGATTGGTTTCCAACTAAATCTCATCAACTTTTTCTCACAATCCTGTGTGACAGTTCGTAATTAGACACACAAGACCCAGAGCGAGCAAATGATATTTATTTGAGAACAAACCAATTACAAACTGTCATGTCAAAATTGTGAGAGGAAGTTTATAAAAATGGGTTATAAGTGTAGTATTGTTGTAAAACAATAAATGGTGTATAATGGAGGGGAAGATTAACTGGGGAGTTGTCGAAAGGATTTTTTGGGAATTGATTTGTTACCATAACTTTGGATAAAAATTTGAGTAAACGACATATTCCCGTCCAAGGTTTGACGAAATCCCAAGTTGGTACCCCAAGTTCCATTTATTTCAGATTCCCACTCTTAAAGTAATAAAAAATGGTTAGATATAACAGCTCAGGGGTAAATTGGTTATTTCACAGAGGAGACGTACATTAGCAGATTGTCGCCCCTAACAAAGCTCTGGCGCATGTTAGCCAACATCAACGCCGACGTTTTTCGTCCTTTTCCGACGATTCTTCCACCTAAAATCACCCTTATCACCACTATTCAAACCCTCATCCTCCCCTCTACAAAACCTTACCCTTCACAACCCCTTATTACTTGTCGATTGCCAGCCACGACAGTTGCCACATGCGATTGGTTTTCGTCGGTCTCCACCAGCGAATGACCACTAAACGGTTGCTAGGGACATAGGGGTTTTGTAGATTTCGAGACGCTGGTTGCATTAGTGATGTCCAATTGGATTTCGTCGCCGGAATCGACCAGAATCCAGCGAAGAGCGACAAAAACCTAAGCTTGACGACGCTGACGATGGGAGGGCCCAATGAGTCGGGAACCAGAGGGGTTTTGGACGATAGACGATGGGGAAGGTGATGGAGGTGACCAGAGGGTTCGCTACTAGAGGTGGAAAAAATGGGCCGGGTTAGGTGGGTCAACCCTAACCCAGCCCGAAAAAAAGAGGGTTGAGCCCAACCTGCCAGCAACCCCCGGGCGGGCCGGGTTGCAAAATGGCAACCCGCCGGCCCACGGGTTGCTATTTTGTCCTCTCTGCAGGAGGACCGCAACCCGGCGGGTTGCGGGTGGGTTGGGTGTGCCAACCCGCCGAGTTGGGCAAAAAAAAAAATTAAAAAAAAAATGCAAAATTAATTTAGTTTTTTAAATTACACTTTTACCCTTAAAATATAGCCGTTTTATAGCCGTTGGAGGGGTCTTTTTCATCATTTTCTTTCCCCATTTTTTTCTATAAATTGGCCTTAAACTCTCATATTTTTCTCACAACTCAAATTCTCTCATTCTCTCATATTCTCTAATCTCTATTCTCTCAATTATTCATTTATTCTCTTAATCTTTTTGTTATCAATTTGCTCTTATTTTAATTTTTATTAGTTTTTGCAATTTTCAATTCATATTTCCAATTTTCCAAATTCCAATTTCCATATTCCAATTCTCTTCTTTAATTTTTATTTCTTCTACATCAATTTTTTTTTCAACTACAATGGAAGATATTTCTCTCCCTCATTTCAATGATGAAAGAAACTACTATCCTAGTCCTAGTCCCGCTGATTTTACTAGAATGCAGGAGATTCAATATTCCCGCTGTCCCAATCCCATTCTCAGAATCCGATACACCTCAAATATGCCGTCGATTCAACAGCTCCCGGTGGTTCTAGAAGTCGTCCTCGTAATTGTCGTCCTCTCCAACTTCATCTCAAGCTGAGGCGGGATCATCAATTGCCGTCGAAGCGAGACAGACACCATCAGACGTTTGGGTGCATTTCGACAATTTTTACGAGACAGAAAATAGCGTTCAAGTCAAGAAAGCAATATGCAAATATTGTGCAAATGTTTATAAATTTGATTCAGGTAATGGTACTAGTACTTTAAAAGGCATGCTATAAACACTATTAATCAACATGGAAATAGAGAAGTATCAACAAACTCAAATAACTAATATGGGTACTACTTGGCGTTATAATTCTGATGTATATAGGACAGTTAGCTTTATATATTGCTGCAGCTGATCAACCTATTAATATGGCTGAAGATATATTTGAAAGTTTGTTCAAAATTCATTTTTTCCAGGATTTAAAAGTTATTCAAAACTGTACTAGAAATGATTTAATAAAATTGTTTAAAAAAATGAAATTAGAATTAAAAAATAAATTTTATACTTGTCAATTAGTGTGGCTCTAACTGCCGATATTTGGAGTGGTAGAGCTAAACAAGATTATATTTGTGTTACTAGTCATTATTTTGATAATGAATTTAAATTAAATAAATCTTTATTAGATTTAGATTATGGATGTGGATCATAGTGGTTTAGAAATCTATATAAATTGTTGAAGTTTTAAAGATTATGATATTATTGATAAAGTGATAAGTTTACTTTAATAATGCAAGTTCTAATAGTAAATCTATAGATTTTTTTCAAACTAATTATCCTTTATATAACAATTTGAGTTTTTTTCACCAACGTGTGCATGTCATGTTTAATTTTAATTGTGAAAAGTATATGAAAAATTAAAAAAATATTGATAATTAGGGATCTTTAGCTTGGATTACTGGTAGTAATAAAAGAAATGCTGAATTTCAAGAAGCTTGTATAAAATCAAATATGTCTCCTAAACTTTTGCATTAGATATGCCTGTTAGATGAATAGTACTTATTTAATGCTTAGATTCATGTTTACCTTATGCTAATATAATAGTTATTTTGTAGCAATAATAGAGGTCCATTATTTGGTTGAAATGATGGAAGATAGCTAAAGTATTTTATCTTTTTCTCAAATGTTTTTACCAATCTACTTTACCACTTTCTGGTGTGTATTATCCTACTAGTCCATTGGTAATACATACATTATAAAATTTCCGAGTTATTTACAAAAAACAGAGACAATGAAATTTTAAAATGCACCAATAAGGCATGGAATTTTTTTTTTTGAAATATTGGGAACCCATTCATTTTCTTTATTGTTTAGGTGCTATATGATCCTAGAATTAAATTAGCACGTTTAGAAAATGGTTTTGAACAATTTAAGTGAAATTTACAAACCGAATCATTTGTCAATCAAATGGAGAGTGTAAAAATAGTCTTTTTCGAAGTATATTTCCACTATGAAAATAGGTATGGGAACCCCAGTCGCAAAGAAGCGAAATATCCAGTAGAGTTATAGCAGAAGAAACAGCAAATGAAGACTTATACCTTGGAATGCACTGATAGGCCAAGAGGACCCGAATCCGAACACAGCCGCAGCCTCCTCTTCAGAACACCACCACCACCACCACCACCACCAACAACAACAACAACTAATATATTGTCCCTCCATGGAGTCGCAGAGTAATGAATTCAACAATTTTGGCAACCCCCAAAATGTTCAACAGGTCACTTTGATATCTTAGAGTATGGAGAGCCAGAAAATGTATTTTCCGGTATTATCAAGACTTGCCTTGGATGTTTTCGCTGTTCCTGTCTCAACCGTCTCATCCGAACAAAACATTAGTGCAAGTGGAGGATTTTAAATGAAAGGAGGACTAAACTTGCTCCAAAAATGATTGAAGTCCTCACATGTCTTCGAGATTGGGAACGATCGCGCCATCAAGATCAATACGAGGTTATCGAAATACTTTAGTAGAATCGTTTCATTTTTGTAATATAGATGATACAGATAGGGAGGTCCTAGTGAACCCTCCAATTAGTTTTTTTGTAAAATGTATTTGTAAATTAATTGTCAATTATGCACTCTTTTTTCTTTACCAATTTTTCTCCTATTGGTTTTTCTTGGTGAGGTTTTTAACGAGGCAATAATGTTATAATTTCTTATTTTATTTTTTGATAAATGAATAATTTTTCTTATATTATAATTTTATTGTATCAAAATTGATTAATATTTGAAATGTTAACAAACAAAAAAATTGAATTGAATTATTGATATTTGAAAAGTTAATTAAAAAACAATTAATTATATTATTTATTTGAAAAGTTAAATTAAAAAAAAAAAAAAAAAAAAGGAAAATCGGGCTAACCCGGCCCAGCCCGCCACTAACCCGGGCGGGTTAGGGCTGGCGGCCGGCTGGGCCAGCCATTTTGAAGAAAATGGCGGGCCTAACCCGGCCTGCCTTTGCTGCGGGTGGGTTAGGCCCGGCCCGCCAAACAAAGTACCCGTCGCAGGCCGGGGGTTACTTTTCCACCTCTATTCCTACCATTGAAAACAGCCCAGATCCGTGAAAACCGAGATGGTGCGCAGTCACTGAGAGTGTAATTGAAGTATTTTCAAAATAAGATAGTAATTTTATAATTTCAGTAATTTAGGGGTTAGGGTTAAGTATTATGGTAATTACACCCTCACAACCCTAAAAATTGTTAATAGTGTTTTTTTAAGGGTGACAATACGGAATAAATAGAACTTGGATACCAACTTAAGATTTCTCAAACCTTAGTGAGAATATGTCGTTTACTCTAAAAATTTATTGGGAAAATGAGTTGGTCCACGTATCTCATAGAGCTGGCTTTGCTCAAAACCGTTCCCCTATTTTGGGCATTTTAACAGGTAAAATCTTTCTAACCACACAAATATACCAAGAGTTTTATTACTCTTATAAATATTATATAAGAAGTTTTCTTAAAACATGCACTAATAAAAATTTGATTATGGCGATACCACACTTTGTTTAAAAAAAAAAATTCATTTTAAATATATTAGTTCTTAAGAAATTTTATATTTATAAATAAATTAGGGTTCAAATTTTTTAAAATCTTAAAATATCAATACAAGTAGATGAAGAATATAGGTCCAAAATAAACAGAAAAAAGACAAAAACATTAGCCATCTATTTTTCTTCGGATTCATTAAAATCGAGTAATTGACGTTTTCCCACCCAAATATGTTTTAGTGACACTTTCTCATCTACATATTTTTAAAATACTTTTTTATTATCCAAACGTTATATATGTTGACAATTTTCGTTAAATACAGTGATTTTAATTGTGAAGCGAAATTATCCTCTAACCAAGCTCACCCCACCATTTTCATCACCAAATATGCTAACTGTGTCGCCCCTTGCAAATGCGCCTGCTTCTGTAAACATTTAATTGATCATTCTATTTTTACTTATTGTACTCAGAAAATAAAAGTGAAAAAACCTTTGAAAGGCAAAAAAAGGGAGAAAAATGCAGAAGTAAGATGAAGAAATAGAAACGACTTTCAAACGAGAGAAACTACAGGAACAAGAGGTCTATGGAAAAAGACCCTCCCTTCCCTGGTTTTGGAAGAAAAAGAGGATTCGAACAGAATTGAGAAAACAAAAGAGAACCGAGTGAATGGATCTTGATCATCTTATCTTTCTTCATAGTGAAATTTATTACAAAATTATTTTAGAACCATAAAATGATATTTTAAAATTAATAATGAAAAATTGCCGTTAAACCATATAAAAAAAAAAAAAGTCGTTTAATCAATGTGAGTATCACTATCAACTACATGGGTCCAAAAAAAAACAAAAATAATTGATAGAAACAATAGCTTTACAGCACAGAAAAGATGACAATAATAAGAATTGATTAGGCCCACATTAACATTAACATTAAATTTGACAAGGAAAGTGACAATCCTTCGTGCACATTAAAAGTGATATACGTTTCAGATTTTCCCAAAAATATGATGAGAAATCCAGGGGTTGATTACTGATTAGAACGGAGGTGTTACGGCATGGTACGGATTGGTACCTAATTTGAAGCAGAAACAAGACAAATCTCATTTGATTTCTTTTAATTAGCCAATGGGACACATGCAACACATTATTATTATACACTGCCTCCTTGTTTCTATTTTGTTGAAGCTATTTGATCATCAACAGGAATAAATGACATTATTAAACCTCTAATATTATAATAATAAATATTTTTTAGTTTACCTAAACTTTTCCAAGTATAAATTATTATTTTTATATATTAGCTATACCAAGAAAAAAAGGGAAAGATAAAGAGATAGGTTAGGTGTGGAGAGTAGGTTTTACTTTTTCCTATTAAGGTAAAAGTTGGAAAGTCTTTTTCAACAGTAGTTTAGACTTTAGAATGGCAAAGCACATAAACGTGTCTATTATTTCTTTTAGATTTTTATTTGATATTTCACATCCTGATGCTTTCCTTCTTCTTTGTTGAAATACATTATTCATTGGATTTTCCCCCTCTCCAAACGGAATATCAGAGAGAAAGCGACTTAAATTTTTAAAAATTCAACATTAATTTAATTTACATTCAAATGTTAAAAGCACAATCAGTCAAAACCCCACCTGATAATTTGGCCGTCGCCTGCTTTAATAACAATTCACATAAATTGGATTGAAGGGCGAACATTTATATTAATTATAGAGAGGTTTTGTTTTTGGTGTGTTGCGAACTAGAAAACACTATAGGTGTCAAACACGACCTGAACAAGTTTGAAAATCTCGATCACTGAGAGAATTTTTTATCTGACTGATAATTAGGATTAGGGATTAATTGAGGTACGCGTAGCTGTCTAAACACATTTGGTCATCAAAAAAATAATAGAGATACCACTGAAGTTCTACTGATCGATATTTCTAAGATTCGAAAGATTAGTTAATAGAATAATCATTAAAACTCTTATCTGACCATAATTCTAGGATACCAAAATTTGATCCAGATGTGTATACTCTGAGTCGGATACTCCGTCATCAAAAAGAAAAAAAAAAAAAAAAAACAAAATATCACTGACTCATAGAACTTGTTGGACATCACATGTTGAATTTCAACTCATTCAAAGCTACTTTTTTTGCTTTTTTTGTTTTATTATTTAAAAGACAAGAACAAAGTCTTTCTT
Source organism: Pistacia vera (assembly GCF_008641045.1). Lineage (NCBI taxonomy): Eukaryota > Viridiplantae > Streptophyta > Magnoliopsida > Sapindales > Anacardiaceae > Pistacia > Pistacia vera. The sequence goes on along the minus strand of NW_022196103.1, from coordinate 747,710 downwards.
ACCATATTTTTATCTTCTCTGGATTAGTTCATCTACGTAAAAGCAGGTGAGAATTTGGTTGCATCACCACCCTACACAATGAATTTCCATTCATACTTTGATTGTAATTCTTTGTGAAAGTACTAATAAAAACATATTTGTGATATTTAAGACAGGAAGTAAACGTTTCTTGTTTAACCAAAAAAACAAATAAATAAATGAAACGTTTATATAATTCAGTTACAGCCTTCAAAAAAAGAATTTAGTGCCCAAAAATTATTAGTGGGTGCATGTGATTTATTATTATTGGCTTGTTTGGTGTTCTCATCTTCAATTTTCAAGAAAAATGTATATTATGTCAAATTTCATTACTACATGAAAAAATAAGTATATCAAAATGACCCAAGGAACAATCCTTCACGGAGTGATACAAGACAATTTGACAATCATCCACAAGTACTAGTTTTATACACAGGACTACCCTTAGGTTTAACTTTAGGAACGTAGTTTTTGATATTTAGTCAGAAGAAAAAGATTGTGGACTGTTACTACTGTCTCATACAGTCATAGTGCCACTCCCTTACGTTGTGCTCTTCTGGTTGGCTCTCACGAATTTGTGTTGGCTGGTCGTTCTCATTTTGTTTCAGAGCCTAATCTATTCTCAAATAAAAACTTCGTAACTGGGTAAAGCTTGAATTCTTCTCATTTTTTAAGTTTTGATTGGTGTTTGATGGCTCTTTATGGTGGTTTGGTTAATGTGTGTTGATCTTTGGGGGTTTGTAGTGAGAAGTTGAATTTTGAGCTTGTGTGGGAGGAAGATGGGGGAAAAGGGGTGAAGTTTTGGACGCAGGTTTGAAGGAAACTGTGGATTTGTAATAGATCTGAATATACTTTGAAGCTCTTTCTTTTTATTTTTTTGTTATGTGATTATGTTTTGTTTTCTGTTGGTATTTTTGTGTTAAAGTGTTGAGCTTTTTGTTGTAGTGCAGAAACATAGCCTTGAGGAAGTTTTTGAGAATCTGAGATGTAGCAGAGAAGGTTCAGCAGCGAGGCTGCTGAGGAGAGACTGACCATTTTTGGTCACACGGCTTGAAGAGAAAAAGGTATTTTTTTCTTCATGTTGCTGTTACAAACCATTATCTTTTCCTCATTATGTTTATGTCTCGTTTGGTGTTTATTAGGACAGCAATTCTGAAGTTCTTGGGGTTCATGTGGATCCTCTCTCGTGGGGTTATGGAGCGCTGCTATTATGGCTATTGCTCTTGCAAATGGAGGATTAAGTGATTGTTTAATGTTTGCTGGCCTTTTTTTTTGTGTGTGTGTGTGTTTCTCCTGAATAGTTGTGTCTTCTTCGACTTTCAGTGAATTGTATCCTTTTATTTTACTTTTGCAGGGAAACCCCCCAGATTGGCAGACTTCGTTGGTACATCACCTCTCTTATAATTACCTCGACCATCAGTTTTATAGAGAAAACAACGCTGGTAATGCTGCAGCTGCTGCTCGATGGCTCGTCTTGCTCCAAAAGCGAAGGTACCAGGTTCCAGCAACGATGAACACGTCAATGATCTTATGCTTAAGTGTTTAAATCTTGATAAGTGGCCCTGTGTATAAATGAATATTGGAGATACAGTTTGGCTCACTATTTTTGTATGATTCTTGAATGTATTTGTTAAAAAAGGTTCTTCGAGATGGAAGGTGGAATGAGCAAGATGCTGCCGTTTTAGTTCCTGGTGACATAATTAGTATCAAACTAGGAGATATTTTCCAGCTGTGATGCTCGTCTTCTTGGGGCGTCCTTTAAAATTGATCAGGTAGGTTGTCGGTAATATATTGTTTTACAGGACTATATTATGCTGAATTGGTCTATTTTTTGTTTTAATCTTTATTTTTTATTTTTTTTTGGACTGGCTTCCTGCGCTTACTGGCGAGTCTCTTCCTGTAACGAAAGGCCCGGGGATGGTATATACTCGGTTCTACTTGCAAGCAGGGAGAGATTGAAGCAGTGGTCATCGCCACTGGTGTCCCTACCTTCTTTGGGAAGGCTGCTCACCTTGTTGATAGCACTAACCAAGTTGGCCACTTCCCGAAGGCAGAGAGATGAATATAAAGTATCTTTATTACTAACTTACTTTGCATTTCTTTTTAATGATTCTGATTCTGTGTGTCACATCTCATGATACGTAGGTCTTGACTGCAATAGGGAATTTCTGCATTTGCTCAATTGCTGTGGGAATGATAATAGAGATTATTGTTATGTACCCAATCCAAGACCGGCAATATCGTCCTGGAATTGACAATCTTCTTGTGCTTCTTATTGGTGGAATTCCAATTGCTATGCCAACAGTTCTGTCTGTCACAATGGCTATTGGTTCTCATAGGTTATCTCAGCAGGTTAGCTAGGTTCCTAGAGATGTTTTAATTGATTGTGTTTCATGTGGCTTTTGATTTAGATGGAATGTGTTAATGATATTTGCAGGGAGCTATCACAAAGAGAATGACTGCAATTGAAGAGATGGCAGGCATGGATGTGCTTTGCAGTGACAAGACTGGAACATTGACGCTGAATAAACTAACTGTTGACAAGAATCTTATTGAGGTTGGTGGCAGTTGTGTTGTTGGGCATTTTCTTTTCATGCTTGGGGATTATAATTTCTCATTGCATGTCTGAATTTCCATTTTCAGGTTTTTGCTAAAGGAGTAGATGCAGATACAGTTGTTCTAATGGCAGCGCGGGCCTCTAGGACTGAGAACCAAGATGCAATAGATACTGCTATAGTTGGGATGCTGGCTGATCCAAAAGAGGTAACGGGTTGGCATCCTGACCTTGTATCTTCTTATTGAAAGCAACTTAGTTATTCAAATGTCAACTGAAGATGGTATTCTGTTTCTTTTTTTGCTACAAAAGGCTCGTGCTGGCATTCAGGAGATACACTTCCTTCCTTTTAACCCAACTGATAAGCGCACAGCTTTAACTTACCTTGACCGTGAAGGTAGAATGCATAGAGTTAGCAAAGGGGCACCAGAGCAGGTAACTTGTCCTCACATCTTATCTGTATGGTTGTCCCTGTTTTTTTTTTTTTTTCCCCAAAATTTTCTTCCTAATTCCTGGCCGTGATTTTATTTTCAAGATTCTACATCTTGCTCACAACAAGTCAGACATTGAGCGAAGAGTTCACGCTGTTATTGATAAGTTTGCAGAGCGAGGCCTGCGATCTCTTGCCGTGGCCTACCAGGTGATTGGAATTTTTCTTTCATTTATAATCCTGTTTAACATTTTATGTTTTGTTTACTCTATTTTATTTTCATGTTACTGTTTTTAATTTTTAATTTCCTTCATGGATGTAGGAAGTTCCGGATGGAAGAAAAGAAAGTCCTGGAGGCCCATGGCAATTTATTGGTCTGATGCCTCTCTTTGATCCACCTAGGCATGATAGTGCAGAGACCATAAGGAGGGCTTTGAATCTTGGAGTAAATGTTAAAATGATTACAGGTGGTTTCTATTTTGCAGTTTAAGTTATTTTTTTACTTGGGGAATGATATTGTTGAATGACTACTATGTTACTGCCTGGTGAAAGCATAATTAAGTAATAAGATATTGCATGTTTTGGAAATTTTACTGAAATTTAAGCTCTATACATATCATTTACCTTGTTTTAAAAATGAATGGAATTCTTTATGCTCATCATACTTATGTTGCTTTTACGGAATGATGAATCTATTCTTTGAAGTATTAGCATAATTGTGCTAATACTTCACGAAAAAGTCATTAGTACTTGGTATAATCATTAGATTTGGAATGACTATTTGATTGTCATTTTTCTTCTTGGAGTTTAGTTTTGTGCAAATTCATTTTAAGAAATTAGGTAGATTTATGGTACCTAAGGGCTGTGATTTGTCCTAACATCTTTGGTAGTTGCATCCATAATATTGAATCATATTCTCAAATTTTGCCTAATATGATGAATATTATCTTTGTGGACTATGCTTGTTTTGCTTAAATCTGTGAGTATCTTCAGGAGATCAACTGGCAATTGGGAAGGAAACTGGACGACGTTTGGGAATGGGAACAAACATGTATCCTTCATCTGCTTTGCTAGGACAGGACAAAGATGAGTCTATTGCCGCTTTACCAATTGATGAATTGATAGAAAAAGCTGATGGCTTTGCTGGTGTTTTCCCTGGTATTTATTTATTTGTTTTTTCAAAAAGATAAAGTTTTTATTTTTCTCTATTTGTTTTCATGCTCTTTGTTTACCTTTGATGTATGCTTGATGTTAAATTTATACTTGTTTCTGCCTATAGCCTAGTTTTTATTTGTCCTTGGTTACATTATTGAGTTAAATATGTTTATTGGTTCAGAACACAAATATGAGATAGTAAAGCGTTTGCAAGCTAGGAAACATATTTGTGGTATGACTGGTGATGGAGTCAATGATGCTCCTGCTCTTAAGAAGGCTGACATTGGCATAGCTGTTGCGGATGCTACTGATGCAGCTCGTAGTGCTTCTGATATTGTCCTTACTGAACCTGGCCTTAGTGTCATCATCAGTGCTGTTTTGACCAGTCGAGCTATCTTCCAGCGTATGAAAAATTACACAGTTAAGTTTTTTCTGAATGTAGTGTATGTCCTTACTTTTAACTCAAAGTTTTTATGTGAAACACACTGTTTTACTCTTGATCACTAGCTAGTTGCAGTGATATCATGTATGTCCTACATACGTTATGAGCCTAGAATGGTGTTAATTAGCACATACTTTCTACCAGTTTACTTATATTTGTCTATTCCCTTTCTCAGATATATGCAGTTTCCATTACAATCCGTATTGTGGTAAGATGTTCTTCTTTTCAGAGGGTTGTTACATCATATGGATTCATTTTCCCACTCTGGTGCTTTAGTCAATAAGATTAATTTTGGTTATTTGTTATGGTGATAGCTTGGCTTCATGCTTCTGGCACTCATATGGAAGTTTGACTTTCCTCCATTTATGGTGCTTATTATTGCTATCCTCAATGATGGTTCGTTTTCGTCTCACCTCAAATTTCAAATTGAATGTGTAAAATATTTAAAAAATTTACAAATCATGAAATAAGGTATGCTCAGTTGCTATACTTGTGATATTAGTTGATCACCTTGGGAGATCCTTTATGCCTTCCAATTGGTTAACGGTTTGTAATTCATTTTTCTTTTTCTGCTAGTCGATTATCTTGCTCTATGCTTTATTCTGTTAAACTTCCCATGACTTCACCTACCCACCTATTTAAACAATGCACTTTCAGGTACGATTATGACGATATCAAAGGATAGGGTGAAACCATCACCTCTGCCGGACAGCTGGAAGCTAGCTGAGATTTTTACAACTGGCGTTGTTCTTGGTAGTTACTTGGCAGTTATGACTGTTATTTTCTTTTGGGCAGCATACAAAACTGACTTCTTTCCGGTAAGATGATATTCCTTCTCCAAAGATGTAGTTTGTTTTAATCTTGGATGATACAGCCAGTTGCTTATTTACCATTTGAAAGCATTGTCCATCCCATTGTATGAATTTCCATCTTGTTGAAGTAAACTTCCCATCTTGGTGCCAATTGAAAGATGGGTGCCTTCATGGAGAAACCTTGTGGACATCTGATGGAACTTTCAAATGATTTACTTTCTCTATCATTTGGCAGCGAACATTTGGGGTGTCAACTCTTGAGAAAACGGCTACTAATGATTTCCGAAAGCTTGCCTCAGCTGTGTATCTGCAAGTGAGCATCATCAGTCAGGCCCTTATATTTGTAACACGATCCCGAAGTTGGTCTTTTGTTGAGCGACCTGGTTTATTGCTTGTAGTAGCTTTTGTGATTGCTCAGCTGGTGAGCCAATTTCTCTTTTCCATTTAATTGCAAATTTGAACCAATAGGTTTGGGAGAATAAGAAACACTTATAATTATATTTCGTTATGAGCAGATTGCTACTCTGATTGCCGTCTATGCAAATTGGAGCTTTGCTGCAATTGAAGGGATTGGATGGGGTTGGGCTGGTGTGATCTGGCTTTATAATATCATCTTCTACATCCCACTTGATCCAATTAATTTCATGATTCGCTATGCTCTGAGTGGGAGGGCTTGGGATCTTGTTATTGAGCAGAGGGTATGAATTTCAATGATTTGCTGAGACTTCTTTGCCTAGCTTGGATTTAATGTCTTATTGTATTTTGATTGATTTCTTTTTGATGTAGATCGCCTTTACAAGGCAAAAGGATTTTGGTAAGGAACAACGTGAGCTTCAATGGGCACATGCACAAAGAACATTGCATGGGTTGCAAGCACCTGATACCAAAATGTTCACTGAGCGAACCCATTTCAATGAACTCAATCAGATGGCCGAAGAAGCCAAAAGGAGAGCTGAAATTGCCAGGTGAGCTGCACTCTTTAAGATTGTTTTCTTTTGAGTCATGCCGTGGGAACCCGCTACTGGTTGCCTATATAGTTTTCTTTATAGATGGATATTACTTGAAGAAGATGGATCTTTAAAATATTGATGCATTCCTTTTTGGTATAATGACAAGCTCTGGTTTTCTTTCAAGACCTCTGATTGTTTTGGTTTCTCTAAGACTAATTCTTTTCTATCCTCTTGAAAAAAAATTAAATTTGTTCTCTTTTGGTGGCTTCTTTCAGATTGAGGGAACTTCATACACTGAAAGGTCATGTAGAATCAGTGGTGAGATTGAAGGGACTTGACATAGACACTATTCAGCAAGCTTACACAGTCTAAAAGAGATCATCTATTGATCTACTCATTTGTTAAGAGACGTTTAACGGTGCTGAGATTAAAGACATGCAATCCGCATGTTGTGAGTTATTCGTCAAACAGTGTTAGTTTCTGCTTCTATAGTTTCCATTTGAGCACTTTAGAGTGCCGCGGTAAGCTTTTTTTTGTTTGTTTTCCTCTCTGCTCTTTAAAATTACTCATCAGAACGTTGTGGCATTTAATGTTTATATTAGTAAAAGATTTAAGGTCAGTTCCCTTATTCCGCTGTACTATGGAAAAACTTTCTGTTTTTAGATAATTACTTCTGTTGTTGATAGTGGGCAATAAGAGCTCAGAAACTTGAAATATATTGGATTCCGCACTTCTTGCTTCTTGCTGTATGTTTGATCCATGGTTTATTTCTAGTAGAGCATGTCAAATGTTTCCAATGTTCGGCGTGTAATCTCATGATGAATAGTTTTTCCATTAAAGCAACCCACCAATGTTTTAACATTTTTAGAATTGGTCTGTTGTTAACTACTTCCAAAATTTGAAATATAAATATAACTTTTACAGAGTCGGATATAAATATAAACCCAGTCAGCATGATCACAGTGGACATATCATCTTTGAGCGTCAGTAATTTGACTGGTTACCCACCCAGAAGTTAAAACAGTTCAGGCTTGCTGAGATTCTACGTATATTGACAATTGAGAACATTATCCGTACGACTTCACTGGGAAAGCATTTAGCGATTATATAAATGCTTAAATGGTTTCATGGTCAATAAATCAATGTTGAAAAGCAGTTTACTATTAAAGCCCATAAAGAGCGTTGACTAAAAGTCTGAAGAAAAATATGCAAAAATTTCGCAGAAATTCTTCAGGGTTCTGACTTGGAGCCGGCAAAGTTGAAAAAAATATTCGTCTTTTTATTCGAGGAAATGATTATTAAGTGGAACCAGGAGTCACTAATCAGCTTCTTATGTTTCCTAAAAACTGAAAATGTAAATGTATCATACATAAGTTGCTAAGAAACCTCCATAGGCTAAGGCTGTGTGAACTCCTGCCACTATCATCTGACATCTCCATGAATGCTATCTCCTATGAACATAAACATCAAACTAAAGTTTTATCTGATTGCTTTTTCTCTCCATTGGCTTTAATGGTGTCGGAGCCAGTCTCTTTGTACTTGTACCAACTGGAGCATACTAAAAAATAGCCAAAATTCAAAATCCCGAAAGCAGCAATCACGTAATAGTAATAATCTAATCTTCCCTTGTTAAGATCTTCAGCTAACCAATCTCCAGTTGCAGCTTTTTCTGTTGTTTTGTGAACTACACCAATTAATAGACTACTCAAATAACTTGAACCTGCGATACCACAGTAGAAGAGAGACCCCGCAATGCTTCTCATGTTCTCTGGGAATTGCTTGTAATAGAATTCCACCTGTCCAACGGCCGCGAACGCTTCTGCAAGTCCAGCTAGTGCAAGCTGAGGAACCAGAAACATAGCTGACATCGATGAAATGGCACCTCTTCTCGGTTGAATCCCGAGAGTTGGCTTGGTCAGAGCTACAGTCCTCCGGTGCTCTTCAACAATGGCTGATATTATCATGGTTATCACAGATAGAGCTATGCCAATGCCCATTCTTTGAAGCAGTGTGATGCCTTCTTCTTTTCCGGTGAGTCTCCGGAGACATGGGACTACAATTCTGTCATAAATAGGTAGCCAAAGAGTCAGGGACAGCATGAAGAAGACGACGTAAGTTGCTGCTGGAATCTTAAAGTTGGTGTTTCCAAGACGTCTATCACTTTGCTGGGCTTGGAAAACTACATAAGTTTGTTGTTGAACAATGGCAACATGGTACACAAGAGCTGCAGCCCATATTGGAAGCACTCTGAAAATGCATTTCACTTCTTCCACTTGCTGCATACAGCACAGTTTCCAAGGATTCGCCGGCGAACCGTCGGGGTTTATTTTGTCTTCAGGGGTTACTATTGCTGCTTTGTCTAGAAATCTGATAACACAAAATTAGTTGTTAATTTGATTAGTTCCCGTGATAAGATTTCGAATGAGACTACCAAATGAGATGTTGGTTACCTGAATTGATGTGAATAAGGGAGCTTGGAGTTGATAGAAGTAGGAGGAATATAATTAAAAAGAGAGAGCCAAGGATGGTCTGGTTGTTTTAGTCGCCTTTTCTTGATTGCAACCGCTATAACCTGGGCTACACTAGTCATTGGACTACCGGTGGCTTTCACTTTGACATATATTTTTGAACCCATGAAGAAGAGAACGCATGCTATAAACATTAGAAGTGCTGGAATTGCTAAACCGATAGCCCAACTCACATTGGATTGCACATACACAATTAAGGTCAAGGATACCATCTGGGCAAAAGTGTAGGTGAAGAAGTACCAATTGAAGAAGCTATTGATACCTTTCTTTCCTGATTCTGTTTCAGGATTGAATTGATCCGCGCCAAATGCCAAGTTACATGGCCGGACACCACCGGCCCCTATTATCATTAGTCCAAACCCGCACAACAGAAATGCCATTTGCCCTACTGTTGGCCCTTCGCATGTCGCACTCTCTGCTGCACAGTGATGAGGATGCAATTTGTGGATTGCCGCGGTTAATTGAATTGTTTGCAGCCCCTTCACAAAAAAGAAAAAGAACAATAAGAGATGTAGGAATTAGATTCACATCATGTTGAACTGCATGCAGAAGAATTTTGATTCTTAGTAAAGGTGCAAATTACACACTGGTGTGTTGGGGAGATGATTACTATGTCAAATTTTACAATATTTTTATGGTTTAGTTGAATTATTGACCGGGTCTGTTTCGGAGTTTTGTCTGGCTCTGTCACTTCTGTGTTTTTCAAATAATATATATATATATATATATATCAGATCTAAGTTCAACGAAATTTCAAGATTCTGTCATGTTCATCACTTTGAGGGTCCTGACTATAAATAAATTCATTATTGAAACTCACTAAACAGCAAAAGAAGTACCAAGAAAGAAGTGATTGTAGCGAATCCCAACGTCTTATAGCGACCGAAGTAAGTATCACAAAGATAAGCTCCAAGCATAGTGCCAAAGTTTGTGGTGCCATTGAAGATATTGATAATTGTTGCAGCAGTTATGCTCTTCATGTTGAAGACAGAAGTTAGATAGATCAACAGATTGGCCAGTGTGCCAATAGCTCCCAGCTTCTCAAAAGTTTCATTACCTGCAATATCATGGAAATTTGTCACTCAAAATGAACAACCAAAAAAAAGAAAAAAGTAGGAAGCGAGTAAGCAAACAAGCATGCAACTCCCTTAAGTTCACCTATGATGAAAGGCATGGCTTTCCATCCTCTGTAGTTAATCTCAGGTTCTTTTTTACTAACTGCTTTCATATCCAGCTCCAGGGTTCCATTGATCTCAGTCTTTTCTATAGCTAACCCTCCATTCTCAGTTTTATCCATAACTACTTCTCTCTCATTCTTCTCAGACGTTCCATTCTCATAATTCTTACTCGCCATATCTCCCTCACTCTTCTCCATGTTTTCTCTCTCACTTCTTCTCCCTCATACGCACGTTAATATAACCACTGGCCCCTATAACAGTACATTTGGACCAAAAAAAAATCAACACGGTTTAGAATTAGCAGAAGAATTTCAGGTCATGCCTAACTACACATGTTCACATTCATGTTGCTTTCCTCCACCTATGAAACGCACATTAATCACTCACTGATCTCTTTTTGTCCAATTATTGGAAGGGGTTACTGTTCTTTGGTGGACCATCATTACCCACGTCATCCCTGACCTCAAGTCCACCGATTGCAAATGCTCCAGTGGGTGGTTGAAAATGAAATTGTTAATGACTTAAATAAGAAACAAATTTATCCATGTAAATCAAAGAAAACAAACGAAAAAGTTAAAATGAGATTCCCTTTCTCTCAGACTGGTGGCCTGCACTATCATTGATATATACATTACTCTATAGTCATATTGCGTTGTTTCAATCTGTTTGCCTGATCTTTAGTTCATATCTGGAAAGTCGTTTCAATTTGATTTCTTTCATGTAGCAGCATATCTACTAGTCAATCTGCATAAATTTTGGTTGTTCTTTTTTCAACATTTTTACACTCAACCACTTCTATGAAATTGACAAACCTAATGAAGTGTTTTTCCCCTCTTGAGCTTTCTCCATATATGGCTTTAGCTCTAAAGTTTGGAGATGGCACGTTTTCTTCTAACTCTAACAGCAGTTTACCAACTTAGTTAGAATAAAAGGATATATTCTGGAAGATCTAATAATAAATGGTAATAAGTTGATCAAAAGGATTCTGAAAAATGTTTCCAATATTTCACTATTCAGAACCAAATAAAAAAAGAATGGTAGGTTTGGCAAAATTCATTGGTGACCCCCACCATTGGGTGAGTGGACTTGCCAGAAGACTCCTTACGTAAAAAACGTCATCGTGATTGCTACTGAACGGTGCTGACTAAACTGTCCGGTTGCTCTTGCTCTTAATCAAAACCAAATTTTTTTCCACTCTATTTATGATTTATTTCTAATAATTAATTACTACACATGACGTACACCTCAAAATGGTAACCAAAAGGTTTGAAAATGATACATACCCACTTTCCCTCATGTTTGACTAGGAATTTTCATCTTAAAATGGTACCCAAAAGGTTTAAAAATGACAAACACCCACTTTCCCTCATGTTCTGTTAGGAATTTTCATCTACTAAAAGATAAAAATAGTAAAAAGACTGAAATACCCTTAACATCTTCTTCTTCTCAACGTCACACATTAGCAACCTCTGCTACCAACGTTTTGGCCACTTTTCTAGCCATTTTCCACCCAAAACCTCCTCCATCCACCCTTTTGGCCCTCCCTCACTGAACCCACCTAATCTCGACATCGATGCACCCATTAATCGCGAAAATGAGGCAACTGTTATTCCTTGCAACTACCCATATTTGAGGCTGGATTCTGGTCGATATTCACACCAGAAATCCACCATTCGAATCCCCACCATTCCCTCTTCGAAACCCAACCTCCCATCGCTCCTCCCCACTTGCCGTTTGTTGTCTAGTACTCAGTGTTTGCCCGCCCTCCAATTGTTTGTGAAAATTTCCCAACCAACCCAACAGACTACCACTCCTTTGTTGAGGATCTTGGGCTCTTTTGGAGTTTGTTATTGAAAATATTGTTATTGAAGTGTTGTTTGTTTGTGTGGGTTGTGTTTTTCGGTCACCGTCACTCCTCAAGTTCCCATCTTCGACATTTTCCAGCACGCACACAACATGCTCGACAAAAGGTTGCAGTCACGGATCTATTCCCAACGCGCGCTAGCAAGAGCTAGTGCCACTGTTTATCACCAAACTTCACAGAAAATGCTAAATCCGGTCAAAAAATCGATCGATGACACAAGAGGGCTGTGCAAACGGGCTTGGTGAGAATGGATACGGAGAAAAATATTTAAAATTAAAAATTTTGTGGTTGTAGATGAAATTATTATACTGTCTTTTAGCACAGAAATCCCTAACAGAATATGACAGAAAGTATTTGTTTATTATTTCCAAACCTTTTGGGTATCAATTTGTCTTTATGTCAAACTTTGGGTAGGTGGAAGTCGTTCGGCCATCTAAAGTACTTACAAAAGATTTCCCAAATAAACTTATTAAAGAAATTCAAATCTCAAATCCTTACAAAGAAAACACAATTCTAACTGAAAACTAAAAAATGGAATTTATTCGTTCTCCTCAAGAAGTTATTATTCACTCCCAAATCTCCAATTCTGAAACTGCTTTGCAAAAATATTAACATCACAAAGTACCCCTGGTGACCCGGCCAATCATTTTAGGGAGAACGACTTACACGTACCCAAGGTTTGTCGTAACGACAAGTTGGTACCCAAAAGGTTTTGAAACGACAAATAGGTACCTTCCGTCATGTTCTGTTAGTGGTTTCTGTTTATTACTGTTTATTAATAGTAAAAAGACTAAAATGCCCTTAAAGGTTTGAATTTTAGTTTTTTATAAATTTCTAAAAAACCCCCTAAGTTTACAAATTTAACTAAATACCCCAATGTATAAAAATTTTGTAAAATAACAAAAACACCCCCGCCACCTGCAGTGCCAGATTCCGGCCACCACCGCCGGAATCTGGACGGAAAGTTGCGTTACGACACAGACCCGTCGGATCTGTGTCGTTACGCGTCGATCTGGCCTTTTCCGGCCAGATCCGTGGCTGATCTGGCCGGAAAAGGCCAGATCTACGGCTAGATCTGGCCGTCGACGTCGCAAAACTCCATCCCGGAAAAGGCCAGATCTGGCTGTTGCTTCGACGGCCAGATCTTGCCTTTTCCGGCCAGATCCGTGGCGGATCTGACCGGAAAAGGTCAGATCGGCACGTTACGACACAGACCCGATGTAGTTTTCCGGCCAGATTCCGACGATGGTGGCCGGAATCTGGCACTGGGGGTGTTTTTGTTATTTAACAAACTTTTTATATATGGGGGTGTTTAATTAAATTAGAAAACTTAGGGGGTTTTTTAGAAATTTTTAAATTTATAAAAAACTAAAATTGAAACTTTGAAGGGTATTTTAGTCTTTTCACTATTAATAAACAGAAATCAGTAACAGAATATGACGGAAGGTACCTATTTATCGTTTCAAAACTTTTTAGGTATCAACTTGTCGTTACGGTAAATCTTGGGTATGCACAAGTCGTTCGGCCATCATTTTATTACACTTTGTGCACATAATAACGTATCAATCATGACCATGGACTTGAGGCAAAACATTTTCTCAATCGACATTCCTTTGTAAAAGTCATTTATTTTAATTTTTATTTAAATAAAATGATTGAAAATTAAAGACTTGGGATTTTTTAGAAAAAAGGATATTTCTAAAAATTAACTCACAATAGATCTTTCGAAGTTAGAAACAATTTCGGGCGCGTTTGGCTAGGTATTTTTATTCATATTTTGGACCGGATTTTACAGATAGTATTTGTTTTATTATTTACAGAATCATGTCCCTATAATTTAATCCTGACAACTATCCTAACAAATTTTTTTTTTACCGTTATAGTTTGTTTTTTTCACTGCATCTTTACTGCTTCACCATTTCACTTTCTCATATCCATCACCAGCTTTGTGCTTCACTTCTCAATTGGCATTACCGTTTTCAGTGCTTCACTTTCTTAGTATCCATCACCACCATTTCGGTTTCTGATAATCAATTACCAGGTTCAGTGCTTCACTTCCCAGTTTGCATTACCACCATGTCACTTTCTAGTATCCAGTACCAGCTTCAGTGCTTCACTTCCCAGTTTGCATTACCACCATGTCACTTTCTAGTATCCAGTACCAGCTTTAGTGCTTCACTTCTCACCGTGAACCCGCAATGCCCTCTGTCACAAACCCACATCCTAACCCAACGTGAACCCACCATGAACCCACAAATCCCTCTGTCACAAACCCATCGTGAACCCACCTCAGATCCCGAACCGTGAACCCACCGTGACCCGATCTGATCCTCACAACACCATCGTGACCCAATCTATCGCAAACCTATCCACCGTGACCCGATCTGTCGCAAATCCACCCACCCTGACCCGATCTGATCCTTAGAACCCCACCGTGACCCGATCTGTCATAAATGCACCCACGGTGACCCGATCTATTGCAAACACACCCACCGTTACCCGATCTGTCGTAAACCCACACCCCGAGCACACACAACCCCACCGTGACCGTGACCCGATCTACCGCAAACCAACCCACCCCGATCACACTGTCACCGTCACCCAATCTATCGCATACCAACCCACCCCGATCACACACAAACCCACTGTCATTGTGACCCGATCTGCTGCAAACCCACACCCCGATCTGGATCAAACCCACCTTAGATCTGTGTACAAGGGGATGCTGTTTTGCGTTTTTTCTTTGTTTGGCATGAATGGATTGTGAATGCGCATGGATGGGTTTTTGTTTTAATTGGGTTTTTATTTTTTTCGGCAATTGGCATAAAATTATTTTAATTGGGTTTTTGTTTCAATTGGGTTTTTATTTTAACAAAATGCAATAAAATATTATATTAATAAATCATTTATAAAAATATATATTACTCAAATATTCAACACAAATATCATAACCCTATCTAACTATCTAATACTATCCCCAAAATCCTATTCAAAATAATAAATCAAACGCACCCTTCAATTTTCCAAAAGAAGTTTAAAAGCCTCACCCACACGTGCAACACTAAACTACAATAAAAAAAATTCATTTAAGCTGAATAAAATAAACAATCCAGAACCTTAAACTCCATAAAAAACCAAAATATAACTTTCAATAAAAACAGTCACTAATTACACATTATATATATATAATATAATATATATATATATATATATAACGCATACTTTTGTTTTTGCAAAAATAAACGACACTTAATATACAAAGATTACCATATCTCTATTAAAAAAACAAAATTTAATATGAGTACTGTACATACAGTCAAACTTTAGAACTCAATGCTCAATCAAATAAAATGTGTCACATTTCATATTTAAAAAAAAAATATATCAAACGAACAAAGGACAATACAAAAAAAATTCACGGCGTTACGAGGTATACCAAAATTTTTTATTAATAAATTTATCACATTATTTTATGATTCACATCATGATTTAGAAGAATATCATATAACTTTGAAATACTAACGTCGGGTTGCAAAGCTTGTGCATGTACTTCTATTTAATTTAAAGATTTAAGAAAGAGTAAAGATTTTTTTCCATTCAAATAATGTCTTAATTAATGATACTTTTCACCAATAAATTTTAAAGTAACTTATTACTCAAATTATATTTTGTTTTCGATTTTATTGTTTTAACCTCACACCACATCATTCTTTCCTCAATCATCACTCACCAAAACCCTCAAACCTTACTCTCGTCGACCATGTCAATCTTGGCAATTGAGTGATTAGGGTTTGCACAACCGCCACTTCCAAGTCAATTTCAATCAAGTCCAACCACTAAATCCAATATTTCTACCACCAAAAGACTCATCAGTCTCTCTTCTTCAAAGCCACAATAGTTAGACTGAGTTTGATCTCTGTTTCTATCAGAATATAATAAATAGTAAACTACCTGGAATATAATTTAGAAAATAAAGACATTTTAAAAGTCTGTGAGTGGAAAAGTATCATACGCTATTATTGGATTGGGAAAAAGTCATTAACTCTTTTAAGAAATAAAAACTTGTACAATTGATTAATGTTTGGATTGAACTCCGATTAAGATGGTTTAATATGGTAAGAAAGTTGAGACCATGCTATCTGCGGGGCTATAATGGGATCACAGACTGGTCCAGTATGCAGTTAATACTGTGGGAAAAAACGGGTAACCATTGGAGAAAGGAAAAGGATAACATTTTTGACTTCAAGCTATAATTCATTATACTGATACATAATTATTGAAAGGTTGAACTTGAATAATCTTTTGCATTCTTTTCATCATGGAGAAGCTTGTTACAAGACTAGAAGTTGATGGCAAGGGATTCTAGCTAACTTCTTTTTGTATAAGTGAACTGTTGAAACATACCGTAGTGTAAGTTTTCCTCTTGAATGAATTTGTACTAATTCATGTTTTATACTGGAGGTTTTTCAGACCGCAGTTTTCCATTACCGAATTCATGTGGGAATTAGCATCATCACTTCCTTTAACTTGTACCACCTTGCACACACTATAAAATAACCCAAATTTAAAACCCCTAATGCTGCAACTAAGTAATAGAAGTAGTCCAATCTCCCCTTGTTAAGATCATCAGGCAACCAGTCCCCAGTTGCAGCCCCATCCGTGGTTCTGTGTATTATTGATATTAATAAACCACTCAAGTAATTTGATGCAGCAAAACCACAAATGTTAAAGACCCCCCAATACTCTGTTTTCTGGAAACTGCTTGTAGTAGAACTCGACTTGGGCAATTACAGTAAATGCCTCTGAAAGTCCTGTAAGTGTCACTGAGGTATTAGCCACAATCTGACAAAGAAGATATTGCACCTCTTCTTGGATCCTCACCAAGTGGCCTAGTGAGAGCCAAGGTTCTTCTCCTTTCTTCAATTGTGCCAGATAAAAGCATGGTGACTATGCGAAGAACCATACCAATACCCATCCTTCGAAGGATTGTGAGGCCACCTTCTTTTTTGTCACCTTTGGAGCCTTGGAACAATGATTCTGTCATAGATAGGTATCCATATAGTGAGGCTAAACATGGTGAAGATTGTGTAAGTTGCAGCTGGGATTTTGAAATTGGTATTGCCAAGGCGTCATCAGATTGGGGGCTTGAAGACACATAGGTTGTTGTTGAATCAAAGAACATAATACACAACAGCTGAGGCCCATATAGGAATACTCTTATTAAGACTTTCAGTTCCTCCACTTTTGCAGACTGCAAAGTCTCCATGGATTGGCTGCTGAACCATCGAATTGATTTGGTCATCAGGTGTCACGATCGCAGCTTTATTGAGGAACCTGAGAACATTTCATGCCAAATTTGTTAACTTACATTCATACTAAAATTTCTATATAAAGTATTCTACGATCTTAATTACTCATTGCATGTCAGCTTAGGAATTTGACATAAGTTTACTCGTCTTTATGATCTGATTGTTTGCTTGCTACAAGGTTGATAAATATATCTTCAATAGAAGTAGTAGAAGGCTAGAAGCAGTATAAGGTGATGGAAACATGTTTAATTTTGTAATTTTTTTTCTTGTTCATTGTCTTTGTAGCCTTGCAGAGCTGCTCTTAAGCTACCCCCATCTTTAAAAGCCTTCTACTTTGTTCTAAAACCGGTTTTTTATTAATACTCTCGTTGAGGTTTATGCCCAACTTTCACAACCTTTTTATTGCACATTAATAAGTTCCAGTACCGCTCAAATTATATAACTTACGCAAAAGTAGCCTATAAAGTTGGGATTTGCAATTTAAAGAACTTATTTTCTTAACTGAGACAAAATTTGAAGAAACTAGAAAGCAATTGAATGGTTACCTGAATTGTTCAGTGTAAGGAAGCTTGGAGTTGATACAATTTTTCGGAACATTGTTATAAAGGGACAACCATGGTTGATCTGTTAACTTCAGTCGCCTCTTCTTAATAGCAGCCACTATGACCTGCACTCAGCTTGTCAAGGGACTGCCATCGGTTTTATTTCACATATATTCTTGATCCTATAAAGAACATTACACATGATAGGAACATCATAAATGCAGGAATTGCCAATCCCAAAGCCCAGCTCACATCGGATTGCACATACACAACTATTGTTAAAGATACCATCATGGCAAAAGTGTAGGTGAAGTAGAACCAGTTGAAGAAGCTGGAGGTTCCCTCTTTCCAGATTCTGTTTTGGGATCAAATTGGTCAGCTCCAAGGCCAAATTACATGGTCTAATTCCGCCAGCTCCAACTACTAGGAATCCTGTCACCTAAACAGAAATGCCAATGCCATGGTGTCGCTCCATGGCAGTTCCAGTTGTTGATTCTCACAGGAAGGTGGGTGCAATTGTGAGATTGCTGCTGTCAACGAAAGTAAAACCATCCCCTTGAAAGAAAAAATGGAAAGTTAAGATTGAGTTTGACTCCCACAGACTAAAAGGGACTAACTAGTTGTGTTGTACCAGAAACGAGGCGATGGAAGCGACCCAGCGTCTTGTATCGACCAAAATAAGTGTCGCAGAGGAATGCTCCCAGCAAGGTTGCAAAGTTTGTTGTACCATTGAAGACATTAACGAGAGTTGTACTTGGATACTTTTCATGTTGAACACAGTAGTGAAATATACCAAGAGGTTGTTTGAGGTACCAGTAGTCCCCAGCTTCTCAAAAGTTTCATTTCCTGCAATTTAATATTTGTATTTGATTCATAAAGATCAGAATTAAAGAGAAATAAGGAGAAGAAAAAGCTATGAGCGAAAAAAGTCGTCTCTCTTCTAATTACCTATAACAAAAGGCATAGCTTTCCATCCTCTGTAGTTAATCTTAGGCTCATCAGTTGCCACAGCCTCTTCATTCTTCTCCAGGTTTCTGGCAAAGAACTCTTTCTCAGTTTGCTATTAAATAGCTAAATAAGTAATCCAACCAATCACATCCAGGCTTATGTTTTAGAGCAGAAAATAAAATAAAATAATCAAACAAAATCTTATCTTTCCTTAACCATATGAAAATTGAAGTTTCTGATGGAATATGTATAGAAGCACATGTAAAGGACAAAAATAGGATGAAGTTAAAAACAGAGAGGGTGATTACTATAGTTAAACTGATTTCCCACTAGTTTCCATTTTTTAGAAGCCCTCCACAGTCATTGGATTGCGTGCATTCATCTAATCTGTCAGCATGGTAAAATTTAAATGCTACAGGACTCTGAGCTCATCAAACTCAGTAAGTCGTACAAACTACTTGGATATATATAAAAAGAAAAAGTATCTTACAAGACCCATATAAAGAGGGTATAAAGTGCATTATGAAGTAAAAAACAAAAAAAAAAGGAAATAGAGAGAAATCTGAAAATCAAGGTGGGGATTATTTGTATATCCTTTGTATGTATCTTTTACCCCTTTTTATAATCTTTTTTTGACTTTTCATAACCTAGACGTGGAATGAAGGTTTTGAAAGGCAAGAAAGATTAAAAATTCGTTTTGGAAACATCCAACTTGGTTGAACTTTGAATTATCAATTGCTTTCATCGTGTAATTCAATTTAAAAATGGACGCTTCCATTGCGGACCGGCTAGAATCCTACCTAAAGTTGTAAGAAATCATCTCGGAGTTTACTCATCTCTTAGTCCGATCATCTACAGAATTCTTCAAAAGGATACGTAATGCAATGCTTCTTCATCGAGTTTTATGACTTTCCACTGATTTCCTAAAGAAAAATGAAATTGGAGATTTCCCATTCGTTTCTGCACATTTTGCTTGCATTCGTGAAATTTTGTTTCTTATTCTTGAAGCAAATGAATATAACAAAAATAATTATTGGGTTGGATGTGTTTATAGCGGCCCTCGTTTAAGATAATCAGTATTATATCAAGGTCCACTTCATCTCAGGAGGATATTCCCATAAGATGACCGGATTAAATTGCTTTCAGAATAAAAAAAGAAAACAGTTCTTAGATATAGTTTTCTATTGCACATAATCGTTAAAGTTTTAACTTGACGATAAAATAGCAAGAAGGTGAAAAAATAATGTTTAATTATTAGCAGTCCTTGTCTCAGAATCAAAATTCTACAGTAATATCATTCTTATCAATGGGGACAAAGCACAGGCGCAAGTAATGAACAAAACAAATAAAGTTTGCATTATTGACTTCTCCAGTAGTATATATGCGGCTGCGGGCCCCAATGTAGAATGGCAGTCAAACCCTCAGGCTACTGAGATAATAGATGCAAGAGGAGGAACCAGAGTTTGAAACGGAAAATTTAGAATGTGATAGGGCGTGTCTTCTTGTGTACTTCCAATGTCGTGAAAAATAAAATATTAAATGGTATTCCATTATTGAAGAAACGGGTTCCTCTAACTTCTGGGAGGCTGGGAGCTAGCTAGCTTCACAACTACTACTAATGAATTGCGTCTTGCCTGTTTATCACTTAACTACGATGCTGCCAGGTTTGAAATTTGATGCCCTGCAAAAATATTTTAATTATCTCAAACTGTAAACCAAAAATCATCGTTTTAAATACATTATCATTTTAAATATACTTATTTTGTTGACACCACTATGGTAGGTTCAAGCAATGTTCTAAAAACCAGATCAGACAATGAACCGTTCAGGGTCGTTTTCGATTTGACGGTTGGATCGGTCGGTTGGACCGTAATTTATAAAATTACATTTTAGTCTCAAAGGTTGAAATTCATCAAAAACCCCTATAATACTCTCTTAAGGTTTGAAATCTATCTAAAACAACCCTGTGCGTGAAGATTCTAGTGGGTGGGGGCGGTAGCGATGATCGACGGCCAATCGAAGCTGGAATCTTCGGGCTTGTGATGTGTAGGTGCTGCCGACTCTGATGGTGGTGCTAGGGAGTTCCATTGTCGTCAGAACTCGCGGAATCAACAAAAGAAATCCGCGTCGGTGAACTTTAGGTGGACGACAATCGACATAGGTTGGACGACAGCGACTGAAAATGGATGGGTTTGGTCGGGAGATGTCGGCGTCGAATGGGACCGTGTTTTCTCCGTCAAAAGATGGGAATCGGCAGGGTTTAGCTGCTATTGGATCGCGATCGCACTATTCTGGCGGTCCATTCGGTTTAAATCAAAATGGCATTTTTTTATATATACGGATCAGATTGGCCGGTTGCCGGTCGAACCAGTCCGACTGGGCTGTCTAGTCCAGTTTTCAAAACATTGGTTCAAGTGAAAAGTTGCATCAATAGTGGAAGTGACGACCGAAACGATGCAGTTTGGAGATTAATAAAACGCTGCGTTTTGTTAATTTGTGTTGGATCTTGGTCATTGATCCACTCTGATCTGACGGCTGAGATGCATATTGAGTTATAAAGGGCAATGTATAATTATTCACTCACGCATTTTGTCTTTGAGAAGAACATTGCATTCTCATTTTTATCTCTGTTAGGGTTTCAGTTGATTTGGGGACTCTTTGTAACTTGGGTTGATTGGGTAATTTGTTAGTCAATCAAGAGGGCTCTTTGCGCTTGTTCTTAGGATTCCTGATGAGTGTCTCTAAGATAGTACGGTGTGGATTTCTTGTTAATCATTGAGAGTTTGATCAGGTTTATAGTTGTTCTTGTTGATCTTGATCTATAATATGCAACGAGCTTCCATTCTTAGAGCTCAACGGGGACGTAGCTTATCCAAATTGGATAAGTGAACCACGATAAATCTGTGTTGTAGTTGTTGATTTTCTGTGGTTTGTGTGTTTTGTTTATTACAAGAAGTAGCTGTAGAGTTGAATGTTGATTATGTGTGACATATCTGGATATATGACAACAAGAGTGTGTTTTCTCATATTATCTTGTCACTCACTGAAATACGTAAAATAAAACTACCAAAAAGTGACAAGTACTAACATTAGGCTGTTTTCAAATGATTTAATCTACCTTCTGTATAAAGCTTCCAAGTTTACAAAACCACCTTCCAAAAATTAAGCACATTTACTGCTTTTTAAGTCGCTTGAGGAACCATCAAGCACCTAAAATATTGAGATATATGTTACCTATTCTTGTTAAGGTCATGACCACCCAACCATGGTGAATTCTCATTTTTCTTAGTAGCATTGTCGATGATATTGACAAGAAAGGCGTTTATGTATCTTGCTATACGGATAAAGCTGAGAAAGAAGGCTGCCATGCGACAGTCCTCATGCTCTCTGGCAAATGAACCATGTATCAAAACTGAGTCATGGCGCAATTTCTTAACAAGTCCAGCTACAATCATGCAAATTCTTGATTCTTTGTTGTAATGTCAGCCTTTTTATACTTGCTGTCCATTTTTTTTTTCCCCACTTGAAATTATATGGAAAGTGCAATCATTGATGTAAGATTCATCCAGGCTGGTGGCATTTTAAAATGTGGTCCGAATGATTTGTTTATCTGAATTGCTTGAAGGATCTCTAATGTATTATGTTGGTCCATAGCTTCCGGCCATTTTTGGGCAGAGTAATACTATGTGCACTATCCAATTTGTACTAATCCAAGTACTAACAGTTAAAATTTTAAAATTTCTTTTTTAGTTTTTTGGAAGAACTGACTTGATAATAAGAGAGGTCTATCACGTTAGTTAATACTTGGATTGTATGGTTTTTGGTTAGTGCACATATCATTATTCTTTTGGGCATGCCTTAGTCTTAAAACAACTCACTTTGTTTTGTGATTATAGCAGCCTTATCAAGGAACTTGAACATATTTGCGCGCTTGAGCTTTATCATCTGTGTCTCTGTGACACAGATACTCGCAATCTGGCTCAACACTAAGGGGGTGTTTGTCCGAGCTTATGAAAATTAGCTTATAAGCAACAAGTGCTTATAAACATTTGAAATTTTCAATTACGTGTTCGGTTAAAGTATTTATAAGTGATTGATAAGTAATTGACGTGTTTGGTAAAATGTGGCTTATAAATACATTTTATTATAAAATGACTAAAAATAATATTACATTAAACAAGAGTATACTATGTAATTTTAAAATTAAACAAGGATAATATGGTAATATACTTGGTCAAACTAGCTTATAAGCAGAGTATTTANAACGTTTAAAAGCCTCACCCACACGTGCAACACTAAACTCCTATAAAAATAAATTCATTTAAGCTATCACAATTCATATAAAATAAACAATCCAGAACCTTAAACTCCATAAAACACCAAAATATAACTTTCCAATAAAAACAGTCCACTAATTACACTTAAATAATAAAAAAAAATATATATAAAACGCATACCTTTTGTTTTTTTAAAGAAATAAACGACACTTTCAATTATACAAAGATACAATATCTCTATTAAAAAAACAAAATTATATAATATGAGTACGTATCATACAGTCAAACTTTAGAACTCAAATGCTCAATCAAATAAAATGTGTCACATTTCAATCTTATTTTAAAAAAACTTAAAAATCAAACGAAACAAAGGACAATACAAAAAAAATTCACGGCGTTACGAGGTATACCAAAATTTTTTTATTAATAAATTTATCACATTATTTTATGATTCACATCATGATTCTAGAAGAATATCATATAACTTTGAAATACTAACGTCGGGTTGCAAAGCTTGTGCATGTACTTCTATTTTAATTATAAGATTTAAGAAAGAGTAAACGATTTTTTTCCATTCAAATAATGTCTTAATTAATGATACTTTTTCACCAATAAATTTTTAAAATGTAACTTTATTACTCAAATTTATATTTTGTTTTCGATTTTAATATTGTTGTAACCTCACACCATCATCATTATCTTCCTCAATCATCACTCACCAAAACCCATCAAACCTTACTCTCGTCGACCATGTCAATCTTTGGCAATTGAGTGATTAGGGTTTGCACAACCGCCACTTCCAAGTCAAATTTCAATCAAGTCCAACCACTAAATCCAATATTCTACCACCAAAAGACTCATCAGTCTCTCTTCTTCAAAAGCCACAATAGTTTAGACTGAGTTTGATCTCTGTTTTCTATCAGAATATAAATTTAAATAGTAAACTAACCTGGAATATAAATTTAGAAAATAAACTGACATTTTAAAAGTCTGTGAGTGGAAAAGTATCATTACGCTATTATTTGATTGGGAAAAAGTCATTAACTCTTTTAAGAAATAAAAACTTGTAACAATTGATTAATGTTTAGGATTGAACCTCCGATTAAGATGGTTATTTATTATTGGTAAGAAAGTTGAGACCATGCTATCTGCAGGGGCTATAATGGAGATCACAGACTGGTCCAGTATGCAGTTAATACTTGTGGAAAAAACGGGTAACCATTGGAGAAAGGAAAAGGATAACATTTTTGACTTCAAGCTATAGAATTCATTATACTGATACATAATTATTGAAAGGTTGAACTTGAATAATCTTTTGCATTCTTTTTCATCATGGAGAACTTGGTTACAAGACTAGAAGTTGATGGCAAGGGATTCTAGCTAACTTCTTTTTGTATAAGTGAACTGTTGAAACATACCGTAGGATAAGTTTTCCTCTTGAATGAATTTGTACTAATTCATGTTTTATACTGGAGGTTTTTCAGACCGCAGTTTTCCATTACCGAATTCATGTGGGGAATTAGCATCATCACTTCCTTTATACTTGTACCACCTTGCACACACTATAAAATAACCCAAATTTAAAACCCCTAATGCTGCAACTAAGTAATAGAAGTAGTCCAATCTCCCCTTGTTAAGATCATCAGGCAACCAGTCCCCAGTTGCAGCCCCATCCGTGGTTCTGTGTATTATTGATATTAATAAACCACTCAAGTAATTTGATGCAGCAAAACCAACAAATGTTAAAGACCCCCCAATACTTCTCATGTTTTCTGGAAACTGCTTGTAGTAGAACTCGACTTGGGCAATTACAGTAAATGCCTCTGAAAGTCCTGTAAGTGTCAGCTGAGGTATTAGCCACAATCCTGACAAAGAAGATATTGCACCTCTTCTTGGATCCTCACCAAGTGGCCTAGTGAGAGCCAAGGTTCTTCTCCTTTCTTCAATTTTGCCAGATAAAAGCATGGTGACTATGGCAAGAACCATACCAATACCCATCCTTCGAAGGATTGTGAGGCCACCTTCTTTTTTTGTCCACCTTTGGAGCCTTGGAACAATGATTCTGTCATAGATAGGTATCCATATAGTGAGGCTAAACATGGTGAAGATTGTGTAAGTTGCAGCTGGGATTTTGAAATTGGTATTGCCAAGGCGTCTATCAGATTGGAGGGCTTGGAAGACTACATAGGTCTGTTGTTGAATCAAAGCAACATAATACACAACAGCTGAGGCCCATATAGGAATAACTCTTATTAAGACTTTCAGTTCCTCCACTTTTTGCAGACTGCAAAGTCTCCATGGATTGGCTGCTGAACCATCCGAATTGATTTGGTCATCAGGTGTCACGATCGCAGCTTTATTGAGGAACCTGAGAACATTTCATGCCAAATTTGTTCAACTTACATCATACTAAATTTCTTATATAAAGTATTCTAACGATCTTACATTACTCATTGCATGTCAGCTTATGGAATTTGACATAAGTTTACTCGTCTTTATGATCTGATTGTTTGCTTGCTACAAGGTTGATAAATATTATCTTTTCAATAGAAGTAGTAGAAGGCTAGAAGCAGTATAAGGTGATGGAAACATGTTTAATTTTGTAATTTTTTTTCTTGTTCATTTGTCTTTGTAGCCTTGCAGAGCCTGCTTAAGCTACCCCCATCTTTAAAAGCCTTCTACTTTTGTACTTAACCCGGTTTTTTATTAATACTCTAGTTGAGGTTTATGCCCAGCTTTCGCACCCTTTTTATTGCACATTAAATAAGTTCCAGTACCGCTACAAATTATATTAACTTACGCAAAAGTAACCTAGTAGAGTGAAAAGTATCCTATAAAGTTGGGATTTGCAATTTAAAGAACTTATTTTCTTAACCAGAGACAACATTTTCAAGAAACTAGATAAGCAATTAGAATTGGTTACCTGAATTGTTCAGTGTAAGGAAGCTTGGAGTTGATACAATTTTTCGGAACATTGTTATAAAGGGACAACCATGGTTGATCTGTTAACTTCAGTCGCCTCTTCTTAATAGCAGCCACTATGACCTGCACTACGCTTGTCAAGGGACTGCCATCTGGTTTTATTTTCACATATATTCTTGATCCTATAAAGAACATTACACATGATAGGAACATCATAAATGCAGGAATTGCCAATCCCAAAGCCCAGCTCACATCGGATTGCACATACACAACTATTGTTAAAGATACCATCATGGCAAAAGTGTAGGTGAAGTAGAACCAGTTGAAGAAGCTGGAGGTTCCCCTCTTTCCAGATTCTGTTTTGGGATCAAATTGGTCAGCTCCAAAGGCCAAATTACATGGTCTGATTCCGCCAGCTCCAACTACTAGGAATCCTAGTCCACCAAACAGAAATGCCAATTGCCATGGTGTCGCTCCATGGCATGTTCCAGTTTGTTGATTCTCACAGGAAGGTGGGTGCAATTGTGAGATTGCTGCTGTCAACGAAAGTAAAACCATCCCCTTGAAAGAAAAAATGGAAAGTTAAGATTGAGTTTGACTCCCACAGATACA
Organism: Pistacia vera; assembly: GCF_008641045.1. Taxonomy (NCBI): domain Eukaryota; kingdom Viridiplantae; phylum Streptophyta; class Magnoliopsida; order Sapindales; family Anacardiaceae; genus Pistacia; species Pistacia vera. The sequence continues at coordinate 721,169 of NW_022196103.1, read as the reverse complement.
TAAAAGGGACTAACTAGTTGTGTTAGTACCAGAAACGAGGCGATGGAAGCGAACCCCAGCGTCTTGTATCGACCAAAATAAGTGTCGCAGAGGAATGCTCCCAGCAAGGTTGCAAAGTTTGTTGTACCATTGAAGACATTAACGAGAGTTGTAGCTTGGATACTTTTCATGTTGAACACAGTAGTGAAATATACCAAGAGGTTGTTTGAGGTACCAGTAGTCCCCAGCTTCTCAAAAGTTTCATTTCCTGCAATTTAATATTTGTATTTGATTCATAAGGATCAGAATTAAAGAGAAAATAAGGAAAGAAAAAGCTATGAGCGAAAAAAGTCTTCTCTCTTTCTAATTACCTATAACAAAAGGCATAGCTTTCCATCCTCTGTAGTTAATCTTAGGCTCATCAGTTGCCACAGCCTCTTCATTCTTCTCCATGGTTTCTGGTAAAGAACTCTTTCTCAGTTTGCTATTAAATAGCTAAATAAGTAATCCAACTCAATCACATCCAGGCTTTATGTTTAGAGCAGAAAATAAAATAAAATAATCAAAATCAAAATCTTATCTTTCCTTAACCATATGAAAATTGAAGTTTCTGATGGATATATGTATAGAAGCACATTGTAAAGGACAAAAATAGGATGAAGTTAAAAAACAGAGAGGGTGATTACTATAGTTAAACTGATTTCCCACTAGATTTCCATTTTTTAGAAGCCCTCCACAGTCATTGGATTGCGTGCATTCATCTTAATCTGTCAGCATGGTAAAATCTTAAATGCTACAGGACTCTGAGCTCATCAAAACTCAGTAAGTCGTACAAACTACTTGGATATATATAAAAAGAAAAATGTTATCTTTACAAAGACCCATATAAAGAGGGTTATAAAGTGACATTATCCAGAAGTAAAAAACAAAAAAAAAAAGGAAATAGAGAGAAATCATGAAAATCAAAGGTGGGGATTATCTTTGTATACTCCTTTTGTATGTATCTTTGTATACCCCTTTTTTATAATTCTTTTTTTGACTTTTCATTAAACCTAGACGTGAATGAAGGTTTTGAAAGGCAAAGAAAGATTAAAAAATTCGTTTTGGAAACATCCAACTTGGTTGAACTTTGAATTATCAATTGCTTTCATCGTGTAATTCAATTTTAAAAATGGACGCTTCCATTGCTGGACCGGCTAGAATCCTTACCTAAAGTTGTAAGAAATCATCTCGGAGTTTACCTCATCTCTTAGTCCGATCATCTACAGAATTCTTCAAAAGGATACGTAATGCAATGCTTCTTCATCGAGTTTTATGACTTTCCACTGAATTTCCTAAAGAAAAATGAAATTGGAGATTTCCCATTCGTTTCTGCACATTTTGCTTGCATTCGTGAAATTTTGTTTCTTATTCTTGAAGCAAATGAATATAACAAAAATAATTATTGGGTTGGATGTGTTTATTAGCGGCCCTCGTTTAAGATAATCAGTTATTTATATCAAGGTCCACTTCATCTTCAGGAGGATATTCCCATTAAGATGACCGGATTAAATTGCTTTTCAGAATAAAAAAAGAAAACAGTTCTTAGATATAGTTTTCTATTGCACATAATCGTTAAAGTTTTAACTTTGACGATAAAATATGCAAGAAGGTGAAATAATGTTTAATTATTAGCAGTCCTTGTCTCAGAATCAAAATTCTACAGTAATATCATTCATTATCAATGGGGACAAAGCACAGGCGCAAGATAATGAACAAACCAAATCAAAGTTTGCATTATTGACTTCTCCAGTAGTATATATATGCGGCTGCGGGCCCCTAATGTAGAATGGCAGTCAAACCTCAGCCGCTACTGAGATAATATAGATGCAAGAGGGAGAACCAGAGTTTGAAACGGAAAATTTAGAATGTGATAGGGCGTGTCTTCTTGTGCTACTTCCAATGCTCGTGAAAAAATAAATTATTAAATGGTATTCCATTATTGAAGAAACGGGTCTCCTCTTAACTTCTGGGAGGCTGGGAGCTAGCTAGCTTTCACAACTACTACTAATGAATTGCGTCTTGCCTGTTTATCACTTAACTACGCATGCTGCCAAGGTTTGAAATTTGATGCCCTGCAAAAATATTTTTAATTATCTCAAACTGTAAACCAAAAATATCATCGTTTTAAATAACATTATCATTTTAAATATACTATTATTTTGTTGACCACCACTATGGTAGGTTCAAGCAATGTTCTAAAAACCAGATCAGACAATGAACCGTTCAAGGGTCCGGTTTTCGATTTGACCGGTTGGATCGGTCGGTTGGACCGTAATTTATAAAATTACATTTTAGTCTCTAAAGGTTTGAAATTCATCAAAAACACCCCTATAATACTCTCTTAAGGTTTGAAATCTATCTAAAACAACCCTGTTGCGTGAAGATTCTAGTGAGTGGTGGCGGTAGCGATGATCGACGGCCAATCGAAGCTGGAATCTTCGGGCTTTTGATGTGTAGGTGCTGCCGACTCTGATGGTGGTGCTAGGGAGTTCCATTGTCGTCAGAACTCGCCGGAATCAACAAAAGAAATCCGACGTCGCGTGAACTTTAGGTGGACGACAATCGACATAGGTTGGACGACAGCGACTGAAAATGGATGGGTTTGGTCGTGGAGATGTCGTCCGTCGAATGGGACCGTGTTTTCTCCGTCAAAAGATGCCGGAATCCGGCAGGGTTTAGCTGCTATTGGATCGCGATTCGGCACTATTCTGGCGGTCCAATTCGGTTTAAATCAAAATGGCAGTTTTTTATATATACCGGATCAGATTTGCCGCCGGTTGCCGGTCGAACCAGTCCGACTGGGCTGTCTAGTCCAGTTTTCAAAACATTGGGTTCAAGTGAAAAGTTGCATACAATAGTGATGAAGTGAAGACCGAAACGATGCAGTTTTGGAGATTAATAAAACGCTGCGTTTTTTGTATTAATTTGTGTTGGATCTTGGTCATTGATCCAACTCTGATCTGACGGCTGAGATGCAATATTGAGTTATAAAAGGGCAATGTATAATCATTATTCACTCACGCATTTTGTCTTTGTTGAAGAACATTGCATTCTCATTTTTATCTCTGTTAGGGTTTCAGTTGATTTGGGGAAATCTTTGTAACTTGGGTTGATTGGGTAATTTGTTAGTCAATCAAGAGGGCTCTTTGCTCTTGTTCTTAGGGATTCCTGATGAGTGTCTCTAAGATTAGTTACGGTGTGGATTTCTTGTAATCATTGAGAGTTTGATCAGGTTTATAGTTGTTCTTGCTTGGATCTTGATCTAATAAATAGTGCAACGAGCTCTCCCATTCTTAGAGCTCAACGTGGACGTAGCTTATCCAAATTTGGATAAGTGAACCACGATAAATCTGTGTTGTAGTTGTTCTTGATTTTCTTGTGGTTTGTGTGTTTTTGTTAATTAGTTACAAGAAGTAGCTGTAGAGTTGAATGTTGATTATGTGTGACATTATCTGGATAATATGACAACAAGATGTGTTTATCATATTATCTTGTCCATCACTTGAAATACGTAAAATAAAACTACCAAAAAGTGGAAAGTACTAACATTAGGCTGTTTTCAAATGATTTAATCTACCTTCTGTATAAAGCTTCCAAGTTTACAAAACCACCTTCCAAAAATTAAGCACATTTACTGTTTTTTAAGTCGTTTGAGGAATTTATCAAGCACCTAAAATATTGAGATATGTTAAGTCATGACCACCCAACCATGGTGAATTCTCATTTTTCTTAGTAGCATTGTCGATGATATTGACAAGAAAGGCGTTTATGTATCTTGCTATACGGATAAAGCTGAGAAAGAAGGCTGCCCTGCGACACTCCTCATGCTTTCTGGCAAATGAACCATGTATCAAAGCTGAGTCACGGCGCAATTTCTTAACAAGTCCAGCTACAATCATGCAAATTCTTGATTCTTTGTTGTAATGTCAGCCTTTTTATACTTGCTGTCCATTTTTTTCTTTCCACTTGAAATTATATGGAAAGTGCAATCATTGATGTAAGATTCATCCAGGCTGGTGGCATTTTAAAATGTGGTCCGAATGATTTGTTTATCTGAATTGCTTGAAGGATCCCTAATGTATTATGTTGGTCCATAGCTTCCAGCCATTTTTGGGCATGCCTTAGTCTTAAAACAACTCACTTGGTTTTGTGATTATAGCAGCCTTATCAAGGAACTTGAACATATTTGTAAGATTGAGCTTTATCATCTGTGTCTCTGTGACACAGATACTCGCAATCTGGCTCAACTGTAAGAGCGACGGGCTATCAAGAAGAAAGATATGGAGGCCGAATTGCCGGGCTTCAGGCTGAGAGCAATTGGATTGCCCATTACAAGTGGAGGGTCTCATAAGAATGCTAACTTTGACCTTGACTCACCTCATTTTCCCCAAAAATATATGGCTTCGTTTGGTTGGATTTTGGGAATACTACTTTTAGTATTTCCAAAAAAGTTAAACAGTAAAATACTCAAAAACTCACAATATTATTCAACTTTATTCAACATTTTTTAAACCCCCTAAATTTATTAATTCAATTAAATACCCCTAAATATTTTTAATGTTTTTGTTACGGCGACTCCGGCCACCCTCCGGTGGTGGTGGCCGGCTGTCCATATTTGAGGGTGGATTGGGGGTGTTTTTGTTAACTTTTAATATTTTATTATAAGGGATGTTTTGTAAAAAAAACAAACATAGGGGGTATTTTATAATTTGTAAATCCTACATCGTAATACCCGCCCAATTCAACTTTTTTTTTAACTTTTTTCAAAAAACTTTTCCTAAAAACACAAAATTGTGAACCAAACGGAGATTAAAATTTAAAAGTGCTATTTATAAAAGGTTATATTTTTTTAAACAAAAGAAAACCCTAACCACTACAACTTTATTCCTCGTTGACTTATTTCAAATTAATTTATTGTTATCTTCCTCACTTGTGAATACGAAAATAAGTTAAGTTATTAAATTGTTTAACTTATAAGTTATAACTACTGACATTATATAATTTATTTAACTTTATAATTGTGTGAACATTAATGTTGATACCAAAAAAGGTACAAACTAAAGAGATCCGATTGACCGTGATAGAATTGGAACGGATGTATGCATGATTAATTAAAATCAGCAAAGATTGTAATGTAAATGGCAATCAAATGAAAATGACATAAAAGAGTTTTTAAAATGGTTCGGCAAGTTGCTCCTCAAACCTACATCCACTATGTTTATTGCTTCTTCTTTTATTGAATGAGAATTGTTAACCCCTTCTAAATGGTTTTTGGGGTATTTAAACGTGAATTTTACAAAGGTAGGTGAGATAGATCTGGGATAGTAATCACACTTGATGTACGTCAAAGTCAAGCTAAAAAGATATTGGCAATATCCTCTCCGAGATATCAGGAGATCTGGACTTATCTTTTGAGTTGTTGGACAACTATTGTGACGAGCTTTGTTTCAATTGAGCTTTATCCTCTTGCCACCTTAAGATCGCAACAAGCTCTATATGGCAACGAGCTTCATGTTTCACGAGCTATTGACATTTTCGAGCTTACAACAAAATTCACGCACAACAATTAACTTTATATTAAAATTGTTTCTTTTATATTGTTAAATTAAGTAGTTTAGGGTGTGAATTATTTTATGAATTATGAATTTAAAATATTTGGAATCAGATTTGTTATTAAATTATAATTAAATTTTGAATAATTTTTGCTATAGAATTATTAAACTCTGAATATAAATCTCATATTAAATAATACAAAATTATTATTTATTACTTTGATTAATTTATTCAAAATATAGTTCGTATAGGTTATATATATATAATGGATCAAATGGGACGATCCAAAGTTTTTCTCTAAAAAAATATCTCAAACCCAAACGGCCCAAACCCATTCCACTTTTCAGAACGATAGGGCGGATTTGAATATCCATCAAAAAGGTGGACATGGGCACGGATCTTTTAGTATTCAACCCATCCATCCCATTGATATCCCTATATCTGTCGAAGAGATTTATTTACTTTAATTACTTTTGTTGGATTTAACATCCTTTAATTATAATTTTTGTTTCTCAATAAAGATTAAATTATCAAATATATTCTAAAATTATAAAATAAAACTGCCACGTCACTTTATATAAAAAACTTTGTTTAAACAAATGCAATACATATTATTTTATTCTAAAATAAAATCTAATTATTTTTATTTTTTAAAATTAATAATAAAGAAGACCTCTACCCTCGGACCTCTAAGAAGATTATGGGATTTCCAGCCCTCAGACCATCTCGAACCATAAACACCAAATTGGTGTGATTTTTGGTGTAAAATACTATTGTATCTCCAACCCATTGCACTAAATATTATACAAAAAAGAATATTTCTTAGAATATTATCTTTATTTTTCTTTCTATTAATAATCAACGATTAATTTATTTCACTAATTATTTTTGTATATATTAATTAAATATTGAGAATGATATTTTTATTAAATAATAATTACAGTAAAACTTTTCTATAGTGATATTCTATATAAGAATAAACTCTATATAGTTATAAAAAATTTTATTCCCAACTTGGGATAGTTATAAATAAGAATAAACTGTACATGATAATAAGTTATAATTTTTCTAATTCCCGTCTTAAGGAAAGTTGCCTCCATATAATAATAATTATGTGTATATTGCAAAAAAAAAAATATATATATATTTAGTACATTAAAAGTTTAAGATGAAATAAAATACTTATCTAAAGTTGTTTGGAAGAATGATTTATGCTTTAAAGTTGTTACCACATCTTTTAACTTGTGGGTACATTACTCGCTAGCATTAACATCTTCTTGTTGAAACCAAAATATTTATACCTTCTCAAGCATGTTTAGAGTTTCTTGGCACGAAACTTTTTGTATTCTGTATTATCATCGTCATGATTATTTCCTTCTCTTCTTGTGTAATTGTAGTAATGATTTTTTCTTCAATTAAAGCATACATGACTTGTTGTTCATTTGAATGATTGAGGAAGATATTAATATCCATTCTATTAGTGTAGTGAACTTGTTAAATCTGATCACTCAATTCTACAATGACTCTTTGATTATTCTCATCCACTTTATTTATAACTTGCAATTCATCGACATCAGGGGTCCTAATTTTATAATGCTTAAAACAATTGACAATTGTTTGTGACTTCAACTCAATTTAACCATGCAGCAACTGTATTTATAATTCATCAAGGACACTTATCTTTGCTGGTTCCAAGACACGATCTTCTATTTGTTTAAAAAGTAGGCAATTGAAGTGCTGAATTGAAATTCGAATACTATTAAAACATGAATTGAAATCTTAATACTGTACTACTAAAACATGAATTATAAAATAACAAATTTTTATAACTACACCTCTATTAAATTATAATCTCCTTAGAGTAATAAAATTAATTAGTCTCATCATTATGACTGTAGAGAGATTTTACTGTACTTTGAAAATTACACTAATTTAATCAAATTAAACATTTATTTCATCAAATAAACATTACATTTAATACAGAAAAACATTAAATCTAATATAAAATGCCACCAAAAAAAAAAAAATTACATTTAATATTTTGATAATCTTAAAGGATCCGGAACTAATTTACCAGAATACTAAATTGTTATTTTAGTTTATGTTGTATTTTATTTTTTAATTTTAGTATTTTTAAATTAGTGTTAATTTTTATTTTGAGTTATTTTAGTTTAATATTTGTATTGAATAAAGTTTTGTTTTTTATTTTTTTTATTTTTTTTTGAATTATATAATTATTATAAATTTATTATTATAAATACCAATATAAATAATAATCAAATTAACATAAATATAAATAAAAAAAATATTTTATAGTATTTGAACAATGTCACATCAAATTAGTATACATAAATAGTATTATATCAAATTTAACGTACAATTATACTAATTTAGTGTAAATGTAATGTTTGACGTAGGCTGAAGCCCATTTTTCACGCCACCAAATTGGCGTTGGGTTGGAGATGCGCTCAGACTTCTATAAACAGGATTATCCGCCAGTATTTGAGATTGAAGTAACTGGAATATATATTGTCCAGCACTAACGGGATGATTACTCTGCTTTGGAATTCATACTCTCTGTCGCCAATTAGGAATTTATACTTGAGTGAGCATCCCTAAAAGTGTTCTTCATTTTGTTAAAGCAGAAAAAAGAATCAGAATTCATATTCCTGTTTCAGTCAATATCAATATTAATCAATTTCCTGTCTGTATATATCCAAATAAGAAGACTATTAAATTACCAACCAAATGAAGGTAAAAGAAATTTAATGCGATAAGTACAAGAAATGCTATCTCAAGGCTATAAGACAAAAACATAGTGGGCGGAATAATTTAGAAGTGAAGCATCTGAAACTCCAGATTTTTTCGAGTTCCGAAATCCATGATTTATTTCCCTTCATCAATGAAGAAGGGAACAAGGTTCTGTACACAGAATACGTCATAATTATTTTGCCCGCCATTAACTCATCTCTATGTTAAATATATAAAATTCGTTAGATTCATCTACTCCATGCTCTGAACTATACATATTTCTTTCTTTATTAAGTGACGCACTATTTTGTCCAGTAGCATTCTTCAGGGTTAGATGAATAATGAGAAGAATCAGCCCCATTTGGCATTATATTTAATATTTACTTTAATTTTTTATTCAGTAATGTATGCAAAAGGTTATATAATGAGAAGAATCAGCCCCATTTGGCATTATATTTAATATTTACTTTAATTTTTTATTCAGTAATGTATGCAAAAGGTTATATAATTAGGTTAAGGCAGTAAATTTTGAGGGGAAAGGAAAATGGAAGTATGGTTGAGTTGGGTTTTAGGATTTCTGCCAATATTGGGGTGGATGTTGTGGTGGTGGAACGACCTATGGTATGCAGTTCCTCTCAAATTTAGATATTCCGGTACCGGAACCAGGTTGCCACCTGGTTACATGGGCTTTCCATTTTTGGGGGAAATGATCAGCTTTCTTTGGTACTTCAAGGTTCTTCGCCGCCCTGATGATTTCATCAATTCAAAGCGACGAAAGTAAGTAATTAAGACACACATCCCTTTTCTTTTTCCTATTGAACATATGTAATACATACATATATCTTAAAATTTTCAAACATAAGTGATTAATGATATCTATGGCCTCTATATTGATTAGTTCTGTAGATCTTCTAGTTTTAAAACCCCAGTTGGAGATAACAGCAAGAGGACGAAGTTTAGTCTAATCTGCTAGAGGTTGACAAGAAGAGCCTGGCCGGCCGTAACTTAATCATATCATAATACCATGTCTTACTAAAAGTCGGTGTTGATGATGATTGATCAGGTATGGTGATGGAGTAGGAATGTACAGAACCCACCTCTTCGGATCACCGTCTATAATAGCATGCTTCCCGTCGATCAACAAATTTGTGTTTCGATCAGATGCCAATTTTATCCTCAAATGGCCCAACATTGACTTAATGGGAAGCACGTCTCTTGTAGCAGTCCATGGAAAAGCACATACCAGGCTCAGAAGCTTCGTGATTAATGCGATTAATCGACCTGATGCTCTTAGGCGTATCACTGAAATGGTACAACCACGTATGGTTGCTGCACTTCAATCATGGGCCCAGAAGGGTCGACTGAAAATGTATGATGAAGCAAAGAAGGTAAAATCATCAATTAGTTGAGTATTTATATCACTAACGAAACGTCCCTTTTAAGATTTAAGTATGAAGTGATTCAATATCCCATGTTTGCAGGTGACTTTCGAGAATATTGGAAAATTATTCGTAAGCTTTGAACCAGGGCCTCTTCTGGAAACCATGGATAAATTGTTTTACGGGTTGCTTGGTGGAGTTAGAGCTCAACCGTTCAACTTTCCCGGAACTGCTTATCACCATGCCCTTCAGGTAATTAAGGTTACACTATTTTAGATGTCTATACCCTGTATATTATTGTGAATAAATGATATATTACAGAGTCCTGTCCATGAATGACAGTGTAGGAAAAAGCTAGACGCAATTTTCAGGGTGGAGCTGGAGAAGAAGAAGAAGAAAAAGAATGAAAATGGAGTTGAGACAACAAATGATCTAATGGATGGGCTGATGCAAATTGAAGATGAGGAAGGCAAAAGGTTAAGTGACCAAGAGGTTGTGGATAATATTCTCAGCTTTGTTGTTGCTGGATATGAATCTACGGCTGTTGCGTCAATGTGGGCTCTTTATTATCTTGCCAAGTATCCTAATGTCCTTGAAAAGCTACGGGTATTATACATTTCCATATCTATATATCAATTCTATATCTTCTTGTGATCCATCCTGAGTATGTACCTTCTATGCAAATTTCAGGAAGAGAATATGGCGATACGCAAAAAGAAGAAAGGAGATTACATTACTATTGAAGATGTTTCTAAATTGAAATACACCAACAAGGTAATGTATATATTTGTTAAATTGGTAAGAGATTTTATTGTTTCCTGAAGTAATGATCTTTCCTTACAGGTGGTGGAAGAAACAATAAGAATGGCCAATATAGCCGCGATTTCTTTCAGATTGGCCACGCAGGAAGTGGAATACGAAGGTAGAAAGCTAAGTTTATTATGATTTAAGGAATGATCTCAAGTTGAAATTATTGATCCCTTATGCAGGTTATAAAATACCAAAGAACTGGAAGGTGATTTTGTGGCTTCGATACCTCCATACAGATCCAGAAAACTTTGATGATCCCACCTGCTTCAATCCTGATAGATGGAATGTAAGCACGAAGTGGATTAGTTTGTATAATTAACCAATGCCTTGCAGTTTTTAATTACTTTCTGTTTTATTAATATATAGAAACCAGCAAGGCCGGGTAGCTATCAGGTTTTTGGTACTGGAGCTAGAACCTGTCCTGGAAACACGCTTTCTCGGTTACAAATTGCTCTGTTTCTTCACCATTTGTCGGTTGGATACAAGTAAAGGAGGCCAATGACCTTTTAATTAATTACTTGAATTAAATTAATCCATAGTTTGTATGAGCTTTATTTAATAATGTTATTTTAATTGAATTTCAGGTGGGAATTAACGAATCCGGATGCAAAGATTATTTATCTTTCACATCCAAGACCGGTTGATGGGGTTGAGATCATCAATTTCAGGGAATTCTAGTATTACTGGTTACTAGTGACTCTTTGCAGTTAATAAATTAATTTTTATTTTATAATTTGGTTTTCTATTCTGGTTAGGAAAATTTTATTTTGGTTAGTGGGTTCTTGCTTTTACAAAATATGTACAGCTTCTCATCAATAAAATCCAGACGATATTGTTGTTAATATAGCATTTTGTGGACGTTAAGCATCTATTTTTTATTATTTGAAATATATTATAATAAATGTTTAGGGTCAAAAATCGTTTTGACCCTGACGAGACCCAATAATGAAATAAGTATGTCACGGCCTAAGGTTTCAGCTTAATCTCAATTGGGCTAATGCTTAAAATCACCTTGTGAATTACCTACTTTATGAGTTGGGTTATCCTATAAGTTAAGCTAAATTGGGTTTCAGCCCATTAGCTTGCAACAGTTCATAAATAGGAAATCATAATCTCATTCTATTTCCTCTTCTACTAAGATTCTAAATCTTGCTCAAACTATTAAACTTAATCTGATAAACGAAATAAATCATATTTCTTTTCTGATAGGGATTATCTCCCGAAAAATGGCTCAGTGTCTTACTAGAATTCCAACCCCTTAGGTTCACTATAAAAACAAAGGTATGCCCTCTCATTGAGGAATCTCTCATGTCAATTTAGACTACTCAAAACCATCTATTTGCTCCCAAAGTTCTTGTTCCCAAGAACCCGACGCCTCTGTCGTAGTCCTAGCCTCCGACAAGACTCTTGGTAATCTGTCTTCTCCTTAATTCTTATCAAATAATCTTTTTCAGCCTTGCTGACTTGAGCGTCGGAGTGCCTACAGCAAACACCACCCTAGTGTTTTCCGTAAGCTTCACGCTTGTCCTTTCATGTGTGCAGGTCTAGTGGATTGTCAGTGGTCTCAACCTCACGGATCAGACCCTATTTTCATGATGGTAGATTTTTTGCATCTACAATAAACATGTTTTTTTTTTTTTTATTCAAAAACATTTTGTGAGTATTATTGTAATTTTTTATTTTTTTGAAGGCAGTATTATTGTAAACTTTTTTTATTTTTTATTTTACATATATCTTTAATTTTTAAAACTATTTTTAGATTAAAATCAAATGGGCCCAGATTATAATATCTGACCCTTTTATCACACCCACAGGATTTATTGAAACCCTAAAGAAGTCACACTTTTTAATAAATTTTATAATGATAAATTTGTCCATATATAAATTATTAAAATTAACTTTAATTTCCTATTTTTTCAAATATTTTTGACATCTCACTATTATCTCATAAATACTACTATCTTTTGCTATTCACATTATTTTAGAATTGTAAGTTTTTAATTGCTTCACATATAAATTTATTGTTATTTTTTTCTTCAAAGTATTGATAATTATTTTAATCTATATTTTTTTGTATTGTCTAATTGTATTATATTCTTAGGATATTTTATAAGTATTTTTTTAGCTTTAATTTTTTTTGAACTTTCAATCTAATTATCTAAAATTTTAATTTAGAAATAATGATAACGAGGATATTGTTGACGATAAAATTTATGGTTGATTCGGAAGGGGCAGATCTTGTGAGAAGTGAGTCACTGACAATCTGATGAACTTGCACAAAGAGAGAAAGATAACGTGAAGGCTTGGGTGACACCGATGTGGTGTCTGCCGTAGGTGCTCTGACACTCAAGTTAGCGAGGTTGAATGTATTTTAGTGAGGGCCAAGAGCGGAAAAGATTTACTGTTATAATGCGGCTAGGGCTAGACTAACACAAAGTGGCCAGAGCGTAGCTTTGCAATGGTTAAAGGTGGTAAAGTTAGTCAAAACTAAACTTTACGGCAGGGGAAGTGGTGATTCTTGGGTGTAAGAATTTAGGAGCTAAAGCTATGGGTGATTCTGAATGAAAATTGAAAGGCTTGACCCCTTTTTATGTAATGAGCCAAAGAGGTTGGAGTCTTAGTAGAACTCTGAGTCCTACTTGGTAAATGAGTCCTAATTAGGAAGGAAGCACATGAGGTTTGCCTTTATTGGATTAGGGTTGCTACTTCAAGTAAGATTATGAATCTTGACTGAAGTGAAAAGTAAATATGATTCTGATTCCTATTTTGGGACTATTGTGAGCTAACAGCTAGAACCCGATTTAGCTTAACTTATAGGATAATCCAACTCATAGAATGATCAGTTCACAAGGTATATCTAAACGTAGGCCTAATCGGAATTAGGCTATGACATTGAGCCGTAATATGTTTATTTCATTATTAGATCCCGTTAAGCCTAATATGATTTTTTGCCCATAAAGATATATAACATAAGTACAGAGAATGTCATGTTAGTTCTTTTAATATATAATAAAAAGTATTTAATGCATCTAATTGGTTTTAAGTTTTGAAAATGACAGAATTCGTGGCCAATTATGGATATTTGCAGGCGAGGCACATCCACTAAAATTAAAGCAAAACTATTGGAATTACTCATTATCACATTTCCTTTTCTAGAATTTACAAACTAATAACAATTTAAGGGTGAGTGGTTTCGAGTATCTGCAATTTTAGAAGGAACCATAACTTGAAATGTAAGTTTCGGTTCTTTACCCGAGTACCCTATAAAATATTACCCCCTAGTAATTTAAAAAATAACAAATATATCCTAAAAATTTATAAATACACCCCTGACAGTTTGTGATATTATAATTACTAGAGTGAAAATGAAGTTTTTGAATTTGCCCATAAGTTAAATCAACATTAATTGTGACAAAATAATCAAATTAAATATTAAGATTAATATGATTTATGAATCTTTAATTTAATTAATTAGAATGACTCTAAATTTGTTTTATGTCATACAATAATGTTATAATTAATTAAATATCTAATCATTTAATGAAGTACAATTTATCATATACAATTACTAATTTACTATAGATATGCTTTAAACTTGATAATTGAAGTAAATATTATTCTATTAAATATACTATTTTATTTAAAAAAAACGTATTACATGTAACAAGATTATAATTTATAAAACAAAAGTATGGTCATTCGAATCCTAAGTTTTTTTTTAACATTATATTGATGTTGATACGAAAATTCGTACCAACATGAGAGAAACGATTGACCTTGACAGAATTTGAATGGATGTGTGTGTGATTAATGAAATCAGCAAAGGAAATATAAGCAATGCAATCAAGTAAATGACACAAGACAATTTTTAAACTAGTTCGGCAAATTAGAATTCAGGCCTACGTCCACTGTTATCTTATTGCTTTAGAGAGCTTATAATAACAAGTATATTATGCCTAATGAAATTTGCTAACCCCTTTCTCATCGGTTTAGGGGATTTTTTTACAAGTTGTGATAAAAGGAAAGAGAGATAAGTTCGGTATTGCGATCAGAGTTGATTTGCAATCCTCTGATCTTCGTGATTGAGCATTGAGATTGTGTTGGTGTTGATCTTATCCCTCCCGAAATATCCGAGATTGAAACTTATCTCTATTATCTTTAACTTTTTTGAAAGTCGAGCTTACTCTGGATCGTACTGATTCTGAGTCGAGCTTACTCTTGGGTCGAGCTGATTTTGGGTTCAACTACTTCTCTGCGAGCTTCTGAGATTTGCGAGCTCTATAGAAAAATCACACATAACAAAATATATAATCAACCAAGTTTTTGTAACAAGTTTAATCCAATTAAGAATGAGATATACTAGTGAATCAAGTTAAACGAGAATGTTACGGTGATGGAGTTGGAATGTACAGAACCCAACTCTTCGGATCACCGTCTATAATAGCATGCTTCCCGTCGATCAACAAATTTGTGTTTAAATCAGATGACATCTTTATGATTGAATGGCCCAACGCTGACATTGTGGGGTATTCATCTCTTGTAGGCTGTAGCAGTTCATGGGAAAGCCCATGCAAGGCTCAGAAGCTACGTGTCAAATGCGCTTAATCGGCCTGATGCCCTTAGGCATATCACTACTGTTGTTCAACCCCGTATGGTTGCTGCACTTCAGTCTTGGGCAGAGAAGGGTAGATTGAAACTGTATGATGAAGCAAAGAAGGTAAAATCATCATCAATTAAACATTATAAAGAAAATCCTCTTCATTAGTTTATGAACTTATGTTTACAGCATGTCTAAATATTGTCTAATTAATGCTTACAGGTGACTTTTGAGAATATTGGAAAATTATTTGTAAGCTTTGAACGAGGGCCGGTTTCAGAAACAATGGATAAATTGTTTGAGGGTTTGGTTCATGGAATTAGAGCTCAGCCGTTCAACTTTCCTGGAACCGCTTATCACCATGCCATTCAGGTTAAATCACACTATTCTCCATGTACAAATATATTACTGTGATTTTCTCTTCCCTTTGGTGCTCTGCTCTGTAAATATACTGATCTTACGGCAAGAATTTTATTCTAATCAGTGCAATATTCACGAGCCAGGCCATCTTTGATTAATTTTAAGCACATTGACAATGTTTGGGTGAAAATTAATATACCAGTGTTCTGTTTTGTCTCTGTCCACGTTATACCATTAGATCTCTTTGTAAAATATTGCACAAAAAAATTGAGTTGGATTATTATTACGAAAATATGATTTCAATTTGAAAAAGTATTTAATAAATTTTTGGAAAATATTTAGATTATTTTGATCTCATATATTTGTTAATTTAGCTAAACATCCCTAACAATAAATATTTTAAAATTAACAAAAACATCCCAACCCACTTATTAAATGCCGATAGCCGGTCACCACTGTCGGGCGGTGGTCTGAAGTCTCTGAAATGGCACATGACCGACTAGATCTGACTGGTAGTGAACCGATCTGGAATTTTTCGATCAGATACATGGTGAATTTGTTCAGAAACGGTCAGATCTACTGCCATAGATCTGACCGTTGATGACCAGATGTGGCCAAAACTTTGGCAATAGATTTAGCATTTTTCGATTAGATCCATGGCGGATCTAGCAAAAAAACGCCAGGTTAGTGCACGATTGGCCACATCCAACCGGTTGTGCGCTATTTTGATAGATTCTAGCCACCTTCGGTGGTGGCCAGTTGCCGAGAATATGTGAGGGTGTTTTTGTCAATTTATAAATTTTTTTGTTGAGAGTGTTTAGTTAAATTAACAAACCTCAAGAGTTAAAAAAATCTAAATATTTTGAGTTGAATAGAATATAATTGAATTTTGAGAATATTGAAATAAATATGTATTTTGAATAGAATGAGATAGGATAACATTTTGAATAATAAAACAAATACAGTAGTTAATTGGGAACATCTCCATGCATGAACAGTAAATGGCCCATTTCATTCGATTTATCGTTAATTTTTTCCGCAAATAACAACCACCGGCTTTCAGGTGGGGCCGTGGGGCTGAAGTGGATCTGTATTTACTGGAAACATATTATTTTGACCATATACAGTAAAACCTCTCTATAGTATTATAAGGAGGTTATAATTTAATAAGGATGTAGTTAAAAAAATTTCTTATTTCATAATTCATATTTTAGTAGTACAATATTATAATTTTAATTCATGTTTTAATAATATTAAGGTTTTAATTCAGCGTTTTAATTGCCTACTTTTGAAATAGATAGAAGATCGTATTTTGAAACCAACAAAGATAATTGTCATTGATGAAATTGTAAATGCAGTTGCTGCATGGCAACTGATGTAAAGCCACAGACAATTGCCAATTGTTTTAAGCATTACAAAATTAGAACCCCTGATGTCGATGAATTGCAAGGTATAAATGAAGTGGATGAGGAGAATCAAAGAGTCATTGTAGAATTGAGTGATCAAATTCGACAACTTCATTACACTAATCGAATGAATATTAATGTCTTCCTTAATCATCCAAATGCGTGACAAATCATGTATGTTTTAACAAAAGAAAAAATTATTTCTACAATTAAACAAGAAGAGAAAAGAAATAATTATAAGGATGATAGTACGGAAATACAAAAAGTTTCATGTCAAGAAGCTCTAAACATGTTTGAGAAGCTAGAAATGTTTTGGTTTTAACAAGAAAATGTCTATGCTAGCGAGTAATGTATCTGCAAGTTAAAAGATGTAATAACAACTCTAAAGTATAAATTATTGTCCTAAACAACTTCAGATAAATATTTTTATTTCATCTTAAACCTTTAATGTAACATATCATATATTTTTTTTGTAATATACAGATAATTATTACTATATAGAGGCAACTTTTCTTAAGACAGGAATTAGAAAAATTATAACTTATTACAATGTGGAGTTTATTCTTATTTATAACTATCTCAGATTGGAAATATAATTTTTTATTCCTATATAAAGTATTACTATAGAGAGGTTTAACTGTATATAGAAGTATTTAAATAAATGATCGTGGATCTATTACTTTTGAGATGACCAACAAAAAAAAAAAAAAAAAAAAAAAAAGACTAAAAGTCTAAATGAGGTTTTGTTGGGAAGAAATTAACTTATGCTAAATTTAAGGCCGGGGGCTCAGTAGAATTTGATATATGAATATGACAGTATGTCCATGAATGGGTGCAGTGTAGGAGGAAGCTGGAGACAATTTTTAGGGTGGAGGCGGAGCTAGAGAAAAAGAAGAAGAAAAATGGAAACGAAGTTGAAACAACAAATGACCTAATGGATGGGCTGATGCAAATTGAAGATGATGAAGGCAAAAAATTAAACGACCAAGAGGTTCTAGACAGTATCATCAGCCTTGTCCCTAATGTCCTTCAGAAGCTACGGGTATTATATATAACCATGTCCATAAATATGTCGATTCTATATTCAAATATTTACAAAATGCATAATTATATATATCTCTTCTTGTGACGACTCACCCTGATTATGTCTTCTATGCAAATTTCAGGAAGAGAATATGGCTATACGCAAGAACAAGAAAGGGGATTTCATTACTGGTGAAGATGTTTCTAAATTGAAATATACCAGCAAGGTAATGTATATATCTGTTATGTCCAGGAAAATGAAGGGCTGACGTGGGAAAGTCACGTGAAGGGTGACCTGCTCCCGTCAGAGCAGCACGCACATGTCAGACCTGCCAAGTGATATGGAGCCCACACGTGTCCTTTTTTCTGCAACAAATCGTGCGATGTCAGCCTGGGAAAAGGGAAATGGGACGTAAAGCCGGATTACATCCTGACAATCACACCAAACCATGGATTTAGTGATGATTATACGCTTCAGACTGATATAAAATGAAGAAGACCCCTTCATTAGAGGGGGTCGGCCGTTTCTCATACAAAAAGAGCTCTCTCTCTCTCCTGTAATCATTTTGACTTTTTCATCTTATGTAAGTCAGCTCGCACTCGCGACCTGACCCACACTAATATCAATGCAAATCAGTGGACGTAGGACTTGCTACCTTAGCATCCGAACCACCTTAAAAAACTCCTTTTACATTTATTTCGCTTTAGATATTTCATTTCCATGTGCATTGAACGGCCAATCAGCGTTACACACGTGAAAATTCGTTGGTGCTTAAACGGAGCATCAACAGTTGGCGCTAGAAGGAGGGCTTGATTTAGTGTCTACCCTTTATCAGGAGAATCTTTGACCTACTGGTCTTACAGCTACAATGGCCCGCCAATCTGAACCTGAGCAAGGGAACCAGCATGCGGAAGGAGTCCCCCTGGCCCAGAGGGACACCCCTTCCAACATACTTCTAATTTCGCAAAATGCTGCTGGGAATACCCCAGCAGCCCCGCAATTGGACCCTGCCATCAGAAGCTACCTGGAGAGGTTTGACAATACTCTCCAGATGGTCAACCAAAGGTTGGACCGTCTGGACCAAGGCATGTCATCTACGACAGCTGGAGCGGTACAACCGCTAAAAACGCCTGCAGGTCGCGCGAAAGCGCGGCAAAGGGCGATAGCCCGTGCCGCGAGCACTGCAGCGCGTAAGCGCAAGGGTAACAAGTGGCAAAAAACAAGCCTACGGGCTCCCAAGGGCCGGCGAATACCAAAGGTGCCCCAAGCAGGGTATCAGCAAAGCTGAGACTTGGCGAAAGAGTGGACCCCGAGCTGTCTCACGCCACGATGCAGGTAAACCCAAGCAAAAATGCTGGGCATGGTGGTCCCGATCACCAACAGCAGAACGATCCCGATCGTTATGCGAGAGGCCCTCACACCTCACGGGGCGGTTCGTACCACCGCGAGGGTCGTGAAAGTGCCCCTCACAACCCATCGTCTTCACACGCCTCTAGTCAGCGTGTGTCAAGGGCGGCCGGAAATGCCGGCCGAGGCGAGGAGGAATCTGATCTCCGGACTTTCCTGAACCACAACCGAGAAGGCAGGGCTCGCACGGGTGAAAACAACCCCCAATTGGCCCCATTACCGCAAATTGAGGAGCTGCAGCAAGCTCTGGACAGGCTAAGGGAGCAGCAAAACGAACAGGCGCAGGTCGCCTCTACATCCCCATTTTCTCTGGAAGTGCTAGCTGCCCCACTTCCACCAGGGTTCAGAATGCCAGATATGCGGCCGTTTGATGGAAATTATGATCCGCAGGATCATTGGTATGAGTTCAACGACCTGATGGAGCTCCACCAGGTTTCGAACCTTGCGAAATACCGATGTTTGGCTGTGACGCTGACTTCTCACGCCAAACGGTGGTTAAGGTTGCTCCCAGCGGGATCGATCAGTTCGTGGCCTCAGATGAGCACGACGTTCTTGCAGCATTTCCAAGCCAACCGGAAATTTTCAATGCCTTTAAGCTACCTCAGCAACATAAGGCAAGAAAGAGACGAATCCCTGCAGTCTTATGTTGACCGCTTCCACAGGGAACTCAACAAGGTGGCCCATGCTCCAGAAGAGTCCATCCGAACTCTTATAATAGCCGGAGTTCGCCCGCAAACCGACCTGTGGAAGGAGCTGCAGGCTGAGGACGATATTTCCCTCACCAGATTCTACAACCTGACGGAAAAGTATCTCCGAATAGAGAATTCATTGGCGGCACTTCGCCGTCGCGATCACGGGACCTCAAGCGGTGTGTCAGGTCGGGGAGACAACAGGCGAGCTGATCGCAAAGGAGACAATGACGATCAGCGAAAAGGGAAAAAACCCCGCTACGAGCAGAAAAAATCCTATGCTCCTGTTCCCCGTCACGACCGCGACAGGGCCCAATACACTCCGCTGAATGTGTCCATATCTGCGATCCTCGACAAATCCGAGGAAGCCAGTCTGCTCGGTGAGCCAGAACCCATGAAAACTCCTGCAACGGCCAGGAACAGCAAGAAATACTATCGTTATCATCGGGATAACGGGCATCACACTGATGAATGCCGAGCTCTAAAGCAGGCTATCGAAGAGCTTATCAAGAAGGGACACTTCAAGGAGTACATTGACGACTCCCCAAAAGAAAACCAGGGGGAGCGAAAGAACAAGCGCCGTGATCGCAGCGGGTACAGTAGTGTGAACCTAATTTTCGGAGGTCCGTACCTCGCTGGAAACACGTGAGGGGCGCAGGACAGGTATGCTCGAGAAGCACATCATGACCCAATCAGGGTCATGAGCACATCGCAGCGACCTTAGAAAGCCAGGAAGGAAGAACCAATCACCTTCTGCTAGAAGGAGGCAGCTTGTCTGCACCACCTACACGAGGACGCTCTGGTGATCACACCCCTGATAGGGTGTCATGATGTCTGCAGAATGCTTGTGGACAACGGAAGCGCTGTGAGCATTCTGTTCAGGTCCGCTTTCGATAGAATGAACCTGGTCGAGGCCGACCTGAAGCCAGCCTCGATGCCTCTATACGGTTTTACAGGGGATCACCTAATCCCCAGCGGAACAATCCAGCTCCCAGTCACGCTCGGCGACTACGACGAGGTGACTAGGGTTACCGAATTCTTGGTCGTGGATTGCCCATCGGCCTTCAATGGAATCCTAGGGCGACCTCTACTGAGAACCTTCAAGGCAGTTACTTCCATTTATCATCTCAAGATGAAGTTCCCCACTCCGTCGGGGATCGGGGAGGTTACTCGAGTGAAAATGAGTTTTTGAATTTGCCCATAAGTTAAATCACATTAATTGTGACAAAATAATCAAATTAAATATTAAGATTAATATGATTATGAATCTTTAATTTAATTAATTAGAATGACTCTAAATTTGTTTTTGTCATACAATAATGTTATAATTAATTAAATCTAATCATTTATGAAGTACAATTTATCATATACAATTACTATTTACTATAGATATGCTTTAAACTGATAATTGAAGTAAATATTATTCTATTAAATATACTATTTTATTTAAAAAAAACGTATTACATGTAACAGATTATAATTTATAAAACAAAGTATGGTCATTCGAATCCTAGTTTTTTTTTAACATTATATTGATGTTGATACGAAAATTCGTACCAACATGAGAGAAACGATTGACCTTGACAGAATTTGAATGGAGTGTGTGTGATATGAAATCACAAAGGAAATATAAGCAATGCAATCAAGTAAATGCCACAAGACAATTTTTAAACTGTTCGGCAAATTAGATTCAGGCCTACGTCCACTGTTATCTTATTGCTTTAGAAGCTTAATAACAAGTATATTATCCTAATGATTTGCTAACCCCTCTCATCTCGGTTTTAGGGGATTTTTTACAAGTTGTGATAAAAGGAAAGAGAGATAGTTCGGTATTGCGATCAGAGTTGATTTGCAATCCTCTGATCTTCGTGATTGAGCATTGAGATTGTGTTGGTGTTGATCTTATCCCTCCCGAAATATCCGAAGTTGAAACTTATCTCTATTATCTTTAACTTTTTTGAAAGTCGAGCTTACTCTGGATCGTACTGATCTGAGTCGAGCTTACTCTTGGGTCGAGCTGATTTTGGGTTCACTACTTCTCTGCGAGCTTCTGAATTTGCGAGCTCTATAAAAATCACACATAACAAATAATAATCAACCAAGTTTTTGTAACAAGTTTAATCCAATTAAGAATGAGATATACTAGTGAATCAAGTTAAACGGAATGTTACGGTGGATGTTGATGTACAGAACCCAACTCTTCGGATCACCGTCTATAATAGCATGCTTCCCGTCGATCAACAAATTTGTGTTTAAATCAGATGACATCTTTATGATTGAATGGCCCAACGCTGACATGTGTGGGTATTCATCTCTTGTAGGCTGTAGCAGTTCATGGGAAAGCCCATGCAGGCTCGACCTACGTGTCAAATGCGCTTAATCGGCCTGATGCCCTTAGGCATATCACTACTGTTGTTCAACCCCGTATGGGTTGCTGCACTTCAGTCTTGGGCAGAGAAGGGTAGATTGAAACTGTATGATGAAGCAAAGAAGGTAAATCATCATCAATTAAACTTATAAAGAAATCATCTCCTTCATTAGTTTATGAACTTATGTTTACAGCATGTCTAAATATGTCTAATTAATGCTTACAGGTGACTTTTGAGAATATTGGAAAATTATTTGTAAGCTTTGAACGAGGGCCGGTTTCAGAAACAATGGATAATGTTTGAGGGTTTGGTTCATGGAATTAGAGCTCAGCCGTTCAACTTTCCTGGAACCGCTTATCACCATGCCATTCAGGTTAAATCACACTATTCTCCATGTACAAATATATTACTGTGATTTTCTCTTCCCTTTGGTGCTCGCTCTGTAATATACTGATCTTACGGCAAGAATTTTATTCTAACAGTGCAATATTCACGAGCCCCATCTTTGATTAATTAAGCACATTGACAATGTTTGGGTGAAAATTAATATACCAGTGTTCTGTTTTGTCTCTGTCCACGTTATACCATTAGATCTCTTTGTAAAATATTGCACAAAAAATTGAGTTGGATATTATTACGAAAATATGATTTCATTTGAAAAAGTATTTAATAAATTTTTGGAAAATATTTAGATTATTTTGATCTCATATATTTTTAATTTAGCTAAACATCCCTAACAATAATATTTAAATTAACAAAAACATCCCACCCACTTATTAATGCCGATAGCCGGTCACCACTGTCGGCGGTGGTCTGAACTCTGAAATGGCACATGACCGCTAGATCTGACTGGTAGTGAACCAGTCTGGAATTTTTCGTCATACATGTGTGAATTTGTTCAGAAACGGTCAGATCTACTGCCATAGTCTGACCGTTGATGCCAGATGTGGCCAAACTTGGCAATAGATTAGCATTTTTCGAAGATCCATGGCGGATCAGCAAAAAAACGCCAGGTTAGTGCACGATTGGCCACATCCAACCGTTGTGCGCTATTTTGATAGATTCTAGCCACCTTCGGTGGTGGCCAGTTGCCGAGAATATGTGAGGGTTTTTTGTCAATTTATAAATTTTTTTGGAGTGTTTGTTAAATTAACAAACCTCAAGAGTTAAAAAATCTAAATATTTGTAGTTGAATAGAATATAATTGAATTTTGAGAATATTGAAATAAATATGTATTTTGAATAGAATGAGATAGGATAACATTTTGAATTAAAACAAATACAGTAGAATTGGGAACATCTCCATGCATGAACAGTAAATGGCCCATTTCTTTCGATTTATCGTTAATTTTTCCGCAATACAACCACCGGCTTTCAGTGGGGCCGTGGGCTGAAGTGGATCTGTATTTACTGGAAACATATTATTTGACCATATACAGTAAAACCTCTCTATAGTATTATAAGGAGGTTATAATTTAATAAGGATGTAGTTAAAAAATTTCTTATTTCATAATTCATATTTTATTAGTACATATTATAATTTTAATTCATGTTTAATAATATTAAGGTTTAATTCAGCGTTTTAATTGCCTACTTTGAATAGATGAAGATCGTATTTTAAAACCAACAAATAATGTCATTGATAAATTGTAAATGCAGTTGCTGCATGGCAACTGATGTAAAGCCACAGACATTGCCATTGTTTTAAGCATTACAAAATTAGAACCCCTGATGTCGATGAATTGCAAGGTATAATGAAGTGGATGAGGAGAATCAAAGAGTCATTGTAAATTGAGTGATCAATTCGACAACTTCATTACACATCGAATAATTTAATGTCTTCCTTAATCATCCAAATGCGTGACAATCATGTAGTTTTAACAAAAGAAAAAATTATTTCTACAATTAAACAAAAAGAGAAAAGAATAATTATAGGATGATAGTACGGAAATACAAAAGTTTCATGTCAAAGCTCTAAACATGTTTGAGAAGCTAGAAATGTTTTTTTAACAAGAAAATGTCTATGCTAGCGGTAATGTATCTGCAAGTTAAAAGATGTAATAACAACTCTAAAGTATAAATTATTGTCCTAAACAACTTCAGATAAATATTTTTATTTCATCTTAAACCTTTAATGTAACATATCATATATTTTTTTGTAATATACAGATAATTATTACTATATAGAGGCACTTTTCTTAAGACAGGAATTAAAAAATTATAACTTATTACAATGTGAGTTATTCTTATTTATATATCTCAGATTGGAAATATATTTTTTTTTCCTATATAAGATTATTACTATAGAGAGGTTTAACTGTATATAAAGTATTTAAATAAATGATCGTGGATCTATTACTTTTGAGATGACCAACAAAAAAAAAAAAAAAAAAAAAAAAAAAAAAGACTAAAATCTAAATGAGTTTTGTTGGGAAGAATTAACTTATGCTAAATTTAAGGCCGGGGGCTCAGTAGAATTTGATATGAATATGACAGTATGTCCATGAATGGGTGCAGTGTAGGAGGAAGCTGGAGACAATTTTTAGGGTGGAGGCGAGCTAGGAAAGAAGAAGAAAATGGAAACGAAGTTGAGACAACAAATGACCTAATGGATGGGCTGATGCAAATTGAAGATGATGAAGGCAAAAAATTAAACGACCAAAGGTTCTAGACAGTATCATCAGCCTTGTCCCTAATGTCCTTCAGAAGCACGGGTATTATTAACCATGTCCATAAATATGTCGATTCTAATCAAATATTTACAAAATGCATAATTATATATACTCTTCTTGTGACGACTCACCCTGATTATTTCTTCTTGCAAATTTCAGGAAAGATTGGCTATACGCAAGAACAAGAAAGGGGATTTCATTACTGGTGAATGTTTCTAAATTGAAATATACCAGCAAGGTAATGTATATATCTGTTATGTCCAGGAAATGAAGGGCTGACGTGGGAAATCACGTGAAGGGTGACCTGCTCCCGTCAGAGCAGCACGCACATGTCAGACCGGCCAAGTGTATGGACCCACACGTGTCCTTTTTTCTGCAACAAATCGTGCGATGTCAGCCTGGGAAAAGGGAAATGGACGTAAAGCGGATTACATCCTGACAATCACACCAAACATGGATTTAGTGATGATTATACGCTTCAACTGTATAAAATGAAGAAGACCCCTTCATTAGAGGGGGTCGGCCGTTTCTCATCAAAAAGAGCTCTCTCTCTCTCCTGTAATCATTTTGACTTTTTCATCTTATGTAAGTCAGCTCGCACTCGCACCTGACCCACACTAATATCAATGCAAATCAGTGGACGTAGCTTGCTACTACTTAGCATCCGAACCACCTTAAAAAACTCCTTTTACATTTATTTCGCTTTAGATATTTCATTTCCATGTGCATTGAACGGCCAATCAGCGTTACACACGTGAAATTACAGAATTCGTGGCCAATTATGGATATTTGCAGGCGAGGCACGTCCACTAAAATTAAAGCAAAACTATTGGAATTACTCATTATCACATTTCCATTTCTAGAATTTACAAATTAATAACAATTTAAGAGTGAGTGGTTTCGAGTACCTGCAATTTTGGAAGCAACCATAACTTGAAATGTAAGTTCCGGTTCTTTACCTGAGTACCCTATAAAATTAATTACCCCCTATTAATTTAAAAAATGATAAATACACCCTAAAAATTTACAAATACACCCCTGACAGTTTGTGATATTATAGGCTTTGTTTGTTTTGTTATTCCTATCCATATTCCCAATTTTATTCCCAAAATACTTGTTTGTTTTATTATTTGAGAAATACTATTCAATTTTTTTAATTACTTTTAAACCCCTTAAGTTTATTAATTTAATAAACACCCCTTAGAAAAAAAGTTTAAAAATTAATAAAAACACCGCCACTCACCCATAGTTGTCAGATTCTAGCAACCACCGTCGGTGGTTTTCGGAATCTGTCACAACGGCGTAGAAACAACTGGAAATTGCCGGTAATTCATCGATCTAGCCTTGACGGTCAACGACGGCAAAATCTTGGCCATCGTTGACCGACAATGACAGCCATATCTTTGGCCGTTACTAATAGCCAAATCTGGCCTTTTGCGGCAGTCGAATGCCAGATCTGGTCGTAGATCTGGCCTTTTTCTGCTAGATCAGTGGTGGATCTGGCCGGAAAAGGCCATTTCGATGCACGACCAGCTAGATCCGACCAATTTATGTCATAATTCCATTTTTCGGCCAGATTCTGACAGTGGTGGCCGGAATCTAGCACTGTGGGTAGGTGGGGGTGTTTTTGTTATTTTACAAATTTTTTATATATTGGGGTGTTTAGTTAAATTAGCAAACTTAAGGGTTTTTTTAGTAAATTTTAAAATTTTACCTCATAATACTTATCCTATTCAACTATCAAATATTATTCCCAAAATCTTATCTAAAATAACAAAACAAACGGATAAAAAAAAACATAGTAATTAATTGGGAACGCCCCCATGAATGAACAGTAAATGGCCCATTTCATTCGATTTATCATTAATTTTTTCCGCAAATAACAACCTTTTGTTGGATTTAACATCTTTAATTATAATTTTTGTTCTTAATAAACTTAATTATCAAATATATTCTCAAATTATAAAATAAAACTGCCACGTCACTTATATAAAAAAACTTGTATAAAGAAGACCTCTGCCCTCAGACCTCTAAGAAGATTATGGATTTCCGGCCCTCGGGCTTCTATAAACAGGATTCTCCAATCTCCGCCACTATTTGAGATTGAAATAACTGGAACATATCTATTGTCAGCACTAACGGGATGATTACTCTGCTTGGAATTCATTTCTTCTGTCGCCAATTAGAAATTTATACTTGAGTGAGCATCCCTAAAAAGTGTTCTTTCATTTGTTTTAAAGCAGAAAAAAGAATCAGAATTCTAATCCTGTTTCATCAATATCAATATTAATATAAGAAATGAATGAGTCATCAATTTCCTGTCTGTATATATCCAAATAAGAAGACTATTAAAAATACTAACCAAACGAAGGTAAAAGAATTTAATGCGATAAGTACAAGAAATGCTAGACAAGGCTACAAGACAAAAAAATAGTGGGCGGAATAATTAGAAGTAAAGAATCTAAAACTCGATTTTTTCGAGTTCCGAAATCCATGATTTATTTCCTCATCAATGAAGAAGGACAAGGTTCTGTACACAAAATACGTCATAAATATTGCCCACCATTAACTCATTCTATTAATATATAAAATTCGTAGATTATTTCTCTATGCTCTGAAAATGCAGCAGCCATACATATTCTTTCTTTATTAAGTGACGACATTTTGCAGTAGCATTCTTCAGGGTTGATGAATATGAGAACAATCAGCCCCATTTGGCATTATATTTATATTTACTTTAATTTTATTCAGTAATGTATGCAAAAGGTTATATAATGAGAAGAATCAGCCCCATTGGCATTATATTAATATTACTTTAATTTTTATTCAGTAGTATGCAAAAGGTTATATGGTGTAGGTTAAGGCAGTAAGTTTTGAGGGGAAAGGAGAATGGAAGTTGGTTGAGTTGGGTTTTAGGATTTCTGCCAATATTGGGGTGGATGTTGTGGTGGTGGAACGACCTATGGTATGCAGCTCCTCTCAAATTTAGATATTCCGGTAACGGAACCAGGCTGCACCTGGTTACATGGGCTTTCCATTTTTGGGGAAATGACAGCTTTCTTTGGTACTTCAAGTTCTTCGCCGCCCTGATGATTTCATCAATTCAAAGCGACGAAAGTAAGTAATTAAGACACACATCGCTTTTCTTTTTCCTATTGAACATATGTGATACATATATATCTGAAAATTTTCAAACTAAGTGATTAATGATATCTATGGCCTCTATATTGATTAGTTCTGTAGATCTTCTAGTTTTAAAACCCCAGTTGGAGTAACAGCAAGAGGACGAAGTTTAGTCTAATCTGCTAGAGGTTGACAGGAAAAGCCTGGCCGGCCGTAAATTAATCATATCATAATACCATGGCTTACTAAAAGTTGGTGTTGATGATGATTGATCAGGTATGGTGATGGAGTAGGAATGTACAGAACCCACCTCTTCGGATCACCGTCATAATAGCATTGCCGTCGATCAACAATTTGTGTTTCGATCAGATGCCAATTTTATCCTCAAAGGCCCAACATTGACTTAATGGGAAGCACATCTCTTGTAGCTGTCATGGAAAAGCACATACCAGGCTCAGAAGCTTCGTGATTAATGCGATTAATCGACCTGATGCTCTTAGGCGTATCACTGAAATGGTACAACCACGTATAGTTGCTGCACTTCAACATGGGCCCAGAAGGGTCGACTGAAAATGTATGATGAAGCAAAGAAGGTAAAATCATCAATTAGTTGAGTATTATACATAACACGAAACGTCCCTTTAAGATCAAGTATGAAGTGATTCAATATCCCATGTTTGCAGGTGACTTTCGAGAATATTGGAAAATTATTCGTAAGCTTTGAACCAGGGCTCTTCTGGAAACCATGGATAAATTGTTTTACGGGCTGCTTGGTGGAGTTAGAGCTCAACCGTTAACTTTCCGGAACTGCTTATCACCATGCCCTTCAGGTAATTAAGGTTACACTATTTTAGATGTCTATACCGTATATTATTGTGAATAAATGAATATTACAGAGTCCTGTCCATGAATGACAGTGTAGGAAAAAGCTAGACGCAATTTTCAGGGTGGAGCTGGAGAAGAAGAAGAAGAAAAGAATGAAAATGGAGTTGAGACAACAAATGATCTATAGGATGGGCTGATGCAAATTGAAGATGAGGAAGGCAAAAGGTTAAGTGACCAAGGGTTGTGGATAATATTGTCAGCTTTGTGTTGCTGGATATGAATCTACGGCTGTGCGTCAATGTGGGCTCTTTATTATCTGCCAAGTATCCTAATGTCCTGAAAAAGCTACGGGTATTATACATTACCATATCTATATATCAATTCTATATCTTCTTGTGATCCATCCTACCTTCTATGCAAATTTCAGGAAGAGAATATGGCGATACGCAAGAAGAAGAAAGGAGATACATTACCAGTGAAGATGTTTCTAATTGAAATCACAACAAGGTAATGTATTATTTGTTAAATTGGTAAGAGATTTTATTGTTTCCTGAAGTAATGATCTTTCCTTACAGGTGGTGGAAGAAAACAATAAGAATGGCCAATATAGCCGCGATTTCTTCAAGTGGGGCACGAGGGAAGTGGAATACGAAGGTAGAAAGCTAAGTTTATTATGATTTAAGGAATGATCTCAGTTGAAATTATTGATCCCTTATGCAGGTTATAAAATACCAAAGAACTGGAAGGTCATTTTGTGGCTTCGATACCTCCATACAGATCCAGAAAACTTGATGATCCCACTGCTTCAATCTGATAGATGGAATGTAAGCACGAAGTGGATTAGTTTGTATATAACCAATGCCTTGCGGTTTTTTAATTACTTTCTGTTTTATTAATATATAGAAACCAGCAAGGCCGGGTAGCTATCAGGTTTTTGGTACTGGAGCTAGAACCTGTCTGGAAACACGCTTTCTCGGTTACAAATTGCTCTGTTTCTTCACCCATTTGTCGGTTGGATACAAGTAAAGGAGGCCAATGACACTTTTAATTAATTATGAATTCAATTAATCCATAGTTTGTATGAGCTTTATTTAATAATGTTATTTAATTGAATTTCAGGTGGGAATTAAAGAATCCGATGCAAAGATTATTTATCTTTCACATCAAGACCGGGGATGGGGGTGAGATCATCAATTTCAGGGAATTATAGTGTTGCTGGTACTAGTGACTCTTTACAGTAATAAATTAATTTTTATTTAAATTTGGTTTCTATTCTGGTTAGGAAAATTTTATTTTGGTAGTGGGTTCTGGCTTTTACAAATATGTACAGCTTCTCATCAATAAAATCCAGTCGTATTGTTGTAATATAACATTTTGTGGACGGAAACATCCGAAACCATGTAAAGGGTTACTTAGATGGTTAAACATCTATATTTTATTATTTAAATATATATAATAACATTTTTTTATTCGAAAAATTTTTGAGTAATTTTTTTTTTCTGAAGGCAGTATTATTGTAAACGTTTATTTTTTTTATTTTACATATATATTAATTTTTAAAACTATTTTTAGATTAAAATCAAATGGGCCCAGGTTATATTATCGACCCATTTATCACATACGCTGATACACAAACACCATACATTTAGAGTGGATTTATTGAAACCCTGAAGAAGTCATACCTTTTAGCTTTTAATAAATTTTATAATGATAATTGTTCCATATTAATTATTAAATTAACTTTAATTCCCTATTTTTTCAAATATTTTTGACATCTCCTATTATCTCATAAATACTACTATCTTTGCTATCACATTATTTTAGAATTGTAAGTTTTTAATTGTTCACATATAAATTTATTGTTATTTTTTCTTCAAAGTATGATAATTATTTTAATCTATATTTTTTTGTATTGTCTAATTGTATATTATTAGGTATTTTATAAGTATTTTTTTAGCTTTAATTTTTTTGAACTTTCATCTAATATCTAAAATTTTAATTTAGAAATAATGATAACGAGGTATTGTTGATGTGAATTTATGGTTGATTCGGAAGGGGCGGATCGTGAGAAGTGAGTCACTGACAATCTGATGAACTTGCACAAAGAGAGAAAGAAACGTGAAGGCTTGGGTGACCGATGTGGTGTCTGCCGCAGATGCTTGACACTCAAGTTAGCGAGGTTGAATGTATTTTAATGAGGGTTAAGAGCAGGAAAGATTTACCGTTATAATGCGGCTAGGGCTAGACTAACACAAAGTGGCAGAGCGTAGCTTTGCAATGGTTGAAGGGGGTAAGTTAGTCAAAGCTAAACTTTACGGCAGGGGAAGTGGTGTCTTGGGTGTAAGAATTGGAGCTAAAGCTATGGGTGATTTAAATGAAATTGAGAGGCTTGACCCCTTTTTATGTAATGAGCCAAGAGGTTGGAGTCCTAGTAGAACTCTGAGTCCTACTTGGTAAATGAGTCCTAATTAGGAAGGAAGCACATGAGGTTTGCCTTTATTGGATTAGGGTTGCTACTTCAGTAAGATATGAATCTTGACTGAAGTGAAAAGTAAATATGATTCTGATTCTATTTTGGGACTGTTGTGGGCACGGCAGAATCTGATTTAGCTTAACTGTAGGATAGTCCAACTTAAGAATAGTCAGTTCACAAGGTACATCTAAAAGTAGGCCAATCGGAATTAGGCTATGACATTAGTTGTAATATGTTTATTCATTAAGCCTAATATGATTTTTTGCCCATAAAGATGTATAAGATAAGTAAAGAGAATGTCATGTTAATTCTTTAATTATATATATATATATATATATATTATATATATATATATATATCTATATATATATATATATAATATATAATATAATATATATATAAGATAAAATAAAAATATTAATGCATCTAATTGGTTTTAAGTTTTGATATTAAATTATAATTAAATTTTGAATAATTTTTGTTATAGAATTATTAAACTCTGAATATAAATCTCATATTAAATAATACAAAATTATTATTTATTATTTTGATTAATTTATTCAAAAACATAGTTCGTGTATATATATAGAGTAAAACCTCTCTATAGTCATAATAGTATGATTAATTAATTTTATTATTATGAGGAGGTTATAATTTAATAAAGGTGTGGTAACAAAATTTTCTTTATAATTCATGTTTTAGTAGTACAATATTAGGATTTCAATTGATGTTTTTAATACTATTAAGATTTCAATTCAATGTTTTAATTGTCTACTTTTGAAACGAATAGAAGATTGTGTCTTGAAACCAACAAAGATAAGTATCCTTGATGGAATTGTAAATGCAGTTGCTGTATTATCAAATTGATGTGAAGCCACAAACTATTGCCAATTGTTTTAATCATTACAAAATTATACAACAAATTGATGTGAAGCCACATACTATTGTCAATTGTTTGAATCATTATCAAATTAGGATCCATGATGTCGATAAATTGCAAGTTACAAATGAAGTAGATGAGGAGAATCAAAGAGTCATTGTAGAATTTAGTGATCAGATTCAATAACTTCATTACACTAATCGAATGAATATTAATGTCTTTTTCAATCATCCAAATGAGCAATAAGTCATGTATGCTTTAACTAAAGAAGAAATCATTACTACAATTAGACAAGAAGATAAAAGAAATAACATGAGGATGATAGTACAGAAATACAAAAAGTTTTGTGCTAAGAAACTCTAAACATACTTGAGAAACTAGAAATATTTGGCTTCAACAAGAAGATGTTCATGCTAACGAGTGATCTACCCGCAAGTTAAAAGATATAGTAACAACTCTAAAGCATAAATCATTATCTCAAACAACTTTAGATAAATATTTGATTTCATCTTAAACCTTTAATGTAACATAGCATATATTTTTTGTAATATACAGATAATAATTACTATGTGGAGGTAACTTTTCTTAAGATGAAAATTAGAAAAATTATAACTTATTACAATATAGAGTTTACTTTTATTTATAACTATCCTAAATTAGAAATAAATTTTTTTATAACTATGTAAAATTCATTCCTATATAGAATATCATTATAAAGAAGTTTTATTTTATATATATACAATAGGTCAAATGGGACGATCCAAAGTTTTCAAAGTTTTTCTCTAAAAATATAACCCAAACCTAAACCCAAACGGCCCAAACCCATCCCACTTTCAGAACGGAAGACGGATCATAGGGCGGATTTGAATATCCATAAAAAAAAAAAAAAAAAAAAGGTGGACATGGGCACGGATCTTTTAGTATTCAACCTATCTATCCCATTGATGTCCCTATATCTGTCAAAGAGATTTATTTACTTTTTAATTACTTTTGTTGGATTTAACACTTTTTAATTATAATTTTTGTTTCTTAATAAACATTATTATCAAATATATTCTCAAATTTAAAATAAAACTGCCACGCACTTTATATAAAAAACTTTGTATAAGAAGACCTCTGCCCTCAGACCTCTAAGAAGTTATGATTTCCGGCCCTCGGGCTTCTATAAACAGGATTCTCCAATCTCCGCCACTATTTGAGATTGAAATAACTGGAACATATCTATTGTCCAGCACTAACCGGGATGATTACTCTGCTTTGGAATTCATTCTTTCTGTCGCCAATTAGAAATTTATACTTGAGTGAGCATCCCTAAAAGTGTTCTTCATTTTGTTAAAGCAGAAAAAAGAATCAGAATTCATATTCCTGTTTCAATCATATCAATATTAATAAGAAAATGAATGAGTCATCAATTTCCTGTCTGTATATATCCAAATAAGAAGACTATAATTACTAACCAAACGAAGGTAAAAGAAATTTAATGCGATAAGTACAAGAAATGCTAGCACAAGGCTACAGACAAAAACATGTGGGCGGAATAATTTAGAAGTAAAGAATCTAAAACTCGATTTTTCGAGTTCCGAAATCCATGATTTATTTCCCTTCTCAATGAAGAAGGGGACAAGGTTCTGTACACAAATACGTCATAATTATATTGCCCACCATTAACTCATCTCTATGTTATTATAAAATTCGTTGATTCTCTTCTCTATGCTCTGAAATGCAGCATGCCATACATATTTCTTTCTTTATTAGTGACGCACTTTGTCCAGTAGCATCTTCAGGGTTAGATGAATATGAGAACAATCAGCCCCATTTGGCATTATATTTATATTTACTTTAATTTTTTATTCAGTAATGTATGCAAAAGGTTATATAATGAAGAGAATCAGCCCCATTGGCATTATATTTAATATTTACTTTAATTTTTTATTCAGTAATGTATGCAAAGGTTATATGGTTAGGTTAAGGCAGTAAGTTTTGAGGGAAGGAGAATGGAAGTATGGTTGAGTTGGTTTTAGGATTTCTGCCAATATTGGGGTGGATGTTGTGGTGGTGGAACGACCTATGGTATGCAGCTCCTCTCAAATTTAGATATTCCGGTACCGGAACCGGCTGCCACCTGGTTACATGGGCTTTCATTTTGGGGGAAATGATCAGCTTTCTTGGTACTTCAAGGTTCTTCGCCGCCCTGGTGATTTTCATCAATTCAAAGCGACCGAAAGTAAGTAATTAAGACACACATCGCTTTTCTTTTTCCTATTGAACATATGTGATCATATATATCTGAAAATTTTCAAACATAAGTGATTAATGATATCTATGGCCTCTAATTGATTAGTTCTGTAGATCTTCTAGTTTAAAACCCCAGTTGGAGATACAGCAAGAGGACGAAGTTTAGTCTATCTGCTAGAGGTTGACAGGAAAAGCCTGGCCGGCCGTAACTTAATCATATCATAATACCATTCTTCTAAAGTTGGTGTTGATGATGATTGATCAGGTATGGTGATGGAGTAGGAATGTACAGAACCCACCTCTTCGGATCACCGTCTATAATGCATGCTTCCCGTCGATCAACAAATTTGTGTTCGATCAGATGCCAATTTATCCTCAAATGGCCCAACATTGACTAATGGGAAGCACATCTCTTGTAGCTGTCCATGGAAAAGCACATACCGGCTCAGAAGCTTCGTGATTAATGCGATTAATCGACCTGATGCTCTTAGGCGTATCACTGAAATGGTACAACCCGTATGGTTGCTGCACTTCAATCATGGGCCCAGAAGGGTCGACTGAAAATGTATGATGAAGCAAAGAAGGTAAAATCATCAATTAGTTGAGTATTTATATCACTAACGAAACGTCCCTTTTAAGATCAAGTATGAAGTGATTCAATATCCCATGTTTGCAGGTGACTTTCGAGAATATGGAAAATATTCGTAAGCTTTGAACCAGGGCCTCTTCTGGAAACCATGGATAAATTGTTTTACGGGCTGCTTGGTGGAGTTAGAGCTCAACCGTTTAACTTTCCCGGAACTGCTTATCACCATGCCCTTCAGGTAATTAAGGTTACACTATTTAGATGTCTATACCTGTATATTATTGTGAATAAATGATATATTACAGAGTCCTGTCCATGAATGACAGTGTAGGAAAAAGCTAGACGCAATTTTCAGGGTGGAGCTGGAGGAAGAAGAAGAAAAAGAATGAAAATGAGTTGAGACAAACAAATGATCTAATGGATGGGCTGATGCAAATGAAGATGAGGAAGGCAAAAGGTTAGTGACCAAGAGGTTGTGGATAATATTGTCAGCTTTGTTGTTGCTGGATATGAATCTACGGCTGTTGCGTCAAGGTGGCTCTTTATTATCTTGCCAAGTATCCTAATGTCCTTGAAAGCTACGGGTATTATACATTACCATATCTATATATCAATTCTATATCTTCTTGTGATCCATCCTACCTTCTATGCAAATTTCAGGAAGAGAATATGGCGATACGCAAGAAGAAGAAGGAGATTACATTACCAGTGAAGATGTTTCTAAATTGAAATACACCAACAAGTAATGTATATATTTGTTAAATTGGTAAGAGATTTTATTGTTTCCTGAAGTAATGATCTTTCCTTACAGGTGGTGGAAGAAACATAAGAATGGCCAATATAGCCGCGATTTCTTTCAGATTGGCCACGCAGGAAGTGGAATACGAAGGTAGAAAGCTAAGTTTATATGATTTAAGGAATGATCTCAAGTTGAAATTATTGATCCCTTATGCAGTTATAAAATACCAAAGCTGGAAGGTCATTTTGTGGCTTCGATACCTCCATACAGATCCAGAAAACTTTGATATCCACCTGCTTCAATCCGATAGATGGAATGTAAGCACGAAGTGGATTAGTTTGTATAATTACCATGCCTTGCGCGGTTTTTAATTACTTTCTGTTTTATTAATATATAGAAACCAGCAAGGCGGTAGCTATCAGGTTTTTGGTACTGAGCTAGAACCTGTCCTGGAAACACGCTTTCTCGGTTACAAATTGCTCTGTTTCTTCACCATTTGTCGGTTGGATACAAGTAAGGAGGCCAATGACCTTTTAATTAATTACTTGAATTCAATTAATCCATAGTTTGTATGAGCTTTTATTTAATAATGTTATTTAATTGAATTTCGGTGGGAATTAAAGAATCCGGATGCAAAGATTATTTATCTTTCACATCCAAGACCGGGTGATGGGGTTGAGATCATCAATTTCAGGGAATTATAGTGTTGCTGGTTACTAGTGACTCTTTACAGTTAATAAATTAATTTTTATTTTATAATTGGTTTTCTATTCTGGTTAGGAAAATTTTATTTTGGTTAGTGGGTTCTGGCTTTTACAAAAATATGTACAGCTCATCAATAAAATCCAGTCGATTTGTTGTTAATATAACATTTTGTGGACGGAAACATCCGAAACCATGTAAAGGGTACTTAGATGGTTAAACTCTATATTTTATTATTTTAAATATATTATAATAACATTTTTTTATTCGAAAAATTTTTGAGTAATTTTTTATTTTTTCTGAAGGCAGTATTATTGTAAACTTTTTTTATTTTTTTTATTTACATATATATTTATTTTTAAAACTATTTTTGATTAAATCAAATGGGCCCAGGTTATATTATCTGACCCATTTATCACATACGCTGATACACAAACACCATACATTTAGAGTGGATTTATTGAACCCTGAAGAAGTCATACCTTTTAGCTTTTAATAAATTTTATAATTAATTTGTCCATATATAAATTATTAAATTAACTTTAATTCCCTATTTTTTCAAATATTTTGACATCTCACTATTATCTCATAAATACTACTATCTTTGATTTCATTCACTTTTTTAGAATTGTAAGTTTTTAATTGCTTCACATATAATTTATTGTTATTTTTTTCTTCAAAGTATTGATAATTATTTTAATCTATATTTTTTTGTATTGTCTAATTGTATTATATTCTAGGATATTTTAAGTATTTTTTTAGCTTAATTTTTTTTGAACTTTCAATCTAATATCTAAATTTTAATTTAGAAATAATGATAACGAGGATATTGTTGATGGTAAATTTATGGTTGATTCGAAGGGGCGGATCTTGTGAAATGGAGTCACTGACAATCGATGACTTGCCAAAGAGAGAAAGATAACGTGAAGGCTTGGGTGACACCGATTGTGGTGTCTGCCGCAGATGCTCTGACACTCAAGTTAGACGAGTTGAATGTATTTTAATGAGGGTTAAGAGCAGGAAAGATTTACCGTTATAATGCGGCTAGGGCTAGACTAACACAAATGGCCAGAGCGTAGCTTTGCAATGGTTGAAGGTGGTAAAGTTAGTCAAAGCTAAACTTTACGGCAGGGGAAGTGGTGATTCTTGGGTGTAAAATTTAGGAGCTAAGCTATGGGTGATTCTAAATGAAAATTGAGAGGCTTGACCCCTTTTTATGTAATGACCAAAGAGGTTGGATCCTAGTAGAACTCTGAGTCCTACTTGGTAAATGAGTCCTAATTAGGAAGGAGCACTGAGGTTTGCCTTTATTGATTAGGTTGCTACTTCAAGTAAGATTATGAATCTTACTGAAGTGAAAAGTAAATATGATTCTGATTCCTATTTTGGGACTGTTGTGGGCTAACGGCTAGAATCTGATTTAGCTTAACTGTAGGATAGTCCAACTTACAGAATAGTCAGTTCACAAGGTACATCTAACGTGGCCTAATCGGAATTAGGCTATGACATTAAGTTGAATAGGTTTATTTCATTAAGCCTAAATATTTTTTGCCCATAAAGATGTATAAGATAAAGAGAATGTCATGTTATTCTTTTAATATATATAATTATATATAATATATATATATATATATATATATATATATATTATATAATTATATATATATATATATATATAAGATAAAATAAAAAGTATTTAATGCATCTAATTGGTTTTAAGTTTTGAAATGACAGAATCGACAGATTCGTGGCCAATTATGGATATTTGCAGGCGAGGCACGTCCACTAAATTAAAGCAAAACTATTGGAATTACTCATTATCACATTTCCATTTCTAGAATTTACAATTAATAACAATTTAAGAGTGAGTGGTTTCGAGTACCTGCAATTTTGGAAGCAACCATAACTTGAATGTAAGTTCCGGTTCTTTACCTATACCCTAAAAATATTACCCCCTATTAATTTAAAAAAGATAATACACCCTAAAAATTTACAAATACACACCCTGACAGTTTGATATTATAGGCTTTGTTTTTTTTTTTATTCCTATCCATATTCCCAATTTTATCCCAAAATACTTGTTTGTTTATTATTTGAGAAATACTATTCAATTTTTTTAATTACTTTTAAACCCCTTAAGTTTATTAATTTAATACACCCCTTAGAAAAAAAGTTTAAAAATTAATAAAAACACCGCCACTCCACCCATAGTTTCAGATTCTAGCAACCACGTCGGTGGTTTTCGGAATCTGTCACAACGGCTGTAAAAACACTGGAAATTGCCGTTATATCTCTCGATCTAGCCTTGACGTCAACGACGGCAAAATCTTGGCCATCGTTGACCGACAATGACAGCCATATCTTTGGCCGTTACTATAGCCAAATCTGGCCTTTGCGCCAGTGAATGCCAGATCTGGTCGTAGATCTGGCCTTTTTCTGCTAGATCAGTGGTGGATCTGGCCGGAAAAGGCCATTTCGATGCACGACCAGCTAGATCCGACCACTTTATGTCTAATCCTTTTTCGGCCAGATTCTGACAGTGTGGCCGGAATCTAGCACTGTGGGTAGTGGGGGTGTTTTTGTTATTTTACAAATTTTTTATATATTGGGGTGTTTAGTTAAATTAGCAAACTTAAGGGTTTTTTTAGTAAATTTTAAATTTTACCTCATAATACTTATCCTATTCAACTATCAAATATTTTCCCAAAATCTTATCTAAATAACAAAACAAACGGATAAAAAAAACATAGTAATTAATGGGAACCGCCCCCATGAATGAACAGTAAATGGCCCATTTCATTCGATTTATCATTAATTTTTCCGCAAATAAACACACACTGGCTTTCGGGTGGGGCCGTGGGGTTGCAGTGGATCTGTTCTTACTGGAAACATATTATTTGACCATATGTATGGAAATATTTAAATAAGAGTAATATTAATCTTATAAAGAGGTATACAAGAGACAAATCCAGTCCTTAAAATTTATTATTCCTCTCTCTTTCTCTCTTCTTCTCTTCTTTTAGGATTGAATTTGTCTCTTATATGCTTTTTGTATACCTCTTGTAAGGCCTTAAATAAATTATCGTGGATCTATATTTTTGAGATGATCAACAGAAAAAAAAAAAAAAAAAAAAGTGACTAAAAGTCTAATGAGGTGGTGTTGCGAAGAATAACTTCTGCAAAATTTAAGGCCGGGGGCTCAGTAGAATTTGATATATGAATATGACAGTATGTCCATGAATGGGTGCAGTGTAGGAGGAAGCTGGAGACAATTTTTAGGGTGGAGCTAGAGTAAAAGAAAAAGAAAAATGGAAACGAAGTTGAAACAACAAATGACCTAATGGATGGGCTGATGCAAATTGAAGATGATGAAGGCAAAAAATTAAACGACCAAGAGGTTCTAGACAATATCATCAGCCTTGTCCCTAATGTCCTTCAGAAGCTAGGCATTATATATACCATGTCCATAAATATGTCGATTCTATATTCAAATATTTACAAAATGCATAATTATATATATCTCTTCTTGTACGACTCACCCTGATTATGTCTCTATGCAAATTTCACGAAGAGGATATGGCTATACGCAAGAACAAGAAAGGATTTCATTACTGGTGAAGATGTTTCTAAATTGAATATACAACAAGGTAATGTATATTCTTATTTATTTAAATTGGTAGAGCTAGAGATATTACTGTTTCGTTCTAATTCAGACTCCTTTCAGGTGGTGGAAGAAACATAAGGAAGTGGAATTTGAAGGTACTTATGTAATCGATGATCAGTAGTAGCTAAATTGAGAAGAGACTAGAAATGTGAAGTTAAGTAGTGATAGTGAGCCTTATGCAGGTTAAAAATACCAAGAACTGGAAAGTAATTCTGTGGGTTCGATACCTGCATACAAATCCTGAAAATTTTGAAGATCCCATGTGCTTCAATCCTGATAGATGGAATGTAACTGCAATTAATACCCCATGCAAGAAGTTTGGGCTAATTAATTTGTACAGCGGACTAGTGGGTGTAGTTTTTAATAATTTCTTTTTTTATATATAAATATAGGAACCAGCAAGATCGGGCACGTATCAGGTATTTTGTGTTGGACCTAGAATTTGTGCTGGGAATATGCTTGCTCGGTTACAAAGTGCGCTATTTCTTCACCGTTTGTTTGTTGGATACAAGTAATTAATGGAGACTAATCCTGGTCATTTCAGTGATGCTTAATTATGCCTTCTAATAAGTTTAACCCAGTTATTCTATGATTAAGAAGTTTAATTTCTTTTCTTTATTGATATTAATTTGAATTTTAGGTGGGAACTGCAGAATCCGGATGCAGAGATTATTTATCTTTCACATCCAAAACCGGTTGACGGCGTTGAGATCATCAGCTTCAGTGAAATATAGTGCTCTACTTCCAGTTTCTTCATAATTGTTTTTATTTATATATATTGTTGATGCGTGATTTTGACATCAACTAAACGCACATGTGAAATGCTGAGCTGGCCCAGAAGACATACGCGAATAGGGGTTTTGGAGATGAATAATAGGTGAAGAAACAATGTTTTAAAGTGGTTCGGATGCTTAAACAAGCGACTTCTACGTCCACTGGTATTGTATTAATATGGAGGGTCAGGTCGCAGTTAGCGAGCTGACTTGCAAATGATTACAGAGAGAATAAGCTATTACAAAGAGAATTTAGCTATTACAAAGAGAAAAATGAGCCAATCCCACAAACGAGAGAGGAGCTCTCTATTTATAGTGGGATGTATTGGAGTAATGATTACAGAATCGATAAAAGGGTGGCAGATACTGTGCAAATCCTTCTTTGAGTCTCGTTACTCACCCACTCGAGTGATTTCCTCGTTTCAGGAGGTAAGGGTTGTCCCTCTACTACTTTTATTATTGTTTTTGGTAGTTGACCAGAGATGAAATACTCTCTTTGGGATTGAGCCATTAATGGTGGCTCTAAAAGTATCCTGTTAGGGTTTTTCTAGGGTTTAAGGGAGGAAATATTTATTGTTTCCTTCCACATCATCGTACGGAATAATGTACGAGGATTGAACGATTCCCTACTTGTCGCTTTTTACAGACCGCAGTAGAATGGACCCCCTAATGACCAGAGCCGAGGAAGGGACCAGCTTGGCTGTGCAAGATGGTCCTGCGAGTCCCTCTCAAGAGATCCTGTCGGTGCTTATTGACGACGAGCTCCAAAGAGTGATAGACTAATACGCTATCAGCGTGGAGGTCTTCCGAGATAGGACATGCACAGCTTGGAATCTGCCAATAGGGTTGGCTGCGATCTCCGAGGACATTTTCAAGGGGGGGGGTTGATCCATTTCCACCCATTTGTCAGGTCGGTTCTCGACCATTTCGGGATCGTACCTCTGCAGCTCACACCGAACGAGTACATGATAGCCGTGGCCATGTACATCGTGTGCCGTGAAAATGGACTGGGCGAGCTAACCGCGCTAGAGCTCGGTTGTTCGTATATCTTGAAAAAGAGTAAGGACAAAGATTCCTACTACCTTTCCAGGCAAACCACCATTGGAGCGGGAATACATAGCTACCCCAGCAATGCAGGGGCGTATGAGACGAAGTTCTTTTTCTTTCGTTATGACGGCCTTTGCTATTTCCAATATCCGAGTAGGTTTTCCTTTTTTATCACTTTGAGAACTCTTTTGGTCTTTGCTAACGAGCTCTAATTTTCTTTGCAGTTAACAAAATGACCAGTTTAGAGCTCCTCACGGACCTAGACAAGATTACTACCTTTGGCTTCTTGCTCGAAGAAAGTTGCGACGCTAGATTGCTCGTGACAACTGCAAACTTACAGAAATACGACTTTTTCAACTCGGAAGCGACCTTAGAGCTCCCACTGAGTAAGCTTCGCGACCTTGGTTTATTTTTTTTGTGCGTGCAGCGAACTATTTTGCTAACAACGTTCACATGCAGCGACCATGCCTCCAAGGGTGTCCAGATAGCCACGAGAGAGGCAGTTTACCTTCCCTAGAGTGGGGGGCCATCGAACCGATTGGAGGTGCTCCCACCAACCCCCCCGCTGGAAGGGCGCCGACTGGTGCTTCGGTCCAACCTGCGAGCGCTCCCTAACCCCCAGATGTTCTTCCGAGGCAGAAGACAACGGCCCAAGAAGAGGTGGCAAATTCGGACCGAAGAATCAAAGTCTGAGTCGAAGGACCTGGGCATTTAGCCTGAGAGGTCGCATGCCTACCAAGTACTTCGCTCGATAGGGCCTGCCAGGGGTGCGACCGACATCTCTATTTCCCTGGGGGTACCACGAATAAGGCAGAGCGAGGTCGCGAGCCATGGGAGGAGACCAGGCAAGGAACTGATAGGCGGCATGACTCCTACTGGAGGCGCGGGCACAAACACTCCTGTGCTTGACTCAATGGGACAACTTCCGAACCATCTACAACCGGTGGGTTTTACCCTGCTAGAGTGCGGGCTCGCAGAGGCTTTTGAGGAGTTCGTGGCTTCTGGTTATGTGGACCTGATGTCCACATCCATTCAGCACTTGAGCAAGGTAGGACGAGCTGTCCTCGGCGAGGACTTTGCTTCTTTTTGGTAGCAAAGGAACTAACTTGTTATTTCTTTTGTTCATAGGCCTTGCTCTCCATGCAACTGTCCTTACAAAAGGTCCAACGGGGAGCCGCTGAGGGGATGGTCGCACTGAGAGAAGAGAACACTCGGCTCAAATGGGACTTGGAAGCCACTGAAGCAAAGAAAGACTTATCCACCGTTTCAACGAACTAGTACCTAAATGAGGGGAACGCTGCTCTTCGTACGGTGGACTTCCAAAAAGCTGAGCTTGAGAATCATGGGGAGGAGATGAAAGAGCTTCAGAGGACAGTGGCCAGACTCACCAGGGAGGCTGGTGAGAAAGACCAAGAGCTAAGAACGACCTTTGAGTGGGCCTTGCGAGTAGAGCGGGAGAGGGGAGAACTGTGGGAGGCCACCGAAAAGCAAAGGCAAGCGCTTGAGGCCGAGCTGCAAGCTAGCCAAGGAAGAGTCACTTTGCTGACTGAAGAGATGCAGCGTCAAGGGGCGGAGATCGAGTCGAAGGCTGCTGAATAGGCAATTCAGTCCATCTATGCCCTACGGCCGAGGAATCCCGGACTGGATATGTCCGACCTCTCGAAGGAGTACCAGGAAATCCTTAGATCTATGGCGTGACTTGACGATGAGGAGGCAACAAAGGCCGCCAGAAGACCCGACCAGGGGGAGCATTCGGGTATGTCCCCGAGGAGCCCGCAACTGGCCAGGTGATTGGTGATCAGCCTGGGGATGACGAGGTCGCGCCTCTGGGAATTGGAGATAAAGGCCACTAATTGCCTTTACTTTTGTATTGCCTTTCCCACACTTGCTTTTTGTATTTCCTTTTATGAATAAAGATAAGGCTTTCTTAATCCGTTATGAATATTTACAATTTTCATACTGTTACATATGAGGTCGCGCTCTAACTGTTTTACCATTACAATAGAACAAGTTTGTGCAAACAAAATCATATACATGGGAAAATAATAATTACAAACGAACAGAATTACAGAATTGGACATTTGCTATTTACAAAGATTTAAGAAAGGTAAAATCTTTACAAGGAAAAATTGAGTTCAGAATTGCTGATAATACGGTCACAGATGTTCATCATTCCAAGCTTGCGGCACTATAGAACCATTCATTCTTTTGAGGCGATAAGTCCCCGGTTTTATTACTTTGGCTATGAGGTATGGGCCTTCCCTGTTTGATCCCAAAACTCCGGCACTTGGTTCCCTAGTACCGAGAAGAACTTCCTTCAAGACAAGGTCGCCGACCTGAAAGTCTCTTCTTCTGACCTTAGAGTCGAAGAACGTTTTAGGGTGTTGCTGATAGGTTGCTATTCTTAGCTGAGCCTTATTGCGATGTTCTTCAACTAGGTCTAGACTTACGCGCATAAACGCTTCATTGTCGACTTCATTGAATAGGTCTCTCCGAAGTGAACCGGTCCCTACCTCTGTGGGGATCATCACTTCGCAGTCATATGCTAGCGAAAAAGGGGTTTTTGAGGTAGAGGTTCTCGGAGTTGTCCTGTATGCCCATAGGACTTCTCGGAGGTCGTTGACCCAATTCCCTTTGGCCGCGCCGAGTTCGGCCTTCAAAGTGTGCTTGATGGTTTTGTTGACAGCTTCAACTTGACCATTCGCTTGCGGTCTTGCGACAAAGGCAAACTTTTTATGTATACTTAGCTCGTCTCAAAACTGCTTGAACTCCTCATTGTTGAACTGCTTGCCATTATCTGAGATGAGGGTATGAGGAATCCCATAGCGGTACATGATGTTCTTGAAG
Organism: Pistacia vera; assembly: GCF_008641045.1. Lineage (NCBI taxonomy): Eukaryota > Viridiplantae > Streptophyta > Magnoliopsida > Sapindales > Anacardiaceae > Pistacia > Pistacia vera. Next base: position 676,237 of record NW_022196103.1, on the reverse strand, counting down.
ATGAAGTGCTTGAGCTTTTTGGTGGTGATTGCGACTAATGGTTCTGCTTCGACCCACTTGGTGAAGTAGTCTACCACGACCACCGCATATTTGACTCCCCCTTTACCAACTGACATGAGACCAATGAGATCGATTCCCCACATGGAGAATGGCCAAGGGTTGGTCATGGTTATTAGCTGGTGGGAAGGAGCTCGTGGTATGTTTGTGAACAGCTGGCACTTGTCACACTTTTTGACAAAGTTGTAGGTGTCTTTTTGGATCATGGGCCAATAATACCCTTGACGAACAACTTTGTTGGTAGGAGATCATGCGGCTGTGTGATTATCGCAGATTCCTTCATGTATCTCCCTCATGATGTAGTCTGCCTTTTCGCTGGTTACACATCGGAGGAGAGGGACGCTAAACCCTCGCCTATACAACTGGTCTCTGATGAGGGTGTAATGAGCAGATCTTGTTCGCAGGGTCCTTGCCTCTACCTTGTCGTTGGGTAAGGTCTCATCTTAGAGATACTAAATGATGGGGGTCATCTAGGAAACTGATTCTATAGTATTCACAGCCTGTTCGATTGAGCTTACCCTAGGGGGCCTCTATGAACCGAACATGAATGCTTTCCGGCGCGTCTGAGTCTAACGACGAGGCTATCATTGCTCAGGCATCTGCCACAGAATTGCTATCTCTAGGTATCTGTGTGATCGTGAAGTGCTTGAATGGCTTAAGTGTGGTCTTAGCTTTCTTCAGATAGCAGATCTTAGTTTCCCCCTTAGCCTGGTACCTCCCTTAGCCTGGTACCTCCCAAAACCTGGTACCTCCCAAAACCTGGTACCTCCTAAAACCTGGTTGACAACCAGCATGGAGTCACTATGGATGCTGATCGCGATCGAGCCCATTTCTCTGGCCAACCGTAATCCAGCGAGCAGAGCTTCATATTCGACCTCATTATTGGTCGCTTTGAACCCAAACCAGAGTATGCTATGGACACGAGCCCATTCGGGACTCAAGAGGAGAAGACTTGTCCCGACCCTTTTTCTGTTCGATGATCCATCGATGTAAAGGCTCCAAGTCAATAGATTTTGGGTAGTTTCCTGAATGGCTTCGCTGGGCTGTTGCTCCGACTCATTCATTGGATGATATGAGAATTCTGATATGAAGTCGGCAATGGCCTGCCCTTTGATGGTTGTTTTTTGTCTGTACTTCAGATCGAACTGACGTAATTTTATAGCCCATTTAAATAATTTACCTGATGCCTCTGGTTTGTAGAGGACCTGCTTGAGCGAGTAATTGGTCATTACATGGATCGTATGAGCGTGAAAGTATGGTCGCAACTTTTAGGAAGCGATCAGCAAGGCATAAGCTAATCGCTCCATTTTTGAATATCGCTTCTCGGCATCCAACAGACGCTTGCTCGCGTAATATACTAGCAATTGGACCCTTTTCTCTTCCCAAACTAAAGCTGCACTAACCGCAAACTGACAGATGGATAGGTACAGGAGAAGGATCTCTTGCAAGAGAGGTTTAGACAGAAGAAGTGGCTTTCCGAGGTGCTCTTTAATACTCTGAAATGTCTGTTTGCATTCGGGAGTCCACTTAAATTTCTTGTTGGCCCTCAGTACATTGAAGAATAGTAAGCAGCGGTCTGTTGCTCTTGATAAGAAGCGACTTAGTGCAACAATTCGCCCATTGAGGCTCATAACTTTCTTTTTGGAGGTCGGGCTTTTCATATCGAGAAGAGCTTGAATTTTCTCGGGGTTGATCTCTATTCCTCTCTGGTTAACCATGTATCCTAGGAATTTTCTTGAGGATCCTCCGAATGAGCACTTGAGAGGGTTTAGCTTCATTCTGTATTTTTGAAGGATGTCAAAAATCTCAGCGAGATGCGCTATGTGATCTGAAGCGACATGCAACTTGACCAGCATGTCATCTACATAGACCTCCATCGATTTCCCGATCTGCTCAGAGAACATTCAGTTAACCAGCCGCTTGTAAGTTGTGCCAGTGTTTTTGAGGCCGAAGGGCATAACCCTGTAGCAATAAAGCCCCTAATCTGTCACAAAAGAGGTATGCTCTTCGTCCGACGCGTACATCAAAATTTGATTGTATCCCAAATATGCATCCATGAAACTCAGCAGCTCATGCTTGGAGGTGGCATCCATGATCTGATCGATCCTAGGCAGGGGAAAACTATCTTTTGGGCATGCTTTGTTGAGATTGGTGATCCGCCATTTGCCGTTGGGCTTCTTTACTAGAACCGGGTTGGCAACCCAGCTTGGATAGAGTGCTTCTCAGATCGATCCATTCCGAAGGAGATTATCTACCTCAAGTTTCAAGGCAGCATATCACTCCGGATCCATCGCTCTTCTCTTCTGGCGAACCAGCTTGACTTCATTATCGATGTTCAAAGCATGGCAAATAACATTCGGGCTGATCCTGACCATATTTGCATGCGACCATGCGAACACATCGATATTCTCTCTAAGGAAGCCGGTCAGTTTGGTGGCGAGCTAGGGGTTGAGATTACTTCTAATCCTCAACACTCTGCTCGGCTCGCTCTGGTCGACTAACACTTCAAACAGATCCTCAACTGGCCCACTAGAAGGGCATTCCTGAATACGAGGATCCATATTATCCTCGGTCAGGCTAGGCTGTGGTTCGATCCGACTGATCACCATTTCCTATCAGGGAATGCTGTGCGAGATGCCTTTCCCTTTACACACCATCTGCACCGCCCTTACATAACAGTCGCGATATGCGCTCTAAGATCCGCTAACTTCCCCTATCCCCATCAGGGTGGGGAACTTCATCTTGAGATGGTATATCGAAGTAACCGCCTTGAAGTTTCTCAGCAGAGGTCTCCCCAGGATACCATTAAAAGCGGATAGACAATCCATTACTAAGAATTCAGTTACTTTGGTCAGCTCATTAGAGTCACCCAACATGACTGGAAGCGAGATCGTTCCTTTGGGAATCAGGTGGTCCCCTGTAAAACCATATAAGGGGATCGAGGTGGGCTTCAGGTCGGCCTCATCCAAATTCATTCTCTCGAAAGTTGTTTGGAACAGGTGTTCACAGCACTTCCGTTGTCCACCAACATTCTATGGACGTTGAAGCAACCTATTAGGGGCGTGATCACGAGAGCGTCATCGTGTGGATGATGCAATCGGACTGTATCCTTTTCGGAGAAGGTAATTTTCTCCTCCTTGCGAACCTTTGGTGGTCGTTGCATCGTGTTCATCACACTGATGGGGTCGTGATGGGCTGCGCAAACATATCTTTCCTAGGCACCTCGCGAATTTCCCACGAGGTGTGGCCCTCCGAAGATCACTCCGACATTACAGATACCCTTGAGATCACAACGCTTATTTCCTGGTTCTTTTTGATTTTTCTCCTTTGTGAGAGTAGAGTCATCAACGTACTCTTTGAAATGCCCCTGCTTAATGAGGTTTTCAATTGCCTGCTTGAGAGCTCGGCACTCATCGGTGTGATGCCCATTGTCCCGATGATAACGACAATATTTTTGTTATTTCTGGATGAAGAAAGACCTTTCATGGGCTCGGATTCCTCTTTGCGTCGGCTGATAGTTTCGACCGCTCTTGACACATACTGGCTAGAGTCGTGTGATGGCAATGAATGGTGCGGGGAATTTTTATGACCTCCGCGATGGTACAAACCACCCCGCCAAGTGTGGTAACCTCCACACGATGACGATCGGCATTGTTATTCTAGTGGTGATGGGAATCGCCCCGCCTAGCACTTTTATGGGATTGCTCATGCGACGTGGCATAGGACGGCTCGGGATGCGACCTTTCACCAAGCCTTAACACCACGAGTATTCTACTCGGGATGTGGTCGGTGTTTGCCATCCCTTTGGAGCCCTTAGGCCCGCTGTTCGCCACTTGCTTACCCTTCCTTTGACGTGCTGCAGTACGTGCGGCATGGGTTATCGCCCTTTTTCGCTCTTACGCTTGACCTACAGGCCTTTTTGGCGGTTGGACAGTCCCATTTGATTCGGGTGGCATGCCCTAGTCCAAACGGTCCAACCTTTGGTTGACCGTTTAGAGAGTATTGTTAAACATCTCCAGGTAGCTTATGACGGCAGGGTCAAGTTGTGAGCTTGAAGGGATATCTCCCATGGCATTTTGTGGAACTAAGGGAACCTCAAGAGAAGTGTCCTCTTGTACTTAGGGGATCTCCTCAGCACCATGATTGGTTCGCTCAGGTTCGAATCGGTGAGCCATTTGCTGTTGTAGGACCAATTAGTTAGAGATTCTCCTGATGAAGGACGAATACTAAATTAGGCCCTCCTTCTAGCGCCAAACTGTTGGTGCGTGATTTTGACACCAACTAAACGCATGTGTGAAATGCTGAGCTGGCCCAGAAGACACACGCGAATAGGGGTTTTGGAGATGAATAATAGGTGAAGAAACAATGTTTTAAAGTGGTTCGGATATCTAAACAAGCGACTCCTACGTCCACTGGTATTGTATTAATATGGAGGGTCAGGTCATAGTCAGCGAGCTGACTTGCAAATGATTACAGAGAGAATAAGCAATTACAGAGAGAATTTAGCTATTACAGAGAGAAAAATAAGCCAATCCCACAAATAGGAGAGGAGCTCTCTATTTATAGTGGGATGTATTGGAGTAATGATTACAAAATCCATAAAAAAGGGGCACATACCGTGCAAATCCTTCTTTGCGTCCGGTTACTCACCCACTCGAGTGATTTCCTCGTTTAGTACAGGGGTTGGACACGTGGACGGCCTCCAACCTTTCGTCATTCTGGCATGCACCCACTACACTGGCAAGAGCATGCTGCTCACGCCAGCATGCGACGTGGCAGTGTCTGAGCGACTGTAGAATCTGCCTAGACTTTGATCATTTACGCTGACTGGGCTCTGCGTCAGTCCTACTTTTTCAGGCATAACATATATCATCATCCACTTTGATTAAGACTATATTTATTAATCTCCTTCTACACTTATTTAAACACAGTTTTTTATTTACATTTGTTAGTTTGATTTTCTTTTTGTAACATAAGAAAAGAAGAATACACTTTTAAGTGGTTAGAAAAGCTCTAAAACATATATTAAGATAAAATCACTTTAAAAAAGAAGACTTTGAAAGAAAAGCACTTTCAACTTTCAATATCATTCAAAAACACTTTTGCAAGTATACTCAAACACATGCTACATCCTTTATTTCTTATAAATAGCATTTAGTTTAAGGAATATTATATTATTGAGAATGTTATATTAATAAAAAGATAGATTATCTTAAAGTATAATAAAGAATATTATATTACTATATTTAGTTAGATTGATAAGTATAAATAATTAATGTGTTTGGTTGGGATGAATAAAATATTACCATAAAGGTTTATGTTTTTCTTTTTTAATAATAATAATAATATTATTATTTAGAATATTACTTTACCCTTTACATATGATAATTTAGTTAAAATCCACTAAAAATTTAAAATTTAAAAAAAAATACCTCCAATTATTCAAGACGACTACTACTATGGGTGTTCAAAAGAACTGATTGGAACTGGAACCGGCGGGTACCTAGGGTTTGGTTCCGGTTCCTACCCGGAACCAACCTTCAATGGATAGGTTTTGGTTCCAAATTTTTGGAACCGTTACTGTTTGGTCCCGGTTTCAGTTCTTATAGCTAGGAATCGGAACCGGAATCGGGAACCGAGACTAATATAAAATAAAATTAAAGAGTAGGGGGGTTAATAAAAACTTTTGTAGAAAAAGTAATGTAAATACATTTGTATTTATATTTCATAACATTTAAAGTAAGTTGGTTTGACTTTTGAGAATCTATCTTTACAAAGTAATGGAGTTTGTAATTGTGAATTTATAATTTATAATTTTATTTTTTTTAACAAGTACCAGGTGGTAGAGGTGTTCAAAAGAATTGGTTGGAATCGGAACCAGTGGGTACCCGGGGTTTGGTTCCGATTCCTACCCAGAACCGACCGTCAACGGGTAGGTTCCGGTTCCAAATTTTTGGAACCATTAATGTGCGGTTCTGGTTCCTATAGTTAGGAATCAGAACCAAAACTAGGAACCGAGAAGCGAGACTAATATAAAATAAAATTAAAAATTAGGGGGGTTAATAAAAACTTTTGTAGAAAAAGTAATGTGAATACATTTATATTTATATTTCATAACATTTAGGGGCGTTTGGTTTAGGAATGTTAGATTACTGGGAATGTTGGATTACTAGAAAGATAGATTACCTTGGAAGATTATTGGGAATCTTTAGGAAAATATGTTTGGTTAGTTGGTTGGTATGTTATATTAATATGTTTGGTTATAGAGAATAAATTGGTGGGTATGTTGTTTAAATTACTAAATTGTCCCCCTTTTAAATATTAATATAATATTATTTTTATTATTAATTTTTGAATAATTTCTTTTAACCCCCAATATTTCAGATTTAGCTAAAACACCCCCATTTATATAAAACTTTAGTTTATGACGAAATCACCCCTACCTCCTGCCGCCGTCTGTCGCCACCGTGAACCACCGCCAGATGTCTCTGAAAGTCCCCGTGAGTACTTCACCGTGACCAAGAGGCTCCGATATGGTCATTTCTGGCCATATTGGGCCAGATCGATGGGTCTGGCCGGAAATGGCCAGAATAGATCTGCCCATTTTCAACCAGATCTGGCTTGATATGGCCGTTTCTGGCCATCACTATGGCCGAAAACGGCCATAGCGAAGCCTCCTGGAGTCTCCCACAGAATTTCCTTCTCTTTTAGGGACTCCGGCGATTTTCCGGCGGTGGTCCGTGGTGGTTGGCCCGCTGTCGGCGGTGGTGGCTAGGTGGCAGTGGTGGTGGTGGCTGGGTGGTAGTGATGGTTCGTAAATAATTTTAAATATAAGGGCATTATTGTCCAAAATTTTAATTAAACAAGGGTAAAATTGAAATAGGATATTAACGTAAATTTGTTTTAAAGTGGGGATATTATTGTCCAAAATTTTTATTAATAAGGGATAAAATTGTAACAAAAAAAGATAACCTTGTTATTTTTTTATACCTAAGAAAATAGAGGTAATCAGATTACCCCTGATATTACCAATAGTAACCACTATTGGTATTTGAAGATTACCGGTATCTTATATTACTTGACAACCAAACATGGTAATCAAGTAATATAAGATGACATTACCCAAGTAATCCCACTTAACCCCCAACCAAACGTCCCCTTAAAGTAAGTTGGTTTGGCTTTTGAGAATCTACCTTTACAAAGTAATGGAGTTTGTAAATTTGAATTTATAATTTGTAATTTTATTTTTGTTAACAAGTGCCAGGTGGGGGGATATTTGTAAGCTTTTAAGGTTCTTTTGCCATTTTAAAAACTTTTGGGAGGTCATTGTAATTTTACAGGGTACCCAGAACAAGAACCAGAACCATGGTTACAGATTTCAGTTCTGGGTATCTATGAATCAAAACTATCGATTCTGGTTCTAAATTTCAAGAAACTATTGATTTCGATTTTGATTTCGGTTACTCAAAAAAATACAGGGTATCCAGAATCAAACACCCCTAACTGCCACGGTCGGAATTATCTTTCATCCCCCAGCTATAGTCCATACGCACCAATAAAGTAGTGCGTGATTCCTTTATTACTTATTGAAATCTGTCTTCACTTTGATGAACGAAGATGTGATGGCATCTATACATCTGGCCCACCTCTAATCAATACATGTCAGACCACATAAAGGCTTTTTTTCCCACCAATATTTGCTTCTAATGTAAGCATCCATGGTGATGGCTTATGGCTGAAAGCAACTCATCATGTCGGAGTGGAACATATTACATTGAGTACATTTATAGTAAAGGCAAAAGGATCCTAATTTTACCTCCAAGTTCAAACGAAAATCAATGCTGCTGATTGATTATCATCTTTATTTTGACCCAGACTGCCTTGCCAAACAAAAGACTCCATATTTGTCACAGCATGAGATTGATTCTAGTAGTTATATATCCATCGCCATCATCACTAAATTTTTAGGTTAAATCTTGACTGCCATAATTCATGGGTTCAACCTAAGATTGTGCATAAATTCGGTTTAATTTAAGGTAATCAATTAGCAGGTACTAATTACATTCATTATTAGTCATGCTCAGATGTTGTTTTAACACAAAATTTGAACAAATAACCTCCAAATCCTCTTTTTTACTTTTTTATTTTTTTTAATGATCAAATGTATCTAAATCAGTTTATATATATTTTAACTAATTTTTCAAGACTCTAAAACTATTAATTAGATAAGAGTTCGAGTGACTACCATATTAGCACATGAAAGAGAAATTTAAACTCAGAATCTCTGGACCATCAAAGAGTCTCAATTAAATTACTTGACCATCCAAAGTTGGTTAATCCTCTCAGGTTTAATAAAAAAGAAAAAAAGAACCTTCTATATTAAGCATACTAATCTGACTGTTTATACTAAATTAATAACATTACCAAATTGTTATAATATAATGAATAATGTATTCCATACGAAACATGTGGCTGAAGATCCGCCCTCGAAGAGTAAAGTACATAAGGAAGCCCTATATAATCTTTAAAAATTTGATTTCTGAGGGTGGTCAGACATGTGTCAATGCAGTTTCAGACTTTTTTTTGATGCAAAAGCCAAATAACAAGACATTTTAAAGGCAACTCTGTTGATGTTAATAATGGAGATAATCTCTACTTGCTTCTTACACATCGCCAATCTGCAATAAGATAATCCAAAAAAGGTTTCTGCTTTTCATGTGTAGCGAGTATTGACGTTTTATCTACTGGTGAGAGTGTTGTCTATGGCAATGTGTTTGAATTTTATTGGACAACGGCTATTTGTTTTCGCACAACTTTCCATACATTTTTTCAAAAGTTTGTCTTTCGCTCTGTTCATAAAATATAGGAAAAAAAAAAAATGGTCTTTCTCTCTTTAGTGCTTCAAATAATTATTAGTTTTATCGACGGTAGTTCGTCCTGTCATCTCACATACACACATTATCACAACAGCTTTCACATTTCTCTCACTCACTCTCTCTAGCTGAGTTAACTCGTTGCACAGTTGGTCAGTGGCCGCTTACTCGACGGAGCTCTCTACACAAGAAGCCCCTTTGTGAAGAGAATGAAAATGGGCATGTTGGTTTTTGTCTTCTCGGTGATATCTGTAGCAACCCTTTTCAGCTCGTGCTCACTTGCTCTTATTCAAGATGGTAAAAAGTCTCTTTTGATTTCATCTCTTATTTTTCAGTTCTTTCAACTGTTTGAGGGTTTGTTTTGGCTGAATCTCGATAAAAGAAAAGGTTGGGATTTTTTTTTTTTTGATGATTTAATCTTAATTTTTCAGGTCTTACACTGCTAGAAATTAAGAACTCTTTGAATGACAGTAGAAACTTGCTTGTGAACTGGCAAGCTACTGATGAAACACCTTGCAAATGGACTGGCATTTCCTGCCACACCCATGACCAACGGGTTCGCTCTATGTATGTCACTCTTATTATGCATTTATTCAATCCCTATTTTCATTATTTCCTATTACTCTGAGCCTTTTACTTCAGAACAATTAATTTTTTATATTGGACTTCTCAGAAATCTACCCTACATGCAATTAGGAGGCACTATATCTCCCAGCATTGGTAAACTCAATAGATTGCAAAGATTGTGAGTTTGATGTTCCTTTTCTTCATTGAATTTATTCTGCTAGGAATGCCAGAAAGATACAATATAATGTTTCTAATTATAATTTTTGTTTTTATATGAAACAGGGCACTTCACCAAAACAGTTTGCATGGATTCATTCCTAATGAAATTACGAATTGTACCGAGCTTAGGGCCTTGTAAGTGAATATAGATGTTAACTAATTTTAATTTTTGTCTCTGTTTGTGTTTTCTAAATGCATCGAATATCACATGCTGTATTTGGTCATTTATGTAGGTACTTGAGGGCTAATTATCTCCAAGGAGGCATACCAGCAAATATTGGAAATCTTTCTTTTCTCACTATATTGTAAGATCTTCAATTGCCCTTTTATTGATGGATCCTAATTTTCAATCCTGGTTCAGTTTACATTCTTACCCTGACATTGTCTTCTGATTCTTGAATGTTACATTTAGGGATTTGTCCAGCAATTTACTTAAGGGTGCTATACCTTCTTCTCTTGGCCGTCTCACACATTTGCACTCTCTGTAAGTTGAATGGAGTTGCTATTACCTTTTCAACTGTGTATTCTAATGTTTTAACCTAAAGTGTTAGTAAAATATTTGGTGAATCTGCTCTAATTGCCTGTCATGGTGTTTCATGCAGAAATTTGTCGACCAACTTTTTCTCTGGTGAAATCCCAGATTTTGGAGCCATGAGCACGTTTGGAAACAAGTCGTGAGTATTTCGTGTTATCATTCTGCTTCTGTTCTCTTATTGTTCAATGGCTAGGCTTGATCAAATACTATAGGCCAATATGCTACCATTAGATGAGTTGCAATTGTGACTACTAATTTTTAGACTTCAGAGTATCTAATCTATTTCATTAGTACCTTGCACTTTCTTCCCATTTCACTATTATAACAATAATAAATGTTTGACAACATTCAGATTTCTATTGGCCATGCCTTATAATGAATGAAGTGTATTCAATACCACTATGAGTCTAATTCTTATATGGCTTCATTTGATATTTCGCAACTTCTGTCTGGTAATCTTTGGTTGAGTGCTATATTTAATGCTGATCAAATTACTTCCTATGAGAGGACCAAACAAGGATAAATCTTTATAGAAATAATTTATTGAATGAGACTAAATATTGAGGGCAAAATCGTATAGCTACAGTACATACATCTGAACTATCAAAAGCCCTCCTAGTTGCCAGACTGCATACTGAGACTATACCTAGCACTTGAATTGTTATTTTGCCATAGAGCTGAAATAGTTGTATCTTGTGTCATGACTTGAATGGTTTTTGAGGGTATTTTAATTGTGAGATGATAAAGCCATCCCATTATAAAGGAGTGCTAATCTGGATGACATGACCAAGTGTAGACATGCATGATTATCTGTTGGCTAATTGGTCATAAATGTCAGGTTAATTAGGTCGTTTATTTCCTTGATTGACATTGATTGCTATACAGCTTTGGGATGAAATTTTTAGTCGTACCAAATTATGTGGTAACTTGCATACAATATTCACCATCTTAAATTATGTGGTGAGCAAATCTAGTATCAACAACTTATGAAGTGTTTCTCAGCAATTGCTGTTTCTCTGTCGATAGCCTGAGCATTGAGCTTGTTCTAAATATTGCCCTTCTTATGGTTAGGTTTATTGGAAATCTGGATCTTTGTGGTCGACAAATCAACAAGCCATGCAGAACCTCAATGGGATTTCCTGCAGTTCTACCACATGCAGCAAGTGATGAATCAGCAGGCAAGTGTTATTAGCATTTTTCTTGCTTTTTCATTGGACAAGAAATGTGCCAAGGGGCAATAGTTGCTACTGCTATCTGCTTCTGCTCATAGGTGTGCATATATACTAATACTGGATTGTTCGCTGTGGAATTGCTGTAGTTCCTACAAAACATTCCTCTCATTACATGAAAGGAGTGCTGATTGGTGCAATGTCCACCATGGGCCTTGCCCTTCTTGTGCTTATTGTGTTCCTTTGGTTTTACTTACTGTCAAAGAAGGAAAGGGCTGCAAAGAAGTACACAGAAGTTAAAAAGCAAGTCCATGAAGATGCAAGTAAGATGGAAGTTTATCTTAATGTAGTTATTTTTCATTATTTCCATAGTGCTAATCTTTAAATTCTTCAATAGGTACAAAGCTTATTACTTTTCATGGAGATATGCCATACCCGTCTTGTGAGATTGTTGAAAAGCTGGAGTCTCTTGATGAAGAGGATGTTGTAGGGTCAGGAGGATTTGGTACTGTATACCGGATGGTCATGAATGATTGTGGAACATTTGCTGTTAAAAGAATTGATCGGGGTCGTGAAGGATCTGATCAAGTGTTCGAAAGGGAATTAGAGGTCTTGGGTAGCATCAAGCACATAAATTTGGTTAATCTGCGGGGTTACTGCAGGCTTCCTACCTCAAAGCTTCTTATATATGACTATCTATCTATGGGTAGCTTAGATGATTTCTTGCATGGTAAGTCGCCCTATCTATTCAGTCAGACATGGATGATTTATCATGAGTGTTAGGCATATAGAACCACTGATGTAGGTGGTCGGGACACAAAACCAGCGGCTCCTTTAACATGATAGAAATTAGATTTTAGAATGTAAAAGTATGTCATTGGATGGTTGTTTTAGTTAACTCCATTGCCTAAATACCAGCAGAGAAGTTATAATAAAGACTTACGAAGAGGCTGGAGTAAAAGCTATCTCACTAACAATGAACTGAATTATACCAACTGAAGCTAAATTTTTCAGATTTCATGGGCTTTTAGTTTCTCAAGTTTGTGATTACTTGCATTTAGAAATTGGCATGATACTAAAAATGGGGTGTACCTGGTTGATGAACCTTGCCTTTTTAATATTGGAATATTTTAGCACCCCTGATTACTTAGTGTTGAATTTAATCCTCTTGAATGCAAGTAACATCAGGTTTTTTTTTTTTTGGTTTGGTTGTTTAGAACAAAGCCAAGGAGAGCGATTATTAAAATGGAGTGATCGTATGAGAATAGCCCTTGGTTCTGCTCGGGGATTGGCGTACTTGCACCATGACTGCTCTCCAAAGATAATTCATCGTGACATAAAATCTAGCAACATTCTCCTGGATGAAAACTTGGAGCCCCATGTCTCTGACTTTGGTCTTGCCAAGCTTTTGGTAGATGAGGAGGCCCATGTCACAACTGTGGTTGCTGGTACCTTTGGCTACTTAGCGCCAGGTGTGTGTTTGCTCTACTATTCACCTTAACTCTATGTTTTGGGTTTTTTTGACAATCTCTCAGCAAATCAAATTCAGGATTTAAATGTGCACTAGCTAGTACATCCTAATTTTCTTCTCTTCTGTTGTAATAAATGTGACCATGTGATTGGACATGATAAGTTGCACTCAAAGTTAATGTGTTAAGAGTTTCCAACATATATACTATGACTTATTCATAGGAACTTAATGGTCTTTGTTGTACCTGAACCAAGTGTCGAGTCGCTTTAAAACCAAAACTTGGGGGAAAGAATTTGGGTTACTAAGATCCAACCTGAGAAGCTAAAATATTTCTCTTGAAGTTAGGTAAAAGCTGAAGACTACATTTTTAAGCATTAAATTTATTAGTTTAGGATGTTATAGGTCTTATTGATTCCCTGCAACATTATCCAGCTGTGGGACTCATGGACCTTGTTCTAACTGTCAGAAGGAAATTTATTTGGCCAATTTGGCCAAAGATATTGCAAAGAGAGAAGAAATAGCTATTAAGTAATATATTTGAAGCACTTTCACGGATTTGACTATTTGGTAATCCATTCCATATTTCATTTATTTATGCTATTAGTTCCAAAACATAGTTATATGTATTAGTCCAGATGACTGATTAATTGCTTTGTTTCTACTTCATAACAGAGTATCTGCAAAGTGGGAGGGCTACTGAGAAAACGGATGTGTACAGCTTTGGAGTTCTCTTGCTGGAGCTTGTAACTGGGAAAAGACCAACTGATCCCGCTTTTGTAAAAAGAGGCTTAAATGTTGTCGGTTGGGTAAGCTCTCCAAAACTTCTTATGTTAATGTGCGTGCCTATATCTTTGTTAGAGATAATAACAAGCAATGAATACATTAGGATTGACATAAACTTAAGTCCTTGGTTTCTTAACTTTTGAGGACACAAAAGATTACAACTTCTGTGTATTTGTGCAGATGAATACCCTATTAAAAGAAAATCGATTGGATGATGTAGTAGATAAAGGCTGCCCTGATGCTGATCTGGAAACTGTAGAAGCGATTCTTGAAATAGCTGCAAGGTGTACGGACGCAAACCCAGATGATCGGCCGTCAATGAATCAGGTATTGCAGCTGCTAGAGCAAGAGGTCATGTCACCTTGCCCGAGCGAGTTTTATGAGTCCCATTCAGATTATTGTTAGATTGACACATAAAGCATGAGCTACTCGAGTGAGTAATTACACCTTATTTTGAAGCGTTTTGCCCCTCCCTTTGGGGCCTGTATATTAATGTTTATCTGCAATTAATGCATATGCCACTGGACACTTGCTTAAGTTACTCGAGTCTCTTTATTTTACCCAATACTCAACCTTTGTTTTTCTCAATTTTGCATCTGGTGGAGACCAATTTGGTTAGGACAAGCTTCAGGCGATGCTTTAATAATCTATATGACTGATAGTTAATTGTGTTACCAGTTGCTCCTTTCCAGATACGAACTAGGTCAATTGATGAAATGACTAGGTCCGTTAATGAACAGTTTTTATGTATATTAAATTTCTATTAATGTTATATAGCGGCTGGATGAAGTTCCTAAAAGAAATTAATTGAACAAGAAAAGTCAAATGGCTAGCAGTTAAGAACTATAGGAGATATTAAAGTTAGGTGAATTGTAAGTTTGTGACAAGATTTATCCAAAAGGCCATAAAGCTAATAACAATGGGAAAGGTTCCTGATACTGAGTCCTGACCCAACAAAGCCCCTCTTAGCAATTAACAAAAAGTCAAAAACTCGGAAGACAAATTTGTCGGTTTTGTTTTATTAAAGCCCAATTAAATTTAATTGTTTATCACAGAAAATAGTGTCTATACCGCTGTCGAAGAGTTCTTCTTTGATCTCAGAATATGTAGTATTACTATTAATAAACAGAATAATACAACACATACATTATTTTTATATAACATTTGACTCTAATAAACAGAATAATTGAGTGAAAGTTTAATTTTAACTTTAAATTAGTCAATCATATCTTGTTATCTAATATTGTATGAGAAATATTGTATGAAAATAATGTATGTGTAGTATTACTCTAATAAACATACGACGCATCGAAAGATATATATATATATATATATATATATATATATTCTCAATAGGATATATCAAACAAAAACGATACTAGGAAATCTGCATGGACTCAATCCAAGTTGCAAAATCCAAATTCTGACGGTTTTCACAATAACTTTTGTTTTCTTTATAACCTGAAACCTTTTCTTTAGTAAGTACAACTCTGAAATGGCTGACACCACCTCATGCAAGAAAAAGCTTCAAGGCAAAGTGGCGATCATTACAGGAGGCGCCAGTGGCATCGGTGAAGCATCAGCTCTTCACTTCATCAACCACGGCGCACAAGCGATTGTTATAGCCGATGTCCAGGATGAGAAAGGCCAAAAACTTGCCGAATCCATCGGCCTCGACCGCTGTATGTACGTACGTTGTGATGTGTCCGACGAGGAGCAGATTAAAAACCTTGTTGAAACCACTATCAAAACCTACGGACACCTTGACATCATGTTTTGTAACGCCGGAATCCTAAGCAAATCCGAACAAATCATCTTGGACTTCGACCTGTCCGACTAGGAGAAACTTTTTGCAGTCAACGTACGGGGCGTGATTGCCAGTATAAAGCACGCGGCACGTGCAATGGTGAAGGGTAAGATACAGGGTAGCATTATATGCACTGCGAGTGTATCAGCGACTATGGGAGGTCCAATATTTACGGATTACACAATGTCGAAGCACACGGTGGTGGGTTTGATGAAGTCTGCGAGTAAGCAGTTGGGAGGCTATGGAATACGGGTGAACTGCGTGTCGCCGGGGCCGGTGGTGACGCCGATGCTGTGTAGAATGTCAGGGTTGAAAGCGGAGGAAGCGGAGAAGGCTTTTGAGCGTTCTTCTTGCCTGAAAGGGGTGTTGAAACTGAAGCATGTGGCGGACGCTGTGTTGTTTCTTGCTAGTAAGGAGTCTGAGTTTGTCACTGGTCATAATTTGGTTGTGGATGGTGGCTTTATTGCAATGGTTAATTTAGTGTAGAGAAAAAAAATTAAAGATATTGTTAAGTTCAAAACAAACTCAATTCTAACATATTCCATTATCAAACACACCTACACACAAATCAAACAGGAAAGAAATCAAGAACACAAAGATTTTTTACAGTAACTCACTTATTCCAATAAAATAAGTTACACCTACATTGAACTCCAAGTAATTTGGGGTTCACTGCACTATAAGAATCAAGATTGTACAACTCATAAACCAATCAACATAATAATACCCAAATCTCTCACTTTAAACAATATACCCTCAAATCAACCGTAATCGCAACTCAAGAGAATACCTATACACAGTATCTCTACTCAAAGAAGAACCCTACTTTTCTACCCATAATTTACACCAATTGTGACCCGATTACAAGATTTGAGAAGGAACCTAAGAGCCTGAAGAACCCCCAACAGAGACTGATATCGCAAGAGAGGAAGAGTTTTATGCTACTGTGCAGATCTCCAAATATATGGCCTTATATAGTTTGACTTGTAGGATTGTTGAAGGCTGTTGGATCATGCTGGAATCAATGGTTGAGATTAGTCACTTAAGTGAACTCCAAAACGACGGCGTATAGACAGTAGCAAGACGTCATCGTTTTAAAGCTTCACTCAACAGGTATAAATTAATTAATGTGTTGATTTGGAATCTTGAATGTTTGGAGCAGAAGATACCTTGTTTAGAGAGTGGAGGTAGGGACTCTAATAAATCAGTAATATTGGATTTATAATTCAATCTCATAACATTCTCTCACAATTTTTAACATAACAATTCATAATTGATCAGTTCCCAAATGGGCAAGCATGATGCATAGCAAAGAGACGAGATCTATTTACGAATTGATCAAGTACGAGTTACAACGTCGATGGTTGTTGACCTAGTATTACACATAACAAATTTGAGATCATATTCAAGTTTATTAACCCTAAGGGGTTGGTCTGGTGGTTAAGGAGGTGCGCTCTTTTTTTTTAACTTCTTAAATTCAAACTTTAGAGCCACTTACTTCAATACATAATTATGCTTTATCCGATTCATTGTGTTTGTAGAGTATTGAATGGATTTCGAAAATTAGTTAAAGTGCGCATAAACTAGTTTGGATATCCGATTAAAAAAAAAAAAAAATTCAGGTTTATTATCTAGAAGATTACATTTATTGTTAAAATTTTATAAAAAATAAGGAAAGTCAAAGTAGTACTATTCAAGGCCTGTTTAACACGGTAGAACCGTAGAAGTCTAGAAGAGGTGAAGACTTGAAGAACATTAGAACAGCTATTTGATGAGTCAAAGTCTTGTTCTATTTGATGGGTCAATGACCCAATTATCACTTTATTTTTGATAAAGCGGCGCATGCAATATATGGTTTCTAGAATGAAAATGATTAATATATTAAATGTAAATCATATTCATATATTGCTCATGACTCATTTATGTTATTTTTTTAAGAAAAGTTATTTATCATTACATTTTATATTACATTATTTTCTGTAAAACTTTTATTTATTAACAGAGGAAAGAGGACCCATGGCAGGTAACCCAATCGTAAAGGTGAAACCAAAGCTTTAACCTACTGTCTCGGGTTTTGTTCACTTATCAAATTAATGAATTATGCATGCAAAAAGTAAAACAATGACATAAGAATCCATGCTGCCCTAGGTTCATTTGGGCCACAAAATAAAAAGTTATTTAAAGAGTCTATAAAATTAAGAGAAAAAAACAATGTTTCAGTCAATATCAGTCACCAATTCCCATCGGTCTTTCACTGTTTTAGGTTATTTTTCCAAAATAGTATTCTAAAAAAACATTAGAATAGTAATTAGTAAACCATATAGAGCCGTCATTTTCTGAGTATTATTTGGTGTTTTAAAAATTATCAAGTAGAATTTAAAAAAAAAAAAAGAAGATAAAATGTTGTATAAGAAAATTTAAATATCGTATTTATCATAAAAAATAATACACCATTAATTTCATCGCTTAATTTATTAGCCTGGCGGCTTAGAAGTGTGAGTTTTTAAAAAGAGCAGCTGGCATTTAATTTTAAGTACCAGAATAAATTCTCCTATCTCTGATCTCTCCGTAATGGTTTGGTGACATGAGCAAAAGACTTTGAACTTTGATCAAGGAGTAAACGACTGTTTTCCACCCAAGTTTTGGTGTAGCGATACTTCTAATCTTAAAAAGTCCTAAAATATCTTTTTTTTTTACTTAAAATTAATATTTCGTTACTATTTATAACTAATTTAGCCAATTCTAATAGTAAAATTTATTTTCATCACCACCATTTAAACCTTTGATTTCATTTTTACAAAACTCGTCTCACTTTGATATTTAATTTCTCGCTAATTTTTTATTATTATAAAGCTAGAGTTTTATATTCTTAGCTAATTTATAACTAATTCTGACTATAGATATTCAATCAGTCACTACTATTTGATCTATTGAATTTTATTCTATAAAAACTCTCTTATTTTAACTCTTGATAAATCGTCGAGGCTGAAAAAAGTAAAGTGTATTTTAATTATTACAGTTGAATGGAAAAAAGATATTTTGAATCTTTTTAAGTGGAAAAGTGTCACTTTAAGGCAAACCTTGGGTGGGAAATAGTCGTTTACTCTTTGAACAAGTTTATAATTTCCACGAAGAATAAGGAGGGCCGGCCACTCTTCTCTGCGCAGACTATTCATCATAATTTCACTATAAATTCTTAACTTCTGGTATCCAAACGAGCAAGGAGAGTATCTTGTGTTTTTAAAGTCTCTCTCTTCCCACTTCAAAAACCAGCGTTTTAACAAAAAATATTAATATGTCAGGATCCATGCACACCCTGTCCCTACCCCCAAAGAAATTGGAAGGTAAAGTAGCCGTAATAACAGGCGGCGCCAGTGGAATCGGTGAAGCTACGGCACATCTTTTCGCCGACCACGGTGCTCGTATGATTGTGATAGCCGATATCCAAGATGATCTCGGACAACAAGTAGCCAAATCAATTGGAACAGAAAAGTGCATGTACATGCACTGCGATGTTGCAAATGAAGATCAAGTCAAAGCATTAGTTGACTCAACGGTCCGGACTTATGGTCAGCTAGACATCATGTTTAGTAACGCCGGGATTTTAAGCGCCTCTCCTCAGACAGTTCTTGACCTCGATTTGACAACCTTTGACCGTGTGTTTGCCGTAAACGTCCGTGGCATGGCTGCATGCGTGAAACATGCGGCTCGTGTGATGATCGAGAAGGGCGTAAGAGGGAGTATCGTGTGCACGGCCAGTGTTACAGGTAGCCGGGGAGGTTCACGGCTGACAGACTATTGCATGTCGAAGCATGCGGTGATTGGATTGATAAGATCAGCCAGCACGCAGCTTGGAGTGCATGGGATTAGAGTGAACAGCGTGTCGCCATCTGCAGTGGCGACTCCAACTTTGTGCAGGTCGTTCGGTGGTATTGATGCTGAGCAAGCTGAGAATATTTGTGAACGATTCTCCAGCCTGAAAGGGATTGTGCCCAAAGTGAATCATGTGGCAGATACTGTACTGTTTCTTGCGTCTGAAGATTCTGCGTTTGTGAGTGGGCACGACCTGGTGGTGGATGGTGGCCTTTTATCGAAAATGCTCTAGGTTTCTTTGATTTGATTGCCCACCAAAATAAAAGCATTTGACTCCATGACCTGATGGAGCAATTTCTTAAGCACATATACTATGAGTTAGAAGAATAAGGCCAGATAGCATCTCCTGATTGTTTAATCTGAGCTCTCATGTATTTAACAATTATCAACCACTTAATGATATAAACATTGACATTTATGTTCACGTCATACAAGATAACATCTAGTATGTCTTATACTAAATTAACTCGTATATAGTTTAAACTTTCAAACTAAACGTATATGCATATCATATATAAATATAAATAATAAATTTCATATATTTTCTGATTAGCTCAAGTCACAAGTTCCATTTAAAGAAAAGGTAAAATAATGATAAAAGGAATTTTTTTTTTGGACAATAGGCATAGTCTTGACTCTTGTATAACGTGTGATTGAATTCAAGAAATAGAAAAAAAAAAAAAAAATTTAAACATTGGTTGTCTTACGAAGTTATACATTGAACTGACAGTCCCTATCTTATATTTCACAAAACTCATATATTTTTAATCAAAAATTTTACATAAGGAATCTATTAAAGAGTAACAAGAGTCAACTTACATAATAACAAACCCCAAGGGGTTGGCCTTGCGGTCAAGGAGGTTTACTTCATTCTTTGAGTTCCTAAGTTTAAACTTTAGGATCACCTACCACAATAACAATGTGATTTACATGATCATTTGGGCTTATAGGATGTTAAATGGACACCGATGATTAGTTGAAATGCGTGCAAGCTGGTTCGGACACCCCGGTTACCCAAAAAAGAAAAAAGTCATAGAATAATATTATTTTAAAGATAAAATTAACGAAATTTAACAGCTACTTTTAATATATGTATATTGTTATGATTCTTTAATTTGAAAACCTACTTGAAATCTAATCAATCAAAGCAATAAACACAAAACAAGCAACCACAAATCAGACACACGATATACGTACCGTGGTTCACCTATTCAAGAATGAATAGACTATGTCCATGTTGAGCTCTACAACTGATGGGGTTCTCTGCACTAATTGATTTCACAGAGCCAGTTACAAACACAATCAAGATTCACTCACTCCTCACTCCTCACTTCGCTCAAACCTCACTCAGAAACCTATATAGAATTGTAATCACAACCCTAGGAGAAACTCTACCCTGGTAACCTTAGCTCGAGAGCACACAAACCCTTTATGAGTGATTTTATAGAGAAATCCTCACTTGATTACAACAGATTTTACAGAGGAATACACAAAGAACCCTAACAATGGAAAAATCATATATAAGAGAGAGAAAGTGTTTTTCGATCTGTTGACCAAAATAAAATTTTGGATTGCTTTTATATTGCTGGATTCGTGGCTTAATGACGATTGTTAGATCAGCTTGAGAAACAATGGCTTAGATCTTGAATGGTTGAACCAATATGACATCATTTGGATAAGTGAATTAGCTAAAGTAAATATGCCACCGTTTCTAGCTTCACCTTCAACACACACCCAGACACACAACAACAACAGAAAGAGCTTTTAGCTATGATTTTGTTAGCAACAATTTCAAGATTCGTCACCAAAGGTAACTATTAGCAATGAAATATGAAATTGGTCGCCAATAGTTTAGCGGACTTTCTAATCCTCACATGAGATGGCGGGAAGCAAATTGGGGACGGACTTAACGACAACATAGTTCGTCATATAATGTTTTTGACGATGAAAACACAAAAAGTGACGCCCAAGTTGTTTTTGCGACGTAACCATATGTCGCCATTGATACTGTTTAGAGACGAAAAAAATACAAAAAGTAGCCAAAAGTATTTAGCAGCGCAAATGCACGATGCCATAAAATGTGTTTGGAGATGAAAATACAGAAAGCGATGCTAAAGAATTTTAGCTATGCAACAAAAGGCCCGTTGTAACGCCTTTTCAGTGACAAAAATATAAAAACTGACGCAACATCCATCTGGCTACACAACAAATAGTTTGTCAAGAAATGTTTTTGGTGACGCAAATATAAAAAACAATGCCAAAAACGTCTTGCGACGCAATCTATGTTTCGTCATGAAAATGTTTTGGGGTCGATTTTCTTAAAATCGTTGCAATTAGTATGTTAGAATTTAAATTTTAATGTAATTTTATATTTCTATGACAATAACTGAAAGTGTAAAACCAATCAGTAATAAAAGAAATCAAAATTAAAAGAGTGTCAATATAAAAAATAATGTCGTAGAAATTTGGCTCTTGAATTTGACATTCAAACATGTACTTCACTTTAAAAATGTTGCTAATATTATACGAATTAGCTTTAATTCTTAATAAAGAATTTATTCTTTCACTTAATTGATTGGGTTCGTTGTTATATAGTACTTATTCAAAGCCTTGATATATAAATATATATAAATATTCATGAAAAGCTAAAGACAATGCTCTTAAATAATAATAAGAGCATTGTTTTTTAGGTTTACACTGTTTGCAGCTTATGTTTGGTATTTGTTTGTTGCTCTTTAGAATCATTGGGTGCGTTTGGTTCATTATTTTGGATAGGATTTTGAGAATAATATTGGATAGTTGAGTAGGGTTATGATAACGTGAATAAGATTTGCAAAATATGTGTTTGGTAGAGTATTTTGACCTTGATATTTGTGTTGAATATTTGATTGATATATTTTTTTATAAATGATTTATTAATATAATATTTTGTTGCATTTTGTTAAAATAATATATTATTATATATATAACTTATCCAGTTACATTTTAATAATATTAAACAGTTTATTGGTAATTTTGTCACCCGTAAATATTAAAAAACAAAAACCCATATTAATTTCAAGTACTAATCCAACTGTTTAAAACACATCACATTAATACATATATGACAAAAGTACTAATTATCAACCCTTACAATCATTCTTACACGTTTACTCTATTTACAACTACGACATGGTCCACTCTGCTGCCCACAGTGCATTCGTTATGTTATCCCGTATAGTCGTCATGTTGTCTATAATACCTTGTTGCGATTGACTCGGTCCTTCTCCATTTCGGCCATATTCTGTCCCGTTTTAACGATCACAATATACTTGCTCATTAATCGTACTATTATTGGTTTGTTCGAAGATACAGTCATCCATATTATATATTCTGATAAAATTATGAAGTATACAATATGCCATAACAATCTTTTCTTGTTTGTCTAATGGGTAATTCTTCATTTCATTCAAAATACGGAACTGAGAAAGTGAAATGGTGAAGTGAGAAAGTGGGAAATGTTAGTGAAGAATAATGAAGCAAACTGAGAAAAATAAAAGCCAACGCTAAAAAAAAAGTCAAAAAAGCTGTCAGAAAAAATATCATGAAGATTGGTTTGTGCAAATAATAAACCAAACATTATTTAAAAATCCGGTCCAGAATATGGAAAATAATACTGAACCAAACGCAGTGATTATTATTTATTATTATTGTTATCGTTATTATTACTATTAGGTTATTGTTAGTATTATTTTTTTTATAAAATATATTATAATAAATTTATAATATTATTTAATATTTATATCTAAATGTTAAATTTAGTACGTTAAATAATATTTATTAATATTAAAGCAAATAAATTAAAATTAATGCACAAAGGAAAATCACATCACAATTATACAAATTAAATTTGGATAAAAATAATAAATATTATGAATTCTCAATATCATTTTCAACTTGTACATCTTCACTTTCAGTGGTTCAATTTTCATCACTCATCTCATTTTCACTATCATCATTTATGAAACCGATATCATCATCACTAACTCTACTACTTGGCTCCACAAATTGAACAACCTCTAGTTCCACATCCACCCCACGAAGTTCTTCTTGTTCATTGATTTCCACATCAATATGAAAGCTAAATTCATCTGAATTATTGGCTTGATTGCATCACGCGTTGTCGGTTGATCTTCCTCAATTTTATCGGTAATGTCGTACAAACACCTATGTTGCACCTTTTGTATAACTTGCCAATTGAAAAAATCAAATGTCAATGCACCAATCGACCATAAATCTTTGAGTTCTTACCGGGTCACACCGGCCGATGTGTATTCCAGTTTCCTGAGAAAATCATATCGTTAAAGGTACCAAATTCCGGTTTGATTGGTCCGACCGACTGGTATGGTCTGGTTCTTTAAATAGTGGATGCAGGTATTCACATCATAAGAATGAGATAAATGTAAAACTCGAGGACATGGTCCATCACAAGACAATATTATCCATTTGTGGTTACAGTATTTTAATTGTCTATATATACACTAGGGTAGGAAAATTACCCACTATTTATTTTATATTGAGTAAAATTATTACTTTAGGAATACTTGTGTAATTTAGGATTACTTGAGGACATGCTACTAATTAAAATGAAACTAGCAATTACTTTAGGATTACCTAGTGCTTAAATTAATCTATAATTATTATGTATAGCTACATAATTAAATGTTAATATATTCTATATATATATATATATATATATGAAAAATGATACATAAACCCAACAACGAATATTATATTCTATATATACCAACACCCCTTCATATTTTATATATATTCTATTATGTGCCATGCCCCTTTTCATCTCCTACTTCTATTTAGCATTTACCCTACACTAGTCACATCCCTTCATCTTCTTCTTCTTACACCTTCTTCGTGTAGCTCCACTCACGCCTCAAAAGTCACACCACTAACTCATCATTTCATCTTAACATCCATGACTTCACCTTCTTCTTCTTATGCCTTCTTCGTGCGGCTCCATCCATGGCTTATTTCACATTCTTCTTCATACGGCTTCACCTCACTGAGTCACCACACAACATCAGTCCTCCATCCACGACTCTTTTCTTCTTGAGGTTTGTTATATCTTTTTTCACTCCATATTCCATAATTCTTTTTAATTTTACTTGAATGCTTGGGTATATGTAAATATTCTTGTTTGACTTTTAGTTTGGAGCAAAATTACTTGGTAGTAATACTTCAACAATTATAACTGTAAAATACATGGGAACATTAGATAATACAAAATGGGTAGAAATTGCAAATTTGTGTCACTGTTAGGCCATTTCCACAATTACTATTTGTTGGTATTCTCTTTTCATATCTCTTTTCAGTTGATTTATATCAAAGAAGTTGTGTGCACCAGTTTTAACCCTTTCTGCTGCATATTTATGATAGAATTTGAGGTGGGCCTGACTCCTCACCCAATAAGGCCTTGTTGAATGGGAGGACTACCCCTTCTTATAAACCAGTAGGCTTGAGTGTGCCTAGTCGGTGTGAGACTCCAACACTCCCCCTCACGGTCAAGCCTGTTGATGGAGGTAGTTGTTGGCTTTAACTCCTCACTTGCTGGTCAAGCACTCAACTCAATTCTGAACTTGGGCTCTGATACCATGATATAATTTGAGGTGGGTCTGACTCCTCACCCAATAAGACCATAATAGAATTTGAGGTGGGCCTATCTCAAATTCTATCATGGTATCAGAGCTAGGTTCAGTTGAGTGCTTGACCAACAAGTGAGGAGTTAAAGCCAAAAACTACCTCCATCAGTAGGCTTGACCGTGAGGGGGAGTATTGGAGTCCTACATCAACTAGGTATGCTCAAGGCTACTGGTTTATAAGAGAAGGTAATCCTCCCATTCAACAAGACCTTATTGGGTGAGAAGTCAAACCCATCTCAAATTCTATCATGGTATCAAAGCTGAAGGTCTTAAGTTTGAATCCCTATATACAAACTGGATAAAGAAAATGAAAAAAAAAAAAATCCAAGTTTGATGTGAGGAGGCCTATTGGTTTAATATATGTAAGATGTTGAGCCTTCACCTACAAGCTTAAGCTTTTAGGTGAGATGATAGCTTAACATGATATCAGAGCCAACCCTATTTGAGTTGAGTGATTGACTAGTGGTGGGCTGTCAAACTACCTCCATTCATAGGCAAGTGGACCATATGGGCTTGACTGTGAGAGTGAGTGTTGGAGATCCCATATTGACTAGGCACGCTCAAACAAATGGGTTTATAAGAGTGGGCAATCCTCCCACTCAATAAGACTTTTTGGGTGAGGAGTTAGGCCAAAAAACCAACAAGTGGTATAAACCAAGAAGTGGTATAGACCCAACCCATTAAGCATGGTATCAGAACAAGGTTCTCTGATATGAATAATTGTTCTTTATAGAGCAATCGTCAGAAAATATACCAGTGTGTAATCATCCCTCCAGTCGTCAATCTGAGAAGGAGAAAACAATTGCAACCCAAACACCAAATCCAATCAAACCCAACCACCATCTTTGGTTGCTGCAAACAACAAAAATACCCATATATATTTTTTTTCAATCACTCTCAATAGTCATCAAGTCCAGTTGCACATTACCAAGCAAACCACAATGAATCTGCCCGAAGCAACGAACATTACCAAGTCACCCAATCTGTGCCATCAAACCCATACCATCAAGCAACTCACACCAACCAAGCAACCCGCACAATCCAAACACCAACAAATCAAAACCCAACCAACCATTCTACAATATTCTTTTCCTAGCCAACAAGTTTCAACAACAAACAAAAAATATCCCCAACCATTGCATAAATTTTTTCCAGCCAACAAGTTCCCACAACAAAAACAAATTACCCACATCCCAAAATCACACTGACGACGACGATCAAATCACTAAGCCAAGAAGATCCAAACAAAGAACAAAAAATCACCGCCGACGAGCCCATCGATCTGCTGCTTCTGAAGCTGACAACGCCAAACCAAAATTCCACACTAACTCCAATCTGTCGTTGACGGCTCTGATCTGTCACTGCTGTGCCGTCATGAATCATCGCCTTTCCTTGGTCTAGAGAAAGTTTGTTGCATTTGTTTACCTTTGCTTTAACTTTTTTGGTTTTATTTATTCTTTATTCTCAAGTTACATTAAAAAGGAAAAAGAAAAAAAAAGGGTCAAAGAAAAGTAAAAAACAAGGGACGGGGGGGGGGGGGGGGCGCGGGGGCGGGGGGGGGGGGGTTGGGGTTTGTTAAAAAAAAAGTAATAAAGAAAAAAAATGGTGTGTGGAGAAATTCTACGAAAAAACTTGGTTCTAAATTTCGCTGAAACTTCAGGAATGGTAGCTTAGAATGAGAGTCAACATGCACAGATGAAACCCGACAAGCCCAACAACAACAACAAGAAAGGTTCTATTGCTGCTATTGTGGAAAAGAAAGAAGATGCCAAACAGTGGTCATCATTTGTAGCCACTATTGGAAATGATGGTAAGTCTTTACATATATGTATATTTGTTTCTAATAGTACATGTATAATTGATTATGGTGCTACTGATCAAATAACATTCAATTCTAGGCATGTTTCTAACCTTAAAACATCCCCACAAAAAATTGTTTCTACTGCCAATGGTGAGTCTCCCTGAGTCATTGGGGAAGGATCATTAACCCTAAAAAATACTTTACACTTAGAGTCTGTGTTAGTTGTTCCATCCCTAAATTATAACTCGTAGCTAGTCTCCAAAATAACCAAAACCTTATCTTGTGTGGTGATTTTTTTGCTAGACTTTTGTGAGTTTAAAAGCATTCAAACAAAGCAGACAATTTGTTATGGTGTTAGACGAGGGCAGCTGTATTACTTGGATTTAGAGTCACAAAGTTCTACTGTGTTAAAGCAAGCTTTGACAGTACATTACTCAAAACAAAAATCTAACATCTAGTTATGGCATTAGCGCCTTGGACATGCTTCGTTTGGTTACTTAAAAAAACTTTTTCCAAGTTTGTTTGAAAAAAATGATATCAGTAACTTACGCTGTGATGTTTGTGAACTATAAAAAAGCATCAAGTCCCATTTTCAATAACATTAAACAAAAGTCCAAGTCCTTGTATGCTTATACATTCAGATGTCTGGGGGCCATCACAAGTTACTACTTTAGGTGGATCTTGTTGGTTTGTTACTTTTATTGATGACTGTACAAGGATGACTTGGGTATGTCTAATGAAATCCAAAAGGGAGGTTAATTTGTTGTTTTAGAGATTTCACAAAATGGTTTGTACACAGTATAATGCACAGGTTCAGGTCATCCGAAGTGACAATAGAGGAGATTATCAAAGTTCGAATCTTCAACAGTACTTGGCAACACATGGTATCATTCATCGAACTGCTTGTCCCAGCACACCCCAACAAAATGGTGTTCCTAAGCGAAAAAACCGGCACTTATTGGAGGTCGTTCGTGCCTCATTAATAGAAGCTTACATGCTATTATCTTTTTGGGGAGAAACACTTATTTATGTAGCCTACCTAATCAATTGGGCAACTTCTAGTTCTATTGGGTTCGAGACACCTTTTCAGGCTCTTGCTAAAGCAATGAATGCTTCAGTGGTCCCAAATTTATCGCCTCATGTTTTTGGCTATATCACCTTTGTTCACCTTTATAAACATCAACACAACAAGTTGTCCCTTCATGCATTGAAATGTATTTTCGTTGGATTATGGTGTTAATTAAAAGTGGTATAGATGTTATCATCCTCCAACTCAACAAACATTTGTGACGATGGATGTTGTTTTCCATGAAGATTTGATAAATTTTTCTTCTGAGTCTGAACTTTAGGGAGAGTATTGTTAGGCAGAAATTCAAGCCCTTGACTATGTTTTTCAAGATGTGGGAGATTATGAGTCACAAACTAGACCTGTTGTTCAACAAGAAGATGAAATGGATGATGAAAGTGTGGAGGTGGTATCAAACCTGTCCGTAGAAGGTTCTCAATCTGAGTCTCTCATTCCTAGTGTGTCACAACCATTATTTATTGAGAATGTTTTTGATTTAGAGTCTGAACCAATTGAGTCTGAACCAATAAGGAAACAATTACTACCACGTAGTACTAGAGGGATTCCCAAACCAATATACGAACCTGAGCTATCTAGTAAGGTCAAATACCCCATGAGTCATTATGTGTCTAACCATTGTCTGTCAGAATCGAATATGTCATTTGTGAATCAATTATCTGTTGTATCTATTCCTAACAGTGTATAGGATGCCTTATCTGATCCAAAATGGAAAGCTGCTATGAATGAGGAGATGAAATCATTACAGAAGAATGAGACTTGGGAACTTGTTAATCATCCACCAGGAAAAAAAAACTATTGGATGTTGATGAGTTTATACTGTGAAGTATAAAGTTGATGGTATAATTGAGAGATTCAAAGCCAGGCTAGTAGTAAAAGGGTATGGGATAGACTATACAGAGACATTTGCACCTGTAGCTAAAATCAACACGGTATGTGTTTGACTATCTTTAGCTGCAAACCTTGATTGGCCATTACAACAATTTGATGTGAAGAATGCTTTTCTACATGGAGAATTGTCAGAAGAGATATATATGGATCCTGCACCAGAGTATATTTCACCATAAAAGCACAGTCAAAAGGTATGTAAGTTAAAGAAATTTCTATATGGGTTGAAACAATCTCCGAGAGCATGGTTTGGGAGGTTTACAAAAGCTATGAAGTCTTTTGGCTACCATCAGAGCAATTCAGATCACACATTATTCCTAAAAAAACATCAAGGAAAGATCACTGCACTTATTATATATGTGGATGATATGGTAGTCACTGGAGATGATCCAGAAGACAGAAAGGCTCTACAAAGGTACTTGTCAAAAGAATTCGAAATGAAAGACCTAGGTTTCTTGAAATATTTTCTTGGACTCGAAGTGTCTCGATCTAACAAAGGTATCTTTCTATCACAAAGAAAGTATGCCTTAGATGTTTTGCAGGAAACTGGTATGTCAACAAGTCAACCAGCAGATACACTAATTGAAGAAGATTTGAAATTATGTATCAAGATTAATCAAGTATCAGTCGACAAAGGGAGATATCAGAGACTTATGGGAAGATTGATGTACTTGTCATACACTAGACCAGATCTTGCCTATGCATTGAGTATAGTCAGTCAGTTCATGCATAACCTTGGAGAACAACATATGAATGCTGTCACACGCATTTTGAGATACTTAAAACATACTCTTGGGAAAGGAATCCTATTTACTAAAAATACGAATTACCAAGATGTGAATGCATATACTGATGCTGATTGGGCAAGAGCAGTGGATGACAAGTGATCTACTTTGGGTTCTTTCACTTTTGTAGGAGGTAATCTAGTCACATAGAGAAGCAAAAAACAGAATGTTATGGCATGCTCAAGCGTTGAAGCAGAATTTAGGGGAATGGCACTTGAGATTTATGAAGCTTTGTGGCTACGACTTCTCTTGCAAGATTTGGGCGATCAACCTAATCTACTAATCCAGTTATATTGTGACAATAAAGCAGCATGTGATATTGCTCACAATCCAATTCAACATGATCGTAAGAAACATGTTGAAGTAGATAGATTTTTCATAAAAGAAAAACTAGATGAAAAGATTATTGAATTGCCCAAGATTCGGTCAGAGGATCAATTTGCTGACATTCTTACCAAGGCTGTCGCTAAACATATATTCTTACAAGTTTTAGACAAGTTAGGCATGTGTGACATCTATGCACCAACTTGAGTGGGGGTGTTGATATTTCCTACATATTTTGTAATCTCCTATTTTTGTCAGTCCTAGGATACTCATGATATTATGTAATCTTCTAATTATGTCAGTATATTGTGTAATCTGAAACTGGCATAATTAAGAGATTCAATAGATTGTATTTTACTTATATAAGGACTGCAACTATGTTCGGGACCTGCATGGGCCACCAATACCACTTTTTGGTTTTTGGGCATAACTTCTCACCGAAAAGGCCTTATTGAGTGGGATGATTGCCCACTTTTATAAACTCATTGGCTTAAGCGTGCCTAGTCGATATGGGATCTCTAACACTCCTCCTCACGGTCAAGCCCATATGGTCCACTTGCCTAATAATGGAGGTAGTTTGGCAGTCCACCGCTGGTCAATCACTCAGCTCAAATGGGGCTGGCTTTGATACCACTTGTTGGTTTTTAAGCCTAACTTCTCACCCAAAAGATCTTATTGAGTGGGAGGATTGTCCACTCTTAAAAACCCATTGGCTTGAGCATGCCTAGTTGATATGGGATCTCCAACAGTTTAGTGCCTTCTTTGGCTTCTTTTGCCTTCTCCTTTATACTATCACGAGCATTAGCCACTTGCTCTTATATGTTCCTTTCGATATCACCCCTGATTGCCTTCCCCAAATCTTTTGTTTCTTTGATAGTGCCTTTAGCTTTTGCCACCAGCTTTTCTATGGTTTCCTTCACATCTCGATCCGTTTGTGACACTCCCTCTTTGGCTTTACCGTATGTTTTCTGTATAGCCTCTTTTGCTCCATGAACCTTCTCTCTGAAAACCCTTCTTTGGCTTTACCAAATGCATATTGTACAACCTCTTTGGCCTCATGAGCTATCTCTTTATTCTGAGCAATGGTGTCATGAGCCACTTCCGATACCTTATCCTTTACTTTAGTTGCCTTCTCTTTCTCGAAAGAAATTGTCTCATGCACCACCTCTAACAAAAACTCATGCACCACCTCTAACAAAAACTTACTTTCCTTTCAAGAAATTCTATTATACTACAACAAAAAGGGCTTTTAGCTACGATTTTGTTAGTGACAATTTCAAAATTTGTCGCTAAAGGTAACTATTAGTGACAAAATATGAAATTGGTTGCCAATAGTGTAATACCCCGTATTTTTTGTATAGAATTTTATTAAATTTTATTTTGTGATTTTGGGGGGTAAAATGTTAGATTTTAAAAGTTTTAGGAGAGCAAAGTGTATTATCTGAAACAACTGAGGACTGAGAAAAATTTGCCAGATATTTTGATGAACAGTGGCTAATCAAAGAAACGAAAAAAGGGGAAGAAGGGAATGACGGGGAGAAGAAGAAAGAGAGGAGAAAAAGAAGAGAAGAAAGAAAAGAGAGGGAAGAGAGAAAATGGAGAAAAGAAAAGAGAGAAAGAAGGGAGAGAACGTAGAGAATGACGAAGGTGGCTGGAAAAGTGCCCGCCGGCGAACAAAACTCTGATGATCGGGAAGAGTGGAGGAAGATCAAGCGTAAGGGAGGTGGGTAAAGCCTAAAATTTCCCTCTTTGACAAGTGTTAGTTCAATTGATTTGTGTTGTTCATAATTGATTACAATGGCATGAGATTGAATTAAAATAGGGAGATTGATTTCAATAATTTTATGTGGGTAGAACATACATGTTGTTCCTAAACCAAAATGGGTTAAAGATATGATTTTTGATATAAGGGTTTATTGTGCAAAATCTGTCTAACTGGGATTCCGAAAATTCTTTACATGTTTTGGGTTTTTGATTGAAGCTTAATTTTGGATATCTTGTTGTAGGCTTCTTGAGGAGTGTTGAGAAATTTATTTCACTCAAAAACTCGAAGGATTGAATTTTATATGGATTTTTTAAGTTGCCTTGTCAATTCTGGAATTTTTGTTTTCTGCAGAGCGTGTATTTTCAGAAAATGATTTGATGCATCTATTCTTATCCAAATTGAGTGATTTTAAATTCTGATGAATCCTATATGTGTCTAGTTTAATTCTGGAGAGTTTCGTGAGGTTTAGATTAAGGGTTGAATTTTTATGATTACAATTTAGTAACCTCAATTCTGGTAACAGTTGGTAGATTTGAATGAGTTGAAAGAAATTTGTGTTTTAAATAATTATTGACTCTAGAATGACTTGAGAAAATCATGGGAACAACTCATGTGTCTCTAGAAGGCCCCATAAAATTATGGCTTAAAATGACAAATAGAATTTTTATGAAAAATCCGAGAGTGACCTATGTTCAGTTATGAGACAGTTTTGTTAAAGAAGAAGCTAAGTTTTGCTGTATAAAGTGTCCAATGAATTTAATAATGAGGTATTACCTTAGGGGGACTTATGAATGGAGGATTTATTGGATTTTGTATATAGGGAGGCAAGCGGGGGCATTGTTAGAGGATTTCAATATTTTTTGGCTTAAGGGTCAAGCTCCAAAATGGTGAGTGGAAAATCCAAACCCTAACTTTCATTTTGAATTAATTGTTTGTTATAAACTTCAAATGAGTTGTTTTGGTTTACTATTTGCCGTAATTTATTGATTTACTTTATATAAATATGATTCATTGTTAATGTTATTGGTATACATGAGAAATTGAGTATTTTTTTGGAAAATTGTTGTTGATATTATAAAAATTTGGGCTAAGGCGTTATTATGAAATCATGTTGAAAACTTGCATTTTAGC
Organism: Pistacia vera; assembly: GCF_008641045.1. Classification (NCBI taxonomy): domain Eukaryota; kingdom Viridiplantae; phylum Streptophyta; class Magnoliopsida; order Sapindales; family Anacardiaceae; genus Pistacia; species Pistacia vera. The sequence continues at coordinate 643,409 of NW_022196103.1, read as the reverse complement.
CTTATACTGCACATGAGAATTTAATGTTATGTTATATGTTTTCTTGATGAATGAAGGCATGAGATTTCTGTAAAATAGTAAGTTAAAGGTATGTATATTGATTATAGTAGTTTTCAAACCACCATATATAGTACTCATCCCCCTCATGATATTGATTTGATTCTACGCATGCGTATGACACGATTTTGTGGCTCAAGTGGGTCGAAGGCTCGAGCGAGGCAGATATATTGCTACACATGATTTTTTCGACCCAAGTGGGTCGAAGGCTCGAGCGTGACAAATATCGCTAGACATGATATTGTCGGCCAAAGTGGGTTGAAGGCCCGAGCGAGATAGATATCGCTAGACATGATATGATTGTGCTGACTTGAGCGATGCATGGTCTCGCTGGGTCAAAGGCTTGAGCAGTGACCGATTCTGCCTAGCAGGATGGATCTAGTGGTTCAACCCGCGCGATGTTAGATCTTGCTGGGTTGGACGGATTTACCCCTGGGTACTAGTTGGATGAGAGTTTTCACATGTGATTGAGAGATGGTTTGGATATGTATATGTATATCATGAAACTACAATGAAAATTTATAAATGCAAGTGCTATTTGTATATGAAATTACAATAGAAATGAGATTTTTTAGAGAAAATGAGTATTGATTTGTTACCATAAAAGTTTTCAGAAAGAAGTTTTTGCAGTGAGAGATTTCAACATTGGTTATGAAATATGATTTATATTATAAGATATGTTATGAAAATGAGATTTTATGAGCATGAATGTTTTATTATATATTGAAATATTTGTTATTACATACTAATCTATTCTTCACTCACTAAGCATTATAGCTCACCCCTTGTTTTTCTTTTCCACCCCCACTAGGTCAAAAAGGAGATCGTGCAGAGGAGTGAATCTCACTCAAGGTTGAGCCATACGACTTTATTTCATCATATGTGTCATGGTTTTGTTTTATTTTTTACTGCAAAGTTTATGTTTCTTCATTATGTATTTATTTCAGGTTTTGGATGGTATGTATATAATATATATATATAAACTGATACTATACGTTTCATTTTGTAAAAATTCAGTTGCATTTGTTTATTTACAAATGATGTTATAATTATTTGTAAGAAACAAAAAGGAGCGCCTATAACTTTTTTTAGCTAGAAGAGTTTTATGATGTTTTAATTCATAAACAGGTTTTATAGTTTTCTCACATGGCACATCTCGGTCACTTGAGTCTCATGGGTGTGCCCGGAGCCTATGGGATAGGGGGAGTCGGGATAGGTCGTATCAAATAGTTTCGTGGACTTTCTAATCCTCGCATGAGATGGCAGGAAGCAAATTGGCGACAGACTTAGGGATGACATAATTCATCATACCATGTTTTGCCGATGAAAATAAAAAAAGCGAGCCCTAAGTTGTTTCACAACGTAACTATATGTCACTGTGGATACTTTTAAGAGACGAAAATAATACAAAACGTAGCCAGAAGTATTTAGCAATGCAAATGCACGGTGCCATAAAATGTTTTTGGCAACGAAAATATATAAAGCAATGCCAACGAAGTTTAGCTACGCAACAAACGGCTCGTCATAACACCTTTTGAATGACGAAAATATAAAAAATAACGTAAAATTCATCTGGCTACGCAACAAATTGTGCGTTGGGAAACGTTTTTGGCGACGAAAATATAAACAACAACGCAAAATCCATCTAGCTACGCAACAAATTGTGTGTCAGGAAACTTTTTGGTGACGAAAATGTAAAAAAGAGCACAAAATCCACCTGGCTATGCAACAAATTGTTCATTGGGAAATGTTTTTGGTGACCCAAATATGAAAAAAAAAACTCCAAAAACGTATTGTGACGCAATCTATGTTTTGTCGTGAAAACATTTTGGTGTCAATTTTCTTAAAATTGTTGTCATTAGTATGTTAGAATTTAATTTTTAATATAATTTTATATTTATATGACAATAACTGAAAGCATAAAACCAATCAGTAATTAATAAAAGAAATCAAAATTATTATTATTATTATTATTATTTATTTTGTAAATACGAAAAGCACTATGGGGTAAATTGTTTTACATGTTTCCACTGTTGGTAGCTTAAGTTTGGTACTTGTTTGTTGGTGTTTAGAATCATTATTATTTATTATTATTATTATTATTATTATTATTAGGTTATTGTTCGTATTATTTTTTTATTATAATCAATTTATAATATTATTTTATATTTATATTTAAATGATAAATTTAGTACATTAAATTAATAATATTTATTTTGTGTAATACTAACATTTATAATGTATTACATGAATTTTTTTTATTACGAACCATCGGTCCAACCGGTTCAACCCGGCAGTTGGACATCTTCATTTTTATTATTTTTTTATATGTCATGTTAACGTCAGAATGACGTCATCACATTGACATCAGCATGATGACATCACGGTTCAACTTACAGTTGAAACGGTTTGACCGGCCAACCCAGTGACCTGATCGGGTCACTCCTCGGGTCGGGTTTTAAAACCTTGGCAATTATCCATATTCACGGCTGGATTCTAGCATAAGTGATATGAACATTCCATTTATACACCCTATTTCTATTACTTCATAAACGTAAATTAGGTCTACTAATATGAAGATATACAGTAGTGATTGATAAAAAAGGATAAAAACAATAAACCCGCCACTAAATTGATATCTTAATAATATTATTAATATTATTTAGGTTTAGGTTAATATAATAAACCCACCATAAAAAAAGATAAAAAGAATAAACCCGCCACTCAACTAATATCTTAGTATTATTATTATTATTTAGGTTTAGGTTAATATAATATTATCTTCAGCAACCAACCAGCTCACAATGCCCATAAACCCGTTGCCTAAAATGATCATGGTTGTGTTTGTTTTCCTATTCCTATCCTATCCTATTCCATGATCTCTTTATTAAAAAGAAAGTTACAAATAGCCGCCATTATATTCTTCTTCTTTCAATTTGTTCCCGCCAACATATTTTATCTCAGACTCTCTCTCTCTCTCTCTCTCTCTCTCTCTCTCTCTCTGTGGCGCTTCGATTCATTAAGGTATGAATCGCGTTGCTAAGGTTGGTAGGGAAACACAGCAAATTAAGGTTAAACATATTATTTTCGTTTCAAAAAAATTTGGAATTTTAATTCTTCTATTTATTTATTTATTTTTGTGGATTCAATTCATCGTTTCAACATTGTTGTTTGGTAATTTGATTTCTTTTTAGTAGCTAGAATTCTCTTTTTGATGATTTGCTTTATTTTGTAATATAATTAGGGATTTGTAATTTATTTTATGAAAATTGTTCATTTTAATTTCCATTTTATGGATTAAATTCATTGTTTTAACATTGTCGTTTTGTAATTTGATTTCATTATAGTAGCTAGAATTCGACAGAGTATAAACTTGGTTCTTGATTTCCCTTGTGTATGGTTCAAGTTGTTATTTGGCTAATTTGAGGGCAATTAGTGTTGATTAGTTTTTGTTTAATTTTAATTTATGATAGCAGTAGGATAGGGCTTTGTTAATAGTACAATTTAAGGTTTTTTTGTTTGTGTGTACTTTATAAGTTGAGATAATTTTTAGGCGGTGTAAGTTATTCAAAATTAGTAAAATTTTGAGAAACTAAGATACAATTTAGAAGTCAGAATCGGTTCTCATCTCATTAGGTTTGTTTTTTTTAATTATTTTTTATTTTTTAAATTTGAAAGCTGGTTTGATGGATGAAAAAAAAAAAAAAAAGGAAACATTATGATGACCATTTTATGTTAAATATTTCATGAACACAATTTTTCAAGTACTATACTAACTAGTTCAGCTTTATAAAACTATCCATGCATGATTAGCTAGCCAAAACTTTGATATTAATTATTTTATCTATGTTAGATGTTTAATAAGAATAGGAACAAGGGTAAAAAAAAAACGACATCAAGCATGAATACTTCTCATAATACTCATATTTCGTCAACTCCTATGGCATCTGCTTCTCCGGCATGGACTCCTCTGACATTGAGTCCTTATTCGACTCCTCCGGCTTTAATACATATTACACCTATCAGTCCTATTGGAGATGATAGTATATGATGTAGTATTTGTATATGTTAATGTTTGAAATTATTTTATTTTATTCATTATTAATATTGAATGTAAATTTTTAAATATTGCAAGAGCCTCCTCTTTCAAAGAAGAAAGTACATTTGACGACATGTGGAGTAGGCACCAAAGATATTGTCAAGGTCTCTGGGAAGATTAGAATTGTGATGGATTCTGAAACTGGGAGACCCACATGTTGTTAGAGTCATAAAAGTGACTCTATTTTGAAGATAAAAAGACCCTTTGTGTAATTAAATTGAAGTTATATTGAGACAATTAAAGAATTTATGAATTTATTCACAAAAAATTGCATCCTAATGTTTTCTAATGAATTTAGCATATTTGGAATGAATTTGGAAATGGTGTGATTTGATATTAGGTTGTGCGTGGTTTATGGATTAGAGGTGATTTTGTCTCATTTATGTTGTTCAGGGGGTAAAATGTCATGTTTTCAAGGGGTTGATTTTGTCACTTTTTAATCATGTAGGGACTAGAAAAGTTTGCCATATTTTGTATAAAATGAAAGCCAAAGGTCATAGATTGGTGGCTGCTGCCCACCAAAACCCTTCACATTCTCTGATCAAACGCCGACGACTCTTCCTCTCCCATTTTTGGCAACGTTCCAGCTTTCTCTTGCACTGATCATCATCATCCCGCACTCACCACCATGATTCGCGCATTTGCCGGCGACATTTTGTCTTTTAGCCATTGTTGGGCCACTTTTCGGTGATCTCCGATGACTTTTTCACTTCCCTGGTGGCCGATCTACCTTCCCCACACTCAGATCCACCTTTCTCTAAGCTCCATCAATGCCAAAATTGCCGGAATCCACCATCGCTGCCGCCGCGCCTTTTCAGCTTCCACGCAAGTTTTTGCTCACTTTCCGACAACCTTTCATCTCCCCAGGGCCTGATTCGAACTCCTCATCACCTGAGCTTTCCATTGGTACCTTCGGATCCCATTTTTGCCACCATTTCCCGGAAGACCCGCCGAAAAACTTACGTATTCTGGCGAGTTGCGACTGTTGGTATTCCAGGAGTTCTGTTGGTCTTTTTCACCTCCTCATCGCATCTTCCAGCTGCAGGTCACTTGCTCTTCGCCATGACTAGCTTCGTTTCCACCACTCTAGCCTCCGTCGACACCACCATGAGCGGCTGAGCTCTCGGTTGTCTGTTACGGTGTAGGTGAGATCGAGATTAACACCCATGACTCTCCTCAACAGCTCTCGACTAGTTGGATGAGCCCGATTGTTGGACATTTGATTAAGTATTGTGTATCGGACTATGTTTGTTTTCGTTTCATGATTCATTACGATATTATAATGTAGTTTGATGTGCGATTTGTGATTATTGATGTTGTCCATTGAGATTAGTTTTTGATATAAAACCTATTGCACGATAAATGTTGGTTTGAGATAATTAAATGTTGAGTATTGCTCTAAATTACTTCGCATCGATTGTAATCGAGTTATATTTGCATTTAATGCAATTTCTACTTATGCTACATTGATTGTGTAGTTGGTTGATTTGATGATACGTGTTGATGAATTGTATTTGTTAATGATATACCAACTAGTGCTAATGACTTGTGGAGTTTTCAGTAGTCAAAGATAGTCTTTAACTAATCGAACTTGAGCAATTGGGTGAGACAAGATAGACTATACCTAGAGTGCCAAAATGCAATTTTATTGGTTTACCTTGCCTTGTAGGTTTAGGGGATCGTAGAGTGTGGAGGAGAATTGTGAGAGTTGGTCTTGAGTAGAACTGAATCCGTAGCGGCAACGCTTTTAATTTTGTGTTTTAGTTAGCAATTTATTTGATGCTTTTAATTTCCTGTAATTAATTAGTTTCCTTAGTTTTAATCAATTAATTCATCAATTTCTCTTTGGTTAACTCAAATATACATTAGGTCGTCAGTCTTTGCTCCTTGTGGATTCGACACTGCTTACTGCTAACTACGATATTTATGATTAATTTTGCGACCATGATGACCAGCTTGACAAAATTTTTAGCTTCAAAGTGACTGTCAAGTGAATGTGGGTTTTTGGTATGAACCATGGCTCCACATTAGGCTAAAAAGTGGATGAAGATTGACCTTGATGATAAAAAGTTGATTATGACTCATTTATTGGTAAACTTGTTTTTAATTTTATTAATTACAAATATATTGATTTTTTTTTGGTAGACAAAGTTTGATATTGATTTGAATGATCCTTAAGTAACTTAATTGTCTTATGGGTAGGGCTTATTGCAATAATCATTATGATCATGCCCAGTATTTTCGAAGCTTTGAGGATCCTAAAGAAGTGCGGTGACATCCTTATAAAGGCATGCGACCAGGAGATTGGGATTGGTTATGCACACTTTTTGCTAGCGAAGATTATCAGGTAATAATTTTTAATATTTATGATTTTTATTGGTAACGTTACGTGGATGATTTATGCTCAGTTACTTAATTATTATTTAATGCTTATTATTGAAATATTATCTAATATTTATTTTGGCGTAGCTAAAATATTATTATATATTTCATTATGCATCATTATTCAATATGCATAAACTTTTGAAAGTAAACAAGGCCAATCGTGCTAAGTTGTCGTATAATCATTATGGTGGGTCAAAACCCTTTGTTTTTCAACAAACAAATAATTCAGAGGTTTGAAATATATATTTAATGTGTATATTGTAATTGCTATTTGATAAGAGTGTAATTTAGATATTTTTATTCCTTCCATATTATGTTTTTTGTTATGTTTTATGCCTAGTTGAGCTGATTAGAGTTTATTTTGTAAGTTTGGCATAGTTGGATAGACTTTAGGAAATAATTGAGAAAAGATTAGGAAATTCCAGATTTTCCAGATTTTTCGTTATTCTGACTAGTGCTACGTTTTTCAGGTTTTTCAGGGAGCTAGATTCCTCGATTGCAAAAGTGTTCTTCAGAGAAATTAAANGGTTATGCGCACATTTTGCTAGTGAAGATTATCAGGTAATAATTTTTAATATTTATGCTTTTTGCTGGTAACTTACGTGGATGATTTATACTCAGTTGCTTATTATTTAATGCTTATTATTGAAATATTATCTAATATTTATTTTGGCCTAACTAAAATATTGTTATATGCATCATTATTCAATTTTCAAAAACTTTTGAAAGTAAACAATGCCAACCGTGCTAAGTTGCCATACAATCATTATGGAGGGTCAAAACCCTTTGTTTTTCACTGAACAAAAAATTCAGAGGCTTGAAATATTTATTTTTGAATAATTTTTTATTTAAAGTGTATATATTGTAATTGTTATTTATTTGTTTGTTTTTTTAATATTAATTGTCTTTTATTTGTTTATTTTTTGAATATTATGATCTTTTTAAAGGCCAACTCCAAGGGGAGGAGCATTTATTCCATGACACTCATTTTAGCCGTAAAAGAAATACTTGGATAAATGATGAAGCCCAGGTTTGATATGAAAGTATTATGTAGTGTATTTCATTTTTTTTGTATAAAAGTTTATTATATTTTTATATTATATTTATATTATAACCTAATACCTTTTATTTTTTAATTTATAAAATTTTATTATTTTTATTTATATATTTGTGTGTATGTACATATATATTATTTTTGTAAGAACAAATGAAGAGCATTCTCAATTAAGAGCCTAAAGAAGGTTCTCAGCCACCTACTCAATTAGAGATCACTCAACGGGTTTTAGGAACAAAATCTGGTTATTATCGTGGATTGGGTTATAGTCCAAAACCACTTGCATCTTCTAAAACTTCAAGGTGAGCCAATCAAGAAGTTTTAGAGGAACTCACACACTTGCGTGAGGAGGTGCAAGAACTACGAGGTATAAGGGAAGAATTTTGCCAATATAGGCAAATGATGGAGAAGATGCAATAGTTCATCTCAGTTAATATGGGTTCTTGTTCTACTAGCTCACAGACATTTCCGGGCCAATTTCCACCAGATCCTCTACCACCTGCAACAATTTGAGTTTTTATTTGTCACTTTTTGTTGAATATTAACAATTTAGTCAACTTTATATATTTTTAACTTTTTATTTGAAAACAAACATATATAGTTCTATAATATATTTGGTTTGATATATTTGTGTGACTTCAATTAATTACATTTTAGAATTAAATTTTAAAATGTCTAAGATAAATTAAATATTATTTAATCATATATTATAATATGGGCGACAACAATTATGTTTCGATGTTGTAGACTTTTAGCTATGAAATACATTTATCGTTCAAAAGTTTTGCTGATGACTTTTACATTTCATTGCTAACAGTTTCAAGTGACGAAATATAAAGTACGGTTGTGCTATACTTTAAACGACACATATAGAGATTACCTCGCTATTAACTTTAGGCGACAAAACATTTCTTCACTGTATACTTTAAGCGACACACACAATTATGATGTCGCTAATAACTTTATGCAACAAAAATGTATATTTCGTCACGGTATTTCATAAGCAAGAAAAATTCACATTTTGTTGCGGTATACGTTAGGCGACACAAACACACATCTCGTCGTAGTATAGTGTATGTGATATAATAGATAGTACATCGCCATTAACTTTAAGCGACGACAACTAATATTTCACAAGTAAATAGTTTTAGCGATGAAAATGGTATAGGCGACAATTTTTTGGTTTGTTGCCAAATTCAAGGACGAATTTTAACAAATCATCATCTAAAATAAAGTGCGACACGTCTTCTGCGATAATCATGGTGATGATTTTCTTCCATCGCTAAACATATACCACAACGATTTCTAATTTTTTAGCAACGAAAAAATTCGTAGCTAAATAAAGGTTTTATTGTAGTGACGCGCGCACGCGCACACACACACACATATATATATATATATATATATGCTACATTTACACCATTCTTTTATACTATTTTTTACATATGTCACAATCACATAAATTCTATTATAATATTAAAAATTCAAAATAATTAAAAATTTATGTAATTATGGCGCACACACACACACACACACACACATATATATATATGAGTAATGCTACATTTACACCACTCTTTTATACGATTTTTTACATATGTCACAACCACACAAATTCTATTATAATATTAAAATTTTAAAATAATTAAAAATTTGTGTAATTGTGGCGTATGCCACATCATAATGTAATGAATATAGTGTAAACGTAGTACTATTATATATATATATATATATATATATATNGGTTTAATATTACATTACGTGCATATATATAATAAATTTTATAAGATGGTCAGCAATAACACATTAACGATCAAGGAGACTTTGAATAGCAAAATTAATAAATATATTTTGTTTTAATATTACATTACGTGCATATATATAATAAATTTTATAAGATGGTCAGCAATAACACATTAACGATCAAGGAGACTTTGAATAGCAAAATTAATAAATATATTTTGTCAAATAGATCTATCAAGAAGGTCGGGTTTCGCTATAAAATTTCAAGTTGTAGTGTTGAAACGAACACAGGAAATATCTGGTTATTTTAAAGTCTCTCCCATTCCCCTTCTCCGCCTGTTTTTCCTCTATCAAATCTAAATAGTTTGTGAAGAAGTAAATAATGTCCGAATCTAGAAAGCAATTGGAAGGGAAAGTAGCCATAATCACAGGTGGCGCTAGCGGAATTGGGGAGGCTACGGCCCGTGTTTTCGCTGAACACGGTGCTCGTATGATCGTGATCGCTGATATCCAAGACGATCTCGGCCAACAAGTAGCTGCATCAATTGGAGCAGACAAGTGCACGTACATGCACTGCGATGTTTCAAATGAAGAACAAGTCAAGGCATTAGTTGATTCAACTGTCCAAAAATATGATGGACTGGATATCATGTTTAGTAATGCCGGGGTTTTAAGTGCCTCTGAACAGACAGTCCTAGACCTTGACTTTTCAACCTTCGATCGTCTCTTTGCGGTGAACGTCCGTGGCATGGCCGCATGCGTGAAACATGCAGCACGTGCGATGGTTGAGGGGGGAGTTAGAGGGAGCATAGTGTGCACGGCCAGTGTTACCGGCAGCCGTGGAAGTGTAAGGATAACTGACTATCACATGTCGAAGCACGCGGTGATTGGATTGGTTAGGTCAGCAAGCACGCAGCTCGGAGTGCACGGGATTCGGGTGAACAGTGTATCACCGTTCGGAGTGGCGACGCCGGGTGTGTGCAAGTCGCTCGGTGATATGGAAGCTGAAGAAGTTGAGAAGCTTTCTGAGCCATATCCGTGCCTTAAGGGGATTATTGTGAAAGCAAAGCATGTGGCAGACACTGTGTTGTTTCTTGCATCGGAGGATTCTGCATTTGTGAGTGGGCATGACCTAGTGGTGGACGGTGGGCTTTTATCTAAAATGCTGTAATTTTTTTACCTACCTACCAAAATAAGGCTTAAACCCAAGGCCATATAGAGAAATTAATGTTTGTTGAGTTGGAAGCAAGATGTAATTGGCAATATATATATTTTGTATTGATTCCCGGGTTATAAGGTTCCTAAACAAGACGAGCATCGTTCTGACTGTTTAGAACGGTTGATCAGCTCAATTAATTGGTTTGTTAGATGCAATTTCTCTAATTCATATATCGTTATCTACAAAACTTTCGATAACAGGATTCATTTAATGTAAGATGAATATGTATAGAGTGGAATTAAATGATAGGCAATCTAAACTGTGGCGAGAGAGAGCTGCGCTTTACGGCAATATGTATGAAGATTGTTTAAGCAATCCAATTATATTGAATCATGTTGGAGAAAAATTGAATTGTACGAATATCAGTAATTTCAACAGACTGAATACTTGAATTATTACTATTGAAACCAAAAGACGTAATATCTGAAAACAAAAAAAAAAATCTCTCAATTACAATCAAAGGAAAACTGTTCCACTGCAACACATTCTAAACTGGAAGATACAGATATTCAGGTTGTTTGTGCCATAGATAATAAGCAGCATAAATCCACCGAGGATGGACCAAATATTTTATCTCTAGTTCTGCCCATTCATAATCCTCAATCTTATTGTTTGATGACACCAAATGTGTAACCGAAGAGTCAATCCTGGTTTTGCAAGTTGCTCCCATCTCCTCTGCTCTGCTCCAAACTATAGCTGCATCAGCTCCAACATCCTTAAAGAATAGAGTACACCCTATCAGAATATTTCCACGAATTTTTCCTAACAATGTTCTAACATCTTGGGCACCAAGATTTGTTGGATCTTCAAAGAATAATCAGTGGATTTGTTTTAGAACTCCAAGAACGTTTGCAAGTGCCCCGTTAGTTTCATTTTCATCGGTCCTCATCACTGAGAAAGATTTATGATCAAACCTTTGATCTCTATAATAATTATATCTTCCCATAACTATCAAGTTCTCTTTATGCTCACTCCATGCACTCTCGGTATCATCAAGAATAACTATACCTCTCTCCTGTCCCAACACTAAATCCAGGCTCTTTTTTCCTTTTTGTTTCGAATCATCCCGCGAAATTATTCTTGACTTGATGAAGTATTCGCATTTAGGATCAAGCAACATAGCCACTCCCTCTGCATAGTATCGATAACCCATAGTATATATGTAAAGTTCGAACATGCTGCTGGCTTCTTTTAAAAACGTTCGAAGATAGGGTCTCAGTTTGACAATGAATTTGTCATCTATCTTAAACAGGTCGCCGTCTGATGTATTTTCCAAAGAATCTGCACGCCTCTTCAAATATTTCTCCTCATGGGTTAATTTATGGATGCGTTGTGAATGAAGCAATGTATGATCTAAATCAAGAACTAACTGAAGCTTTCTTTGGCTAAACAAATTCAAAGAGTTTAATTCTTTCGACTGACAAATTTCAGGGTTGCTAAACCTAAAACCACCGAGCACAAGATCAGATCCTACACCAAACCCTTCCTTCATATTTTTCCCACAACTGACGCACCATCCTCTCAGAACCACAGAATGTAAACATGTATTGTTTGAAGGAGAAAGAGATTTAGAAACTACCTGATAATTGCTCATGACTACGCCCATTGTGAAAAGAAAGTGTTTTTGATTAATGAATACAGAGCAAAACACGGCTTTCTAAGTTTTCATTTATATAGGTGAATTTATAATCCTAATTGGTTTCGGATTAGGATTAGGAAAGATTAGAGTTTAGCTACATGAGTACTTCCTGGAAATTCATCACGTCTAAAACACCTCCTTCCATTAAACAAAAAAACTGAAAATTTAAATACAATTATCAATTGCCAAAGGAGATGAAACATTCTATTTATTTATTTAAGTTTGTATATGCTAAGACAAATTGCATTTAACAAACCAATTTATATAGCTTAGTCAGATCAATCTTGTCTTGTTTACGAACCTTATAATATATTAATATGTAAATATTTTTCTGTACAATACTTTGATTAAAAGGGTTTCTTTTGTTTAACCATCTTATTTCTCTATGAAAATTGTAATTATAATTCAGAAATAATTCTAATAAAGGTGAGTTTGTAATCCTAATTGGTTTGGGATTAGAATTAGAGTTTAATTGAATTTGATAAAAGGGTTTTTTAAAGGTTTATATATCACTAATTCTAATTGGCTTCTATTAGCTAGGATTTATTTTGTGTAGCATTCATTACTTGCCACGTCTACTTCATCTTTAATTACGTTTTGGGGCCTAATATTACCCCAGTATTAAATGTCAATAACGGAGTTACGTATAAAATTAATTTCTTATCTTATAATTTTGTTGGTGATTTTATTGTTTATATATATACACAGATACAATGATCATATCTTATAATTTTTTTACAAGCATTTATTTAATTATAACCTTAGTTTTACAGACAGTACTCCTTTTATTTGGCGCATGTATTATACCCTTGAATAGGAAAACATCAATGTTTTTCACGAGTTTCTTTATTTTTTATATAAAAAAATTATTAAGTAGTTGGTAGGGACGTAGGGTTGGCAATTTATGTGGTGGGGATGGCCATCGGTATGGGTTTTTATACAGTAGACCTTCAGCATCACCCACCTCCAACCCAAGAGTTGATTCAAGATTTCTTATTCGACAAGGTCGGATGCTTGACACTAGACCTGGCAATCTTTTACCTGTACCCGCGGGTCCATGGGTACATAGGTAAAACAGGTGGATACGAATGTCCATAATATTTGTCTATTTCAAAAATATCCATACCCGGCCCACCTGTAAAAATTGCGGGCGGGTCGGGTAATGCCTGCGGCTACCTACACAAAATAAAAATTAAAATTAAAACAACAGGCCTAGCCTCTCCTTTCAATTCTACATTAAGGTAGTTTATTAAAAAGATATTTGGAGTTAAAATTTAATTAAAAGACTATGTAGTTTGTAAATGTTAACTAAATAGTCTTATTTTTTATTAAGCTTAATTAAATATGATTAGGGGTTAATTAGGATTAATGAATAATTATGTAATCTTTTAAAAATTATAATATGTCTCCAAATAGTCGAAATTCTTGCAAATAAACCCAAACACCTTATTCTTCTTCCTCCCGCCACGTTAACGCATTCCTCCGCCATTAACATCTTCTCCAACACAGATCCTTCTCCTCCTCTTCCTCCTCCTGACATTTCTTCCAGGTATGTGTATCTCCCTTTCGATTTCATATTTCGATTTACAAAGATTTGGGTTACGATTTTGATTTAGCATGGATTGGGTTTGAGTTATGATTTTGATTTAGTTGTTTAGGTTGTTGGGCTATGTTTGATGTAATGGAAGTTGAAAGGAGTAAAATATGTTGAAAATTTGTTCTGGGCATGTGTTCTGGGTATGATGGATCAATTGTAGGTAGAGATGACTGAAAATGTGTTCTGGGTATGATGGATCGCTTAAGCGATCTGATACGTCTAGTAATGCAGCAGATAGATCGCTTAAGCGATCAGGTATGTGGCATAAGATCGCTTAAGCGATCTGCTAAAAGTCTGGTGTATAGGAGCAGATCGTTTAAGCAATTAGTAAATGGCATAAGATCGCTTAAGCGATCAGTAAATTGCATAAGATCGCTTAAGCGATACACCAGACCATATAAGCGACTGTGCAGATTCTTTTTAAAATATTTGAACCCTTAGTACAGCATTTAAGAATATTTTTTTTCTTGCATTACAGGTAGTTGGCTATTATTACACATGGGACAAGTTGTTTTGGGTGTTGAATATTTTGGTGGGTGGGTGGAGGAAGAAAGTAGCTGGAAGTGGATTGGGAAGAGCAAAGAAGTTATACCAATTGTTGTGAGCATAGAGGTTAGTTTTGATGAGTTGATTGATGAAATAATTAGAAGAGGTGATTTGAGTTGCTCGCGTAGTGATATAGTTGTGAAGTATGTTTTAAGCAGAGTTCCTGAACATTATAAGGTACCTCCTGCTATATTAAAGTCAGATGAAAGTGTGAAGTTATGTATGATTGATGTGGCCGATAATGGTTCGAGGCCGATTTTAAGGGTTTCTTTTGTAGAAAAACCGTTGGAAGTTGGTTCAAAGGAAGGGGATAACGAGGAAGTAGGCAGAGATTTGCTTGGTTTTAATTTGAACTACGAGGCCATTGATTTGTTAGTTGAAAAATCAAGAGTAGACGGTGAATTGGGTGGTGAGGAGGACACTGTAGAAGAGGTTGGTGATGGGGGCAGAATGAAAAGGTTGAGGAGGAGGACCCCGTAGATGTTCCCACAGATGTAGAGATTCCTTTAAATACAAATTATGCAAAAGGCGTAGATTGTGAGGAAGAAAACACTATTGTCGTTTATGTAGGTTCAGAGGGGGCAATTGGAGGTAGTAGTGAATCAGCTCATGTTTTTACGGATGGATCGGAGTTACGCATAGGGTATTTATTTGACAACAAAGAGGAAGTGATGAAGAAGCTAAAACTTGTTGCCGTGAGAGGTAATTTTGAGTTCATCACCAAAAAGTCAAATTCATTGGCTGTGACGGTTGCATGTCGTGACCGAAAGTGCAAGTGGCGGGTTTATTGTAGAAGGTTGGCGGAGTCGGAAAAATTTATTCTTAGCACATATACCCGTGAGCACACATGTGGTTTGGGACATATTTCAGGTGAGCATCGACAAGCGTTCGCTGATGTTATTGGACAATTTGTCAAAAGTCGGTTCGTTGAAGGGAAAGGTCCATCTCCTAAAGACATTCAGAGACTAGTGCGCATAGAGTTGGGATGTACTGTTAGTTACTAGAAATGCTGGAAAGGGAGACAACATGCACAAGATTTTGTGAGGGGCACGCCAGAGTACGGGTACGCAGTATTAGAAGTGTACCGTTATATGCTTGAGTTGACAAACCAAGGTAGCAAGACAGTTTTGAAGTGGGATAGGAATATGATTTTTAAATATTTTTTTGTTGCTTACGGTTCTGCTATAAGGGGTTTTGTAAACATGAGAAAGGTGTTAGCTGTTGATGGCTGCTTTCTGACGGGAAAGTATAGAGGTACATTGTTGGTGGCCACTGCATAGGACAGCGAGAATCACACATATCCTGTTGCATGGTGTGTGGTTGACTATGAGAATGACGAGTTGTGGACTTGGTTTTTTTAGCAATTACGTACGATAGTGCCTGACAGTGACGAGTTGTGCATAATATCCAATAAACACAACTCTATAAAGAAGGAGATTGCCACTATTTACCGTTAAGCACATCATGGATTCTGTATGAGGCACCTTAGTGAGAACATAAAACAAAAGTTTAACTGTGTTGGCCTCCTTCGGACATACTACATGGCAACAAAAGCTTATCGGGTTGATGAGTTCGAGGAGCACTTCTAGCAAATTCGAATCAAGGATGATAGAGTTGCTAAGTATCTTGAGCATGATGTTGGTTTCCAGCGATGGAGTAGAGCTTACTTTCCTAGAAGAATGTTTGATGTCATGACCACGAATATAACGGAGTCCATAAATTCGAAGTTATTAATAGAAAGAGAGTTTTCAATAGTTGCACTTTTTGATGCAATCCAAAGGACATTGTCACGATGGTTCCATGAGCGTTGTACAAAGTCAGATAATTTTACTACAACCCTTGTTCCGTTAGCTAAAAAATTATTGCGAGAACGTATAGAACTATCAAATGCACTGTTTGCCTATCCTCTTAATGCTCAAGAGTTCACTGTGCGCGGCTATGGTCCAGATGCCCTAGTTAACCTTGTTAGTAAAACTTGCAACTGTAAAGTGCTTGACATTCAACGTTTACCTTGTTCTCATCCACTAGCAGCACTGAAACACCAACGGAAGCCAGATTTTGGTTCAAGAATTTACATGGAACTTTGCTCCCCTCTCTATATGGCAGATCACTACATGCTAACTTATTCAAAAACAATATATCCAGTGCCTCCAGAAGAGCAGTGGGTAGTGCCACCAGAGTTGGCTAACATTATCATCCATCCGCCATTCAAGAAGATAGTAAAGGGGAGAAAAAGAGTTAAGCGTATTCTATCAGCCTCTAAGGTTCCCCGGAAGATGAATAAGTGCTCAATTTGCAAGCAACCTGGCCACAAGAGAAGCAGTTGCCAGAAGTAATCACATGCAGATCTAGAAAATTAGGTTCGAAGAAGGATAAAATTCAGGGAGTTGCGAAGGCCAACCGTTGATGAGTTATTGTTTTCAATTATTAATGTTTTAAATTTTATTGTTTCCTTTAATAAATCATTCTTTATATTTAGTATTCTTGTTACATGACCTAAATATTTGTTGGTGATTTTAGTTTGGAATTAGGTTGTCAAATTGAGGAGAAAGTATGGAATTAATACGTGCTAGTAATTTTAGTTTGTCAAAATTCACGAGAAAAGCTGGAAAGTATATATTGCCCATGATCGCTTAAGTGACTAAGTATATCGCTTAAACAACAAAGGGTTTTTCAAACAGGATCGCTTAAGCGATCGAGCACCTGGGCAGATATTGCTTCTGCCAATCACACGATCGCTTAAATGATCCACGATCGCTTAATCGACCAAGACAAAAAGACAAGAATCGCTTAAGCGATATTACGGATTGCTTAAGCGATCATGTACCTGGGCAGATTGATTATGCCAATCACATGATTGCTTAAGCGATCCATGATCGCTTAATTGACCAAGTGAAAAAGAAAAGAATCGCTTAAGCGATATCTACGATCGCTTAAACGACCTTGTGTAAACGAAGTTCCTTTTAGTACGATCACTTAATCGACCAAAGAAAAATTTTAAAATTTAACAAATACACCCCTACCTACCCACGATGCCAGATTCCGGTCACCACTGCTGGAATCCTACCGGGAAAGGGCATTACGATGCACAGCGATCGGATCAGGCGGATAGGGTGTCGATATGGCTTTTTCCAGCCAGATTGATCACGGATATGGTCGAAAAAGGCCAGATCACGGCCAGATCTGGCCGTCGACAGACGAAAAAGTCCACATCTAGCCGTTTGCGATGGCCAAATATATGGCCGTCATTTTCGGTCAACGATGCCCAAGATTTGGCCGTCGTTGACCATCAACGTCAGCCATTTCTTTGAAAGTCAATGACGGCCAGATGTGGCCTTTTTCGATCAGATCCACAGTGGATCTGGCCAAAAAATGTCACATCTGTGAATTACCGGTCGTTTGTAGCTGTCGGTGGTAGCCAAAATCTGGGAAGTTGGGTGGGTGGGGGTGTTTTTATTAATTTTTAAACTTTTTTAGGCGGTATTAATGAAATTAATTCACTTAATGGGTCTAAAAATAATTAAAAAAATACTAAGATTTCCTAAATAATTAAACAAAGAAATATTTTGGGAATAGGATTTGTAATATTTATAAGAATATTCAACCAAACGCACCCTTTATGTTCTGAACAAAGAAGAAGAACATATGTTCACTAAGATTCCATAGTTACCTTTGAAATATAATAACGGTCATGATCCACTGAACGAATCGTAAACCCCATATGTTTAGCATAGACATAAACATTCTACACCTTATATGTTTCATACTAACGTAAAAGAACTATATGTTTAATATAAATATAATAACAGTCATAGTCCACTGAACGAATCGTAAACCCCATATGTTTAGCATAGACGTAAACATTCTACATCTTATATGTTTCATACTGACGGAAAAAAACTATATGTTTAATATAAATATAATAACGGTCATAGTCCACTGAACGAATCGTAAACCCCATATGTTTAGCATAGACGTAAACATTCTACACCTTATATATTTCATACTGACGTAAAAGAACTATATGTTTAATATAAATATAATAACGGTCATAGTCCACTGAACGAATCGTAGACCTCATATGTTTAGCATAAACGTAAACATTCTACACCTTATATGTTTCATACTGACGTAAAAGAACTATATGTTTAATATAAATATAATAGCGGTCATAGTCCACTGAACGAATCGGAAACCCTATATGTTTAACATAGCGTTAATCGCTTAACCGATGCTCTAAAATACAATAAGTAATATCAGAATACATAGGATCACTTAAGCGATCCTTTGTATTTACACAATCGGTTAAAAGATCCGTCTATATTGTTTAAGCGATTCTTTGCTTTTACTCCTGGTCGCTTAAGCGATCGGTAATCATTTAAGCGATCGGTAATCGTTTAAGCGATCTAGTCTGCGGCAAATGCCCAGATCGAAAATCGCTTAAGCTATCCATTTGTATCGCTTAAGAGATTTTCGTAAAAGACTCTTGATCACTTAAGCGATTTGAGATCGCTTAAGCGATCTTGGCCAAGGCAGAATGAATTTGCCCAGATCTATGATCGCTTAAGCGATCCATTTGTATCGCTTAAGCGATTTTTGTAAAAGACTCTTGGTAGATCGCTTAAGCGATCTTGTCCGAGGCAGAATGAATATCTGCCTAGATATAAGATCGCTTATGTATCGCTGAAGTGATTCTTCCTAAAAGAGTCTTTGTCACTTAAGCGATTCGGGATCGCTTAAGCGATATTTTCCGAGGCAGAATGAATATCTACCCAGATGGGTAATCACTTAAGCGATCTTATGTATCGCTTAAGCGATGCTTCGTAATAGACTCTTGGTCGCTTAAGCGATTTGAGATCGCTTAAGTGATCATTTCTGAAAAAGTCTTAGTCGTCTAAGAGATATATGTGGTCGATCATATACGTAATTGTTTGTACCATGCCATTCTTTAAGTTAATTAATTTCGAAATGACTGTGATTGGGAAACATTTGTACATTACTCATTTCCCTCCCAAATCCGAAAAGAACTTGTATCGCAAAATTAAGTAATTTATATTAATCTAATTCATCACAAATCAAAATATAAGAGACATCAATGTAACCTGTTTATCGAAACACAAAATAAAAAATAGGCATGGGATGCGGCAAATATCGAAATATTTGGACAAGCTAACCATTAGCCCCAACTATGGTGAATCAAATAATCACACCAGTACATCACATGTTGTAGTGATACACAAAATGAAACAAAACGCTAAAAAACCATTATCCAACTTGGGTGAAGCAAATGATCACACCATACATAGTAAATTCAAACTGCTAATGAGATATCTTATGTGGACAAACAAAAATATCTCCCAAATGTCAGATCCAATTCTTTACAATGATTCTGTAGGCACAAGGCTTTTGGCTGCCGCAAGAAGAGTCACAACACAATGATCTGGACTTGAGAATTTCCTATACACTGCCTTTAATTTACTTTTTGATGCCAAAGAGTTTAATGTCACTAACACCTTTGCACAATCCCTTTATTGTAGATGCCTCCTCTTGTTAACCAGCCTTTGAGAAGTTTTCGAATTCTGTTTGCCAGCAACCTCTCTGAGATCATTGTTTAGTACCATGCCTTCCCAGCAGCCTTTATTGCAGATGCCTCCTCTTGCCAACCAGCCTTTGAGAAGTTTCTTCTCATTATTTGCCAGGAACCTGCAAAATTATCCGGCACACACCTACAGACACATCAACTTTTGTAAATAAAAAAAAAACACGTAAAACAGTTATAGAGTGGGTAGGTGAGAAGTTCACTCAGTCCGTCTCTTTCAGTAAAGCTCCATATAAGCATGACACCTGCAGCATCATCACCACAACCCAAGTATCAACATCAACATCACATAAACTAAAAAATTCAAAGTCCAACTTTCATATTTCGTCATTCAAGCCAAACATCGGGGTGTTGGTCATGTCAAACTCGATAAATTTCAGGGCATATGTCCTACATTCAGCACTACAATAGGAAGAAGACATTAACATTAGAATAAACTTATAGAACAATTGTATTATGTAAGTTAGTTTTATACAAAATATACCTTGACTCATTTATTGGGTCGATAGAGCACTTAATTGGCCACTTTTTGGTTAGTACTTGATCACCCAAGTGCCCAAACATCCCGCTGTCACGCAACAACTGCAGGAACAACCTGGACAGTGGCTCCAACTCGACCTCCAACTGCTTGTCTCGACAAATAGTTGGGTTGCAATCAAGTATCTTCAGCACCCTCTTCTAGATGCGCAATGACTGATATCCAGTGCATCTATTTGATGAGGATGATGCAGTACACTCTTTTAACAAAGGCTCAACCGTGGCCATATTTGGGCCGATGCCCCCGTATATACTGCATAATCTTATCATCAAAATGAAAATCATCAGGGATGCAGTCCAACTGTTATGGGGCCAATCTTTTTCGCTTTAGTTCTTTTGCTGCACCACTGGCAACGACATTTTTAATTAAAGTGCAATATGCTGAAACAAGCATTTGGCCAAACGCCACATCGGTGATGGCACAATCGGGATACAGTAGATCACCATCAGTAGTCTATCATAGCCTCATCAGTGCCAATATCTCATTAGTGTGCTGCATCAAATAAAAACAACAAGATAAGTATGGAAAACATAGGCAAAAATAAGGAAAATTAAGTGAAAATAACTCACTGAGTCCTCAAACCACGTGCCCATCGTCAACAACTTTTCAAATCATTCCCGGGGATAATCCCCTATCTTATATTTTATATGGGCATTACTTCATAATCCATTGTAATAGGCATAGAAGAGTTTTTTCCTTTTCCTCTATTGGTCTATACAAATCGACATTTGAGTCCATTTTCGCTTGCCCATTTCCTCCCCTTTCCTCCATTTTTACATCCCGGCTTCCTTCACCTCCCACCTCGCCCTCCTCCATTATCACCGCCCCACTTCCTCCACTAACCTCCTTAACCTCCTCTATTTCTGGTTCTTCCTCCATTTGTTTCTTAATTTTCTTCTTCTTTACCTGTGTCGCTACCATGTAAGGCGATTTCACAAACTTGCTCTTTCAGCTCTCTCTTTTCAGCCCAGTTTGCACTTCAACCGCCTTTAATTCTCCACCAACTTCCTCCTCCACTGTACCAACTTCTTCTTCCATTGTACCTACTTTCTCTCCCAGCTTATCCACTTTCTCCTCCACCCTTTTCATGCGTTCTTTTATCTTGTCAAACCTGTCATAAACGGCTGTTGTAAAACTCTCAAACAGGCTGTTTATGAGGTCAACCACCTCATTCTCCCGACATCGATGTCTCGGCAAAGCGATACTTGTTGTACCAGTTTGCTGAGGCATACGATCCTCTTCCTCCCTCTTCTCCTCCTCATCCTCAGGCCTCCCGCTGATTAGAGCTTCATCATCCTTGGCATCAACCACGTTGTCAAGTAGTGGCCCTGCAACTGCCGTCACATTCATGACCCCTTTTATGTCTGGCATCAGGCGGTCTATCTGTTCACCCCTTTCATCCTCCAGTGCTTTGAAAGATGTGACATAGTCCTCTTCCGCTTCATCCCCAGTAGCGGTGAGAAAAGAACGGACGACTCCCTGTAATAAGAAACAAAATCAATCAGATTGAAGCGACAGTTTAAAGTAACTGCATATTCAAAGTTTAATCCTTTAATCTTACCCTAGCCGCTTCAATCTTAATGTCTATTTGGTCGTAGTCCCAATGGATACACCTCTCGACATGCCACTGCAATATCTTAGAAATTGCACATCCAAACTGTTGCTTCTCCTCCCCCCCCCCCCCCCCCCCCCCCCCCCCCCCCCCCCCCCCCCCCCCCCCCCCCCCCCCCCCCTTTTTAGAGAAGACAAGGATGGCCTCATACATCCAAGCCTACATTGTAAAAAAATAGTCCATATCATAATTCAAACACATATATTATAAAAAAAATATAACAAAAAGCTATTAATATTTACATGCATTGCCCATAGGAAGCCAAACAAATTTTACGTGCTTGGTTTATCCTTCCTAGCCCATTGGGCCTGCTCTAATGCCATGTCTGGGTTTTTCAGGCTGTTGATGGTTCACTCAAATGATATCCGTCCCCACGGATAAGAATTAAAGAACTCCAAGTCGCTTGCAAACAACAACCAATCATTCTCAACAGCTTTTGTTGAGTCACCAGCCAATAAGATTGAATGTAAAACAATACCAAGCACACTTTTATCTTCTCTCCATCATTAAACCGAACTGTTTGTAGCCTCTTCTCTAAAACCTGTCTTGTAATAGACTTTGCCCCCTGCAAAACCTTCTTACGAAACCTTTTGGCTCTTAGACTCGTCTTTATTGCCTCTGCCTCTGCCTTATCTGGCACTTCCCCACATCCTAAGCCCGTCACCAAGGCATACTCCATCATCCCAAAGCGTAGTGGCTTTCCGTCCACCACGAACCATATTTCTTTTTTTTTCTTTTTTTTTTTTTTTTGTTGCATTTTACTGAGTGTAGCAACATGTAATGCACTCCCTGCCCCCAAAATGCCTTTTTCCAATTTGTTTCGATTCTTGAAAACTGACCGAAACAAGTGCGATGGAAATCTCTTGCACCATGCCTCATTCCAACTAAAATGTCCCTTATTCTGTCAAAAACATCCCAACTCGACCTCACCGTCACCCTTGCAGGGAAGTAGGGTACCTTATCAGTTATAAGCTCCAACTCGTAGTCTTTACAGTTTACGGTCCACACAATCTGCACAATCGATATAAACAAAATGTCAGCAACAAAAATAAACCAAAACAACTAATAAACAAAATATCAGTAGCAAAAAATTACCACTATAGTTGCTTAAGCGATTTCGGATTGCTTAAGAGATCTTGACTCTGCCTCGTGCAACATCACTTAAGCGATCTGAAATCGCTTAAATGACTAAGAGTAAACTGAAAGAATCTTTTAAGCAATACAAAAGATCGTTTAAGCAATCCTATATCTATGATTTTGCCTCGACAAGATCGTTTAAGCGATCTGAAATCGCTTAAGCGACTAAGAGTAAACTGAATCAATTGCTTAAGCGATACAAAGGATCGCTTAAACGATCCTTTGTATCGCTTAAGAGATCATGAGTAAAAGAGATTAATCGCTTAAGCGATACAAATGATCGCTTAAGCGACAGTACAAGCAATATTCCCAAAACAAATACGTACCCTTTCTTCGCTGACCTCCTCGTTGCCTGCATTCTCGTCGGCCTCTTCCTTGTCGCCTGCATTCTCGCCAGCCTCTTCCTTGTCGCCTGAATCCTCGGACGACTCCTCTTGGCCTGAATTCTCGCCTAACTCCTCGTCTTCATAACTGTTTGTCGATTCTTCTCTCTGTTGTTGTGCCGTCGTCGTCTCCTCTGCCTGTGGACCACCTTCACTGATCGGATGATCCACCGGAGTAGCCATTGAACTGCTTGCGCCACCAAAATCTAGGATTCGAAGTGGCATTGGGTTTTCCTCCTCATTGTGAGTGTCAGCCATGGTTTTGGATTGAATTTGGTGTCAAAGTTTGCAGTTTCGATTGAAAATGTGGACTGTATCACTGAAAATCACACAGATTCCGTTTAGGGTTTAAGAAATCAATTTTAGGGTTCAAGAAATCAATCGAAAATCAGGACTATATCGCCGAAAATCGCAATTGTATTTCGTTTAGGGTTCAAGAAATTGATTTTATCATTGAATATGGTGTGCAAATTTGCAGGTTCGATCGAAAAAAATCGCAATGTCTCCCTTTGGTTCAAGAAATCGCTTTTTGCCCTAATGAATTTCGATTAAGCGAGGTGAATAGGTGGGTCTTGTTTTGATAAATTTCAAATTTTAAAAGCTTTCATTATTTATGATTCGGCCCACATATGTTTTAATCTTTTCATTTTAACCCATTTTACGTGTTTAATGAATCCTAATTATGCCACGTCAGCTTCTCTAAATTAAAAAAAAAAATGAAAAACATTTTCAAGGCCATTTTGTTAAATGGAAACTTTGGATGGCCACGCAGCTAAATTTTATCCTCTGCATCACTCTCTCTACCAAACAAACAAACAAACAAGTATTTTTATTCTCTTTTCTTGAGATTCAATTCAAAGTTTGGAATGGCGATTTCAATTTCAGCTTCAGCAATTCCTTCCTTAAGCAAGCTTCTTCTAGAAACCTCTCCAAACTCTCATCGCTATCTTCTTTGCAGTTCCCTGTACAGTTTCGTCATATTCAAATTATTAACAACAGCCGGATTTCATCTCCCTCCCAGCCTCATCCTTTGGTACTTATTTGATTTGTGTTTTGTTCAACTAAAGAAGAAGGGGTTTGTGATGTTTGTCTAAAGAAGAAGGAAGAGAAATTGGGTTTGTGTGAAGAAGAAGGAAGAGAAAGGTTGTTGGGATTCTAAATAAACAAGATCTACTAGCAACCCAAGAGAAAGAGAAGGTGGGTTTGTATGAAGAAGAAGG
The DNA here is from genome assembly GCF_008641045.1 of Pistacia vera. Classification (NCBI taxonomy): domain Eukaryota; kingdom Viridiplantae; phylum Streptophyta; class Magnoliopsida; order Sapindales; family Anacardiaceae; genus Pistacia; species Pistacia vera. Next base: position 618,581 of record NW_022196103.1, on the reverse strand, counting down.
AAGAGAAAGGTTATTGGGATTCTAAAGAAACAAGATCTGTGACTGTGAGCAAAGGAAGAGAAAGGTTGTTGGGATTGTTGAACTTTCTCTCTCTTACTAGTTTTTACTTTGTGGGTTGTTTTTGCAGGCGGCAAAATTTTCAGGCTTTAACAAAGAGAGGCGGTGGGCTAAGCTTAGCCTCCGATGGGAAACAACAAGAAACTGGAAAAAAAAAATGCTCAAAAGTCCATTTTATGCGGGTGACTCGCTGGTCAAACCGTACCGTATATACGGGTACGGGTCATGCATTCCCCCGACCTCGAAAATTTTTTGCCTGCAAACTGTTTTACCCGTTACCTGCAGTTACCCAACCCACCCATTCGCCAGGTGTACCTGACACCCTCAAGTATTATTGTGACAGTTAATATGGTAGACTCTTGAGTCTTTGATTTGATAATATATATATAAAAGAGTAAATAATCTTAAAATTGAAAATTAAAACTATGCTGTAATTAAAAGATAATAAATTATTTAAAAACAAAAAGATTAATAAGAGTTTAAGTGAATCTAAATAAAATTATTCAATTAAAAGACCTAATAGAATTGAACATTATTGTTATTATTATTTTTTTATCATGGATGTGTCGGGTTAGCTTACGCACACTTCAACTAATTCCCTGAGGCTTAAAAACTATTGATCAAAGAAGAGTCATAATGGTCACCCCTATTAATGCCTAAAGAGATTCAAACTCAATATCTCATAGAACTTTCTTTTACTCTTTTACCATCAAACCATCAAGCGGTTAGATTGAACATTATTACTCATCATTAATCATGTATCTTTGCCGTCCCAACTTTTGCAAACTGTACATGTAAATAAAAACATAACTATTATTTGGGTCAATATTTACAATTGTTTTTCACAATATAATATGTGGACAATACTACAAGATAGCTCTGGTAACATATAGTCATAAACACATCAAGTCATCTATTCGCCCTTGAATCTTAAATCAAAGATTAAAAGTTTTCATAGAGAAAAAATAAATAGACACTGTATTTGTAAACTGAGAGAGTCCAATACATTGCATATATTTAAAATATCAAAGCGGCAGATAGCAACGGATAGAGACCAAACCTGGTGTAGTAAAGTCTTCTGCTCATTTCCATTTCCTTTCTACATTTGCATATATAGTAGAGTAACAAAAACTAAACACTCAAAACAATAATGTCAGAGTCCATGCTGTCCCCAAAGAAATTGAAAGGCAAAGTTGCCATAATTACCGGTGGTGCCAGCGGAATTGGGGAGGCTACAGCACGTCTTTTTGCCAAACACGGTGCTCGTATGATCGTGATAGCTGATATACATGATCTTGGCCAACAACTAGCCACTTCAATTGGCACCGACAATTGCATTTACATGTACTGCGATGTCACAAACGAGAATCAAGTCGAAGCATTAGTTGACTCAACCCTCCAAAACTATGGCCAACTAGACATCATGTTCGGTAATGCCGGGATTCTAAACAGTAAGCCTCCTCAGACAGTTCTCGATCTCGACTTATCAGCTTTCGACCACCTCTTTGCCATCAACGCCCGTGGCATGGCTGCATGCGTTAAACATGCGGCGCCCGCAATGGTTGAGAGGAGAATGAAGGGGAGCATTGTGTGCACGGCGAGTGTGACAGGGAGCCGCGGCGGTTATTGGATGACAGACTATTACATGTCAAAGCATGCTGTGATAGGATTGGTTAGATCGGAAAGCACGCAGCTAGGAGCGCATGGAATTAGAATGAACTGCGTCTCACCGTGTGGCGTGGCGACGCCGGGTTTGTGCAGGTGGCTTAATATTGAAGCTGTGGAAGTCGAGAGGATGTATGAGCCAAATCCATGCTTGAAAGGGATTGTGATTAAGACGAAGCATATTGCAGATGCTGTGTCGTTTCTTGCATCTGATGATTCAGAATTTGTGAGTGGGCATGACTTGGTGGTAGATGGTGGCTTTCTATCTAAATTAAATTGATCTTGTTTCTTAATTCATTTGATTAGTCTCTAAAATAAGGCTTAATTAGTTCTTTAGAAGATGAAAATGTTTAGTACGTAGTACGTACTATGGAATTGATTAAGAAATTATGAAGTTCTACATCTATATATGACAGAACAAGGCTATATAAATTATATCGTGTAAACCATTTAAGTTTGCTGCATTTTAAAACAGTGTCTTTGTTAAATTGCGAATTTCTTTTAATGAATATTCAATTTCTGTATCGTTTCTAAGTTCTAATCTCAGTGTAGTCGGTTGCTCAAGTATCATGTGGGTCCATTTATATTTAATAACAGACCTAATATTGTTTCCCACTATCAATAATGTTTGAACCTAACACCAATTAAATTTAATGTGTTGACAGAGATAGTAATTTCCAGGAAGTCCCATTATTTTCTAACATTAAATCTTCTGACAGTGGCTTAGGATATTTTATTTTATAAATTCTGTGTTTTTTATTTTTTATTGAAAATATGAAAAATAAAAACATATTTATTATATTTGTCTAAAACCAGTGTTTGAAAATGTAATAAATGAAACCGTATTTAATATTATTGATACGAGTTTCGTACCAACATGAGTGATCCAACTGACTTTAACGAAATCAAAACTGATGTGTGTGTGATTTAATAATAAACCAACAATCGAAAGTAACAATGTAGTAATAATGTAAATGACACAAAGAATTTTTAAAATGGTTCGACAAGTTAGAAGTTGAACCAACATCCACTGTTATCGTAAAGCTTTTGATGGATTACAAGAACAATAATAAGTTTGCCTAGGATAATTTACTAACCTACCCCTCATCATTGGAGGGGGTTTACATACAAGTTTGAGATAAAGGAAAGACAAAAATTATCGAGATTGCAATCAAATTCAAATTGCAACTACGATATTTGTGTGATTGAATGCTGAGATCACTCTATCCTCAGTGTTGATCTTATCTCTTCTGAAATATCTGACATTTGAGGTTATCCTTGATTTGTCAAACAACTGTCAAGGTTAATCGCAACTAGCTTGTCGTACCGATGCTGAGTCAAACTGATTATGGGTTGAACTAGTTTCTCGCAGGCTTCTAACTTCTCTGGGCTTAATGAGAAAATCGCACACAACAAATATGTTTTTCTAAAAACAATATTATAATAAATAAATAGTGACATTATATTCTTAAAAACAAGTATTTTAAAATTCAAAATATAAACAAGAACAGAGCTTAAATTGATGTTGTAACGAGTTGAAATAAGAATTAACGTCAATAAACATGGAAATTTAATGGGTGAAAGAGATCTATATTTTTATTTTTGGTACCGTTTTTGTTTGAATGAGAATATAACGCATATTATTAGTTGGAGTTTGCAAAACATGGCAATTTAATGGGTGTGAGGGGAAGCATTGTGTGCACGGCGAGTGTAGTGGCCAGTCGTGGTTACACAAGAAGCATTGGGTATTGTATGTCAAAACATGCTGTTTTAGGGTTGGTTAGATCAGCAAGCGCGCGGCTTGGAGTACATGGGATTAGGGTGAACAGCGTTTCACCGTATGCGGTGGCGACACCGGGTGTGTGCAGTTCACTTGGTAGAGAAGTTGAAGAAGTAAAGAAGATTTATGAAGCATATACAAGCCTGAAAGGGATAGTGCTAAAAGGGAAACATATAGGAGATGCGGTGCTGTTTCTTGCATCTGAGGATTCTGAGTTCGTGACTGGCCACGACTTAATGGTGGATGGTGGCTTCTTTACTAGAATGAGTTAGATCCAGTTCACCACTCGATTACCCCAGAAAAAAGGTTTAACCCCATATGGTTCAGTTTATCTTTTCATGTTCATTACTACAAGCTTCTGTTTCGGCCCTGTATTTGGGTAATGATGCAATTTCATGTCAGGTTGCCCAATTTTATATATTATCATCGGGAATTGGGATGTTGACTTCCCCTGTTTTAATCAAACTCATCCTTGAATTTTTTAAAAAAAAAAAAAATCCATTACATATATACCTCTGTTACTTGAATTTTTAAAAATCCGTTACATACATACCTCTGTTACACACCTTCCTGCTGCAAGAGATGATTGGAAACCAAATTGATGTTAGGGAATACATTTAGGATTTGAATGGCTGGAATTAAGGAGTGCATTTAGGCTCTGTTCTTGTATTTAAGAGAGTTTAAGAAAGTTCGATTGGTAACAATGGTCATCTATCTAGCTACTGTAATATTCTTGTTCTCAGAAATAAAGATCTCTGAATTTCCCTTTTTATATCATCATTTGGTATAAGAGCGGTGATCCTGCTCCAGTCCAAATGGTAGAGGGATCTAGAGGGCAAGAAATCAAACGAATTGAAGAGTCGTTGAAGCAGTTGCTTGAAAATTCAGATTCACATTCAGAAACTATCAAACAATCTTGTATTGGTATTATAATTTTTGGAATTAAAAAAAAAAAAAAAAAGAAAGGAAATGAATTTGAATCACTTTTGAAGCCAAAAGACGAACATCTAAGAACTAAATATCTCAATTACAATCAAAGGAAAACCGTTCCACAGCAACACATTCTAAACTGGAAAATACAGATATTCAGGTTGTTTGTACCATAGATAATAAGCAGCATAAATCCACCGAGGATGGACCAAATATCTGGTCTCTACTTCTGCCCATTTATAACCCTCAATCGTATTTTTTGATGACACCAAATGTGAAACCGAAGAGTCAAGTATGGTTTTGCATGTTGCTCCCATCTCCTCTGCCCTGCTCCGAAGTATAGTTAGTTCATCTCCAACATCCTTAAAGAATAAAGTACACCCCATCAGAATCCTTCCACGATTTTTTCTTAACAACGTTCTAGCATCTTGGCCACCAAGATTTGTTGGATCTTCAAAGAAAAATCCATGGACTTGTCTCAGAACTCCAAGAACGTTTGCAAGTACACCGTTAGTTTCACTCTCATCGGTCTTCTTCTCTGAGAAAGATCTCTTATTAATCTCTCCATCTCTAAAATAGTTATATTTTCCCATTACTATTAAGTTTTCTTTATGCTCATTCCACACGCTTTCAGTATCATCAAGAATAACAATGCCTCGCTCCTGTCCCAACACCAAATCCAGGCTCTTTTTTTGTGTTTGTTTAGAATCATCGCGTGAAATTATTCTAGATTTAACAAAGTATTGGCACTTAGGATCAAGCAACATAGCCACCTCCTCTGCGTAACATCGAGAACCCATAGTATATATGTAAAGTTCGAACATACTGCTGACTTCTTTTAAAAAAGTTCTAATACATGGTCTCAATTTGACTATGAAATCATTGTCCAGATTAAATAGGTCACCGTCTGACATATTTTCAGAAGAATCTGCCCGCCTCTTCAAATATTCCTCCGCACGAGTTAATTTATGGATGTCTTTTGAATGAAGCAACGTATGGTCTAAATCAAGAACTAACTGAAGCTTTCTTTGGCTAAACAAATTCTTAGAGTTTATTTCTTTCCAGCAAGCAAGATCATGGTTGCTAAACCTTAAACCATCGAGCAAGAAATCAAATCCCACACCGAACCCATCATTCATATTTTTCCCACAGTAAACGCACAAGCCTCTGAGAACCATAGAGTGTGAACATGTCTTCTTTGAAGAAGAAAGCGATTTACAGACTATTTTGGATCTCAAAGTGTCATAACCACTCAAAATCGCGTCCATTGTCAAAAGAAACACACCCTTTTTTTTCATTAATGAATTACGGAACAAAACAGCGGTTTCCAAGGTTTTATAAAGGTGAATTTATAATCCTAATTTGTTTCGGATTAGGATTAGAAGTAGAATTAGTATTGCATTGAATTTGGTAAAGGGGTTTTTCAACGGTTTGTATATATATCGTAGTAGTGTTTTATTTTATTACTTCTCTTCGTATTATGATTTCTTTTGTTCAGCATTGATTAAATACCAAGTGTTTGGGTTAATTACGTGGTATTTACGGTTTCCGTCTTCTCCTAAGACTGTTTTTCAAAAAAAACAAGAGTTTGCTTTCAAAGTTAATATAAACTTTCTTGTATACTTGCTCAGGGAGGCTCCAGCCCTCGTGAAATTTTTAGAAACCTATGTACGTTTTCTATTATTTCACGGTGTTATACGGTAAATTCATAGGCGCCATGTGTCCTATGACTATGCAAATGGGGCATGAGCTCTTGCCACGTATTTTGTGATCATATATTTGTCAAGGCCGCGTGTCATACCAAAAAGGGGTTATTTCATTTGCAAGGTTGTCATAGGTTGCTTCAACAGTAAGGTTTTGGGTTGAGCTATCATTCAGGTCGCATAACACCTCATGAGAGGACTACTTTACTAGTAAGCAATGTTTTAAAACCCGACTCGGAGAGTGACTCAGTCAGGTCACTAGGTTGGTCGATCGAACCAATTCAATTGTCGGGTCAAACTATGATGACATCATGTTGATGTCAACGTGATGATGTCATTCTAACGTCAGCATGACATATAAAAAAATAATAAAAATAATAAAAATACGGTTCAACAGCCAGGTCAAACCAGTTGGACCGACGGTTGATAACAAAAAAGTCGGTCTAACCGCGATTCAAACTGGGTCATTTAACATTTCCGATTTTTTAGTCAAATCGACGCGGCTCGATCACCATTACCCAGTTCAACCGACCGGTCTAGGCCGAATTTTAAAACCTTGTTAGTAAGTCTTCAATAAAGGCGATTTGTCAAGCCACGTGTCATATGATGAGAAGGTTATTTTATGAGTAAGACCACCTATGCAACAATATAAATAGGGGTCTCTCACCCCAAAAAAGGGATCCAGATTTTCATTTTCTCAATAGCTAAAAGTAATTGTCTCTCTTAAGAGCAAATAGCTTTTATAACCACGTCAAAAACACACTAGAAAAACAATAAGATAATAATGGACATAGGATTTACGTTTGCATCCGAACCATTTTAGTCTATTTATTTACTCACATTATCGTTATTTTGCTCATTGGTTCAGTATCATAGTCACGGTCATCTGACATACGACATATGATTCATTTATATTGTCTCTTAAGGAAAACACATGAAAAAATAAATTAAAGCGTTCATCATTTTAATTTTTTGAAAAACCAATAGTAGGCTGTGCTTGTTTCCTTTTTTTTAAAATACTCTATTCCTATCCTAAAAAAATGGATGATGTTTCCCTATTCTTAAAATCATATCCTATAATATTCAACTATTTAAACCTCCATAGGTTTGTTAATTTAACTAAATACCCCCAACAAAAAAGTTTTATAAATTGACAAAAACACCCCCACCCACCCACATTTGTCAAATTTCGGCAACCACCACCGGAAGGTGGTCAGAATCAGGCGTAATGGCGCAATGCTGGCTGGATCTGGCCAGTATCTAGTCGAAAAAAACCAGATCCATGACCAAAGATCTAATCGTTGACGGCCAAATCTTTGACCACATCTGGCTGTCAATGACGGCTAATATATGGCCGTTATTGACCATCAACGACGACCATATCTTTGGCCGTCGTTGACATCCACATCTGGCCACATCTAGCTGTCAACAACCAGATTTGTGGTGGATCTAGCTAGAAAAGGCCATAGTGGAGCACAACCAATCGGATCTGGCTGGTCGTGCGCAATGACATCAGATTTCGACGGTGGTGACCGAAATCTAGCAACTGTGGGTTGGTAGAGATGTTTTTATCAAGTTATAAACTTTTTATTATTGGGGGTGTTTAGCTAAATTAATAAATTTAGGGTTTTTTTTCTTAATTTGCAAATTCTTTAATAATAACCCAACTCAACTTAACTTAACAATAATATTATAAAAATACTACTCGAAATAATAAAATAAACACACCCAAATTAATTTATGTCATAAAGTTACATTTTCTTTTAAAATAATGCAAAAGGAATATCTCAATTGGTTGGCTGAATTTTTTATTTTTTATTTAAAGTTGATCATGAAGAGCTTTTTACAAATAAAGTGGAACTGGGCACTGTTGAAGATATTTTTAATGCATGTAAATATATACCAAAAGGGCAGGTTGTTTTGATCTTTTGCATTGAAGATATTTTGAATGCAAAAGATCAAAATGTTAAATAATAATTCAGAAAAAGATTTTGTCATTTCTGAATTTTATGTTTGGTCAAGCTTCATCCAATTGTATGGTCATGTGGACATGAAATAAGCTTAGTTTTAACTATAAGGTGGTGATGTGGAGATGAAATAAGCTCAGGTTTAACTACAAGGTTGAGACAAAAATTTCACTTTCTAAGTTTAAAGAGTAAAGATTCCATCCATTACAGTATATTAGCAACGCTTGGATTATGCTCCAGTGGCCATTTCCTGTAGAAAAATTTGAGCCTGTTTCCTCGTTATTTGATACAATTTCAACTTTAATTACCACTGCAATCCGTTACCAAAAGAACAAAGGATGACAGAAACTCTGCCGCAAACAAAGAAATTGGAAGGCAAAGCAGCCACCATCACAGGTGGTGCTAGTGGTATCGGAGAGGCCACAGCTCGTGTTTTCGCCCGCCACGGTGCTCGTGCGATCGTGATCGCCGATAGCCAAGATGATTTAGGCCAACAAGTAGCCACGTCAATTGGCACAGACAAGTGCAAGTACATTCATTGCGATGTTTCAAATGAAGATCAAGTCAAAACATTAGTTGACTCAACCCTCCAAACTTATGATCGCTTAGACATCATGTTTAGCAATGCTGGAATTTTCATCGGATCCGATTCTGATCAGACAGTCCTTGATATTGATTTATCAGGATTTGACCGTCTATTTGCCGTGAACGTCCGTGTCGACTCCGTGGCATGGCTGCATGCGTCAAATATGCGGGGCGTGCTATGGTTGAGAGGGGCGTGAGGGGGAGCATTGTGTGCACGGCTAGTGTTGCGGCTAGTCGTGGTTCCTCAAGAAGCACTGCTTACTGCACGTCAAAGCATGCTGTAATAGTGTTGGTTAGAACAGCAAGCGCGCAACTTGGAGCATATGGGATTAGGGTGAACAGCGTCTCACCATATGCGGTGGCGACACCGGGTGTTTGCAGTGCACATGGCATGGAAGTTGAAAAAATTGAGAAGTTTTATGAGGCGTATACAAGCCTAAAAGGGATTGTGCTCAAAGGGAAACATGTTGGAGATGTGGTGTTGTTTCTTGCATCTGAAGATTCTGAGTTCGTGACTGGCCACGACTTAGTGGTGGATGGCGGCTTTTTTAGTAGAATGAGTTTCTAAATCTAGTTTAGTGTGTTTATCCGTTCAAGTTTATTAGTAATTGGTACTGTAAAACCATTATAATATTGTTCTTAAGGTTTGCAAAACAGAGTGAGATGGTTCTGGTTGTGTTAATTTCAACATTTAAACTTAATCATTTACTTGTGTGATTGCATAAATTTGTCATTATGTAATTCAGTTCAATTTTCATCTACACGAGAACTTCATTACAGATTAAAAGGGGAAAAAAAAGGTTCAACTGCAAAACATTCTAAAGGGAAAAATAAATCTCTTCAGGTTGTTTGTGCCATAAATAATACACAGCATTGATCCACCGTGGAAGGACCAAGTATCTGCTGTCTACTTGTTCTGCCCATCGAAAATCCTCCATCGTTTCGTTTGATGCTACCAAATGTGTAACCGTAGAGTCCATTAGGGTTTTGCATGTAGCTCCCATCGCCTCCGCTCTGCTCCGAACTACGGCTACATCATTCTCAACATCCTTAAAGAATAAAGTACACCCCCACAGAATCTGCGTACGAATTTTTCTTAACAATGTTCTAACTTCTTGACAACCAAGATTTGTTGGATCTTTAAAGAATAATCCATGGATTTTTATTAGAACTCCGAGAACGTTTGCAAGTACCTGGTTAGTTTCAGTCTCATCACTCCTCTTCTCCGGCAAAGAGTTGTATTTAAACGTTCAATCTCTAAAATAATGATATTCTCCCATTACAATCAAGTTCTTGTTATGCTCATTCCACACACTTTCGTTATCATCAAGAATAATTACTCCTCGCTCTTCTCCCAACACCAAATCCAGAGTCTTTACTCTTTATTCGTTTTTGTTTTAAATCATCACGTGAAATTATTCTGGATTTTTTGAAGTATTCGTCTTTAGGATCTAACAAAATAGACACCCGCTCTGCGTAGTGTCGAGAACCCATCGTGTATATGTAGAGCTCGAACATACTGCTAACTTGTTTTAAAAAGGTTCGAATATATGGTAGCAATTTGACTATATATTGATCATAAAAATTAAACACGTCACTCCTCGATATATTTACCGAAGAATCTGCAAGCCCCTTCAAATATTCCTCCACAGCAGTTAATTTAGGATGTCTTGAGTATGAAGCAGTGTATGATCTACTATTGTTTTCAATGTTTTCCTCAAACATAGCAAACATAATGACATTATTATTTAATCAGAACTTAAACAATCTAAAGCAACACCAATCCAGCCTTAGCTTGGACTAAGCAACCATAGCTGAAACAAGCTGGCTTCAAATCGGGCAACCCCAGAATTCTACTAATAACTCTACCAAGCCCAACCTAGGGAACTGCATTCCAGTTTGAATATTTTCTTTATGTACAAATTAGGACAAGCTTTCTCCGGCCTTAACACATCATATTACAAAAATCAATCCATTAGGGGAAAAGGGATAAAACAGTTACGGACCAAGAGGGTGATGGGAAGAATAAGTATGATCTGAATGTGTAGTTTATAGATCACCATCACAGTCAACCAAAGTGTAAAGTTCCAAGACCATTAAGTTCAGAATGACAAAAGACATGCCTTTTTCAGTGCAAGGCCATCTCTCTCAGGAACAATTTCATGTATTGCAACCAACACTTCTACCGGAGTTAAAGCTGAACCCTGTCATAAACAATTATGAATTCTTAGCAATTGTCGATTCCAAGACAATAGAAAAGGTGAAATAGCATGTTATAATATATAGGAATTTAAAACCCGCCATTTACAATCATGACCTCTTAGCAATTTTCATGATTCCAAGTCAAAGGGGAAGGCAAAATGACATGTGAAAACATTATAGCATTTAATAATTCTGCACAAAGAAAAAACTACAAGATCACCAAAAGTGAACTAAAGCAAGTTCGCTGTTGGAATTAGAAAGCAAACAAAAGAGAAATAGCGAGAAATCCAAAGCACATTAAATTGGCTAGGAACTCTAGCTTTAGCAATACAAATACTAAACTCTCACTGCCACTATCGCATGACAGATCAAAGTAAGCAATTTGTTCACAATGTCTAAACATATGTTAACTAAGCATCCATGCTTCTGATGGAAGTCAAGATACTCCTTACATATTATCTTAAACTTTAAGCTGAATTTGAATCTGTGACTTCAATCAATCAAAATTTACCTCCTATCAGAAAATCAACCAGAGTGGCTTTACTTTTTCTTTGAGAAGGATTACGTAACAAAGCAATGTGACAATCACTTATAATAAGTAGGCAAAAACAAGTGGGTCCCTGAATGTCTTAACAATCCCAACAGAACCCAAACAGCAAATTATGAAGTCACATCAAGAGAATCCATGCACACCTGTAGTATGTGAGCAAGTGCCATCTGGAACTTTTCAAATGGAAGGTCAACAAGGCGAGGGAAAATAGGTAGCACCTGTGATCATAAAATTATTAGACCTGTGATAGTATTATTGAATTTGACACCCGTAAATTAGAAACGAAACAATATTCAGTAATGCTACTTTATGTAATTAACATAAGTTATTCCAATGCAAAAACAATCAAACTAGTAACATGGAAATCAGATCATATTAGAGACAACTAACAGATCTCATTCCATATTTCTCACTAAATGTCCTAGTGTTTTTTTACTGCCAAACTTCATAAATTACTACCAAATATATCAATTTTAGTTTTAAGTTGGCTAACACATTTAATCCAAGCTTAATATTCCAAAAATATTTTTTCTTATAGTACACCAAATAGTCAACAGAACATATACTTTTCTTGTAGGAATTACCATGAAATATGGAAGAAAAGTCAACAGAACATATGGTATAACCATACCATCAGATGTGTGATCTTCCACATAATCAAACAAACCAATAACAACTGCCACCAAATAAGTAGACATTATTGGTGATTCTTCATATGAAACTGTTTTTTGATGTCCATCCACTTTCTCCTAAATTCAATATTAACAGTTTAGGACAATAGACTACATTAAGATGAAAACATGAAAACAGGAGAGCAGAAGTACCTCAGAGAATATTTTGTGGAAAGAACCAGAGAAATGAGTTTGATAAGCATATCTAAACCCCTCTGGACCACCAGTATTATAGTCTACATTCTCCGAGCCTCTACTTCACCCTTCCATTAATCATAAGGATAAAAAAAAGAATGATTCAGTTAATTTGAAAACCTTTAGTGTGACACAAGAATCAAAATGCATACATTTTGAAATCTTTAATATGTAAAAGTTAAGTGCCTCCTGTAAAAACACCGAACAATATTAAAGACAGACCAAAGATACCTAATGACTATAGAATCACAAACTAGAAGTGAAAGAATACATAAGTAAATGAAAAGAAAGAGAGGGAGAAAGAAGAAAAAGAGTAGTTACCATGTCATACTAAGCCCTCTTCTTAGAATCTCGCAGAGTCTGCAATATACCAGAATGAGCAAATCATCATAAAGAGAATTGGGGCTAGTTGGACCATGTCAGAACAAGATCAGTTATATTTTTAGTAGGAAGAACAGAAGTTAACAATCATGATGCTAATGGACAGAGAAAGTACAACTATCAGACTAAATCGCATCAGAAAATAAAAATAATAATTATTATTATTATACTTCACAATCCAACCAAAGCTACAAACCTCATAAGCATCTCTTATCTCTTGAAATTTACTCTTTGCAAAAGGATTATTCTCATTTGCATCTGGATGATACTTCTTGGCAAGCTGCACAATTTTGTGGATTCCAACATCTTACAATAACCATAAAAATAAAAGGTATGTTAGATGATGGATAATCACATTAAACCAAGTGCAGACATGATTTCCCAATGGCATAAGCGGTAGAAAAATATCTGGCAACACTGCCAACCTCAAATATCCCTAGATTCATAGTACTAGTAAAATTAGATGCATCTCCGGTGTACCTTTCCAAGCTCCATTAAGGATCCCACAAGCAAAACTATTCCTAAAAGTAAAAATGGCCCACATAGTTTTCACCCAAACACTAAGGCCACCTATTTTAAAGAGCTAAGGAAAAATTAAGCCACTGACCCCATAAAGAACAGCTAATAGTGATTGCAAGATGCCAGAAAAGAAAGAACAATCCATCAGAAGATGTTTTACACTACACTAAGGGGTTTCCTATGATCATGATTAAAATGTAATTCCCTAACTTAAAAGCATATTAAGTGCTCAAATACTCACGGCATGAAACGCCCTTTTTATCTCATCTTGGCTCGCATTTTTAGGAACACCAAGAACTTCGTAGTAGTCTCGCTGATTGGAGTAGCAAGATCCTTGAAAATACATTACAATAGAACAATAAGAACCAAACAAATATAGAATGCTCACCCAGAAAAAATGGTTAAGAAATACAATAAAAACCTGTAGCATGAATACAGCGCTTCTCGCCAATAACATTCCCGTGGTTGCAAAATCAGCATGTTTCTGAACAACAAAGCATCTTTAATAGCATTTTAAGAAATTCTTCTACGAGCGCTATGCGTACTAATCAAATTGTACTCATCCAAGTACTATTGAAATTTTGAAATAAAAAATTTCTTAGTTTTTGGGGACTGACATAGCAATAAAAAGATCCGTCACATCAGTTAGTATAAAAAATTTCTTAGTTTTTGGGGACTGACACAGCAATAAAAAAGATCCGTCATATCAGTTAGTACTTAGGTTATAGTTTTTGGTTAATGCATATGCCATTATTCAAAGTTAAAACCCTAAATTGAAAATATTATTGACAATAATAATCACCTTGTGCCGTGAAGTTGGATTTAGAATGAATCAGCGTTGCAGAGAGATTCTGCAATTCAGTGGAAGAGCGAGAAAAGGAGATTTTGGGCGGAAGAGAAGGAAAATTTTCTGGTTTTTGGGCGGAAGATGGTTTAATATTTTGGATAGGATTCTGAGAATAATTTTGGGTACTTGGATAGAGGAGTATTACGAGATAAAATTTAAAAATTTATAAAAAAAATCCCAAATTTTGCTAATTTAATTAAACATCTCAATATGTAAAATGACAAAAACACCTACACCACCCGTAGTGCCAGATTCCGGCCACTATCGTCGGAATCTGACTGAAAAAATGTGTTACGATACAGATTGGTCGAATCTGTGATCTGACCGAAAAAGGCCAGATCTACGGCCAAATGTGGCCGTCGACGGTCGCAAAGGTCTATCTTTGGCCGTCAGCGATGGTTGTCGTTTTCAGTCAACGATGGCCAAGTCAACGACGACCATTTCTTTGGCCGTCAAATCAGTGAATAACGGCAAGTTCCGGGCCTAGTGTAAGCCATTGTGACAGATTTCGGCTACCACCGATGGTGGTTGCCAGAATCTAGCAAGTATGGGTGGGTGGGGGTGTTTTTGCTCATTTTAAACTTTTTTTCTGGGTGTATTTAGTGAAATTAATAAACTTAAGGGGTCTAAAAATAATTAAAAAAATACACTAATATTTCTGGAATAATATGCCAAATAATATTTAAGGAATAGAATTAGGAATATGGGTAGAAATATTGAACCAAACACACCCTTTAATATTTTATAACCTTCAACCTTTGCCTTCATGAAAAAAATAGCGAAATGGGTGGGAAATTTTGCATTAGTGAAACTTTTGACTTTTGAGAGGTGGGAAACTTTTGCCGTAGTAATTTTTTTTCTTGTTTTTTTAACCTTAATCCTTGACAATTAAAAACTGAAAAGGAATGAGACTACAACTGCCAAGAAAAAAAACTGTACAATTTATTTTTGATCAAATCTTTGACGGTTAATAATTGTCAAGAATCATCCAAAACCATGAAGAATCTATCAAGAATTACAATTCTTGACCCTTTGTTAGATCGGTCAAGAAAATCTGTCAACTCATTTTGTCAAGAAAGGGAATTTTTCTAGTATTGATTCATCCTCCCAGTCAATGTGAAACTTGGAATTCAAATGAGAATATACAATGTGTTCAGCAAAGGCCTAATAAAACAGTCTCATGAAATCAAACACATAAAGATTTTACCTCTAAACAATGGACCAGAGCATCCGAGGAAATTTAACTAGCCAGACCTCCCAAGTTTGCATTTAAAAAAATGACCCTGAAAATATTTTAGAATTTTTTTAATTTAGAAAAGCTGATGTGGCACACTTAGGATTCATTAAACATGTAAAACGAGTTAAACTGAAAAGATTTAACATATGTGGGTAACATTATAATTAACGGAAGTTTGTTTAAATTTAAAAAATTAAAAATGACCCCCACCCTTCAAAATCGCTTAATCGAGCCAAATACCCAAAAAACGACCGACGAACATCTTTGATTTCTTATTGATTTCCAGCGACGAAAGTGCCTTATTTTCGAAAAATATTTGATCCTAAAGCTTCCTTACACAAAATAATAGCTGATATTCACAAAAATGAGGAAAACTCAACCCCACTCGAAATCTTAGTCAAAGGTTGTCGAAGAAGATGCTCTAGTGGATCATCTAATGAGTCAAGGTGGTCCAGAGGCTGAGGAGACAACGACGGCACAAGAACAGAGAGAACAATCAGAAAATGGTTCTGAAGAGGAGGACGCCGGTGAATAAATGATACGTTTCTTACTTGTTGTTTTGAATTTGAAGAGAAATTTAATTGATTTATACAAATTTGGAGGATATGTAGTTGGTTTTATTGTTATGGTTGTTGTTGCGTTTTGTCGAGCAATTGGCAAGCATGAGGGAGTGGCTTTGTTTGAATTCCAAAGGATGGGGGAAGGCAAGGGAGGCTGTAGGGAGGTTGGAGGGATGGAGATGGTAGGAGGTGGCGGAATAGAGGGGCTGGAGGGCTGTCTTGCATATTGCAGGGCAACCTTCTAGCCCCCCTATTCTGCCACTTCCTGCCATCCTCGGCCTTCCAACCTCATGGAACCTACCACAACAGCCTCTGTAGAGCTTGCATTGGCTTCCCTGATCCTCTCAAGGCCAAAAACACCCACTCCCCAATGCCCTCGAAGCCCATATCCCCGTAAGGGTGATAGTTAGGTCGAGTTGGCAAGTTTTACGAGAATAATTGAGATTTTACAGGAACAAAAGAAGGGTATGGACCGATTCAAAGATAGTTGTTTCAGTCATTTTGGGAACATCGGAGGAAATTGGTAAAATGCATTCTGGGGGCAGGGAGTGCATTATATATTGCTGCACTCAGTTAAAAGCCAACAAAAAAATGAAATATGGTTCGTGGTGGATGGGAAGCCACTGCGTTTTGGGATGATGGAATATGTCTGATGACAAGCTTAAGATGTGGGGAATTTCCAGATGCAGAAGAGCAAGAGAGAATAAAGAAGAGTAGGGCAGTCGATAACTTGGCTAAAAAGGTTTTTGGGGGGAAGACGTCTATTACAGGACGCGATTTAGATGAGAGGTTAAGAGAATGTGGATATACCTCTTCAGAGAGGTTCAAGATGTACCTGATATAGTTCATGCATTCGATCCTAATGGCTTCTAACTCAACAAAAGCTGTTAATACGGATTGGGTGAAGTTTGCAAGCAACATGGACTTCTTTAATGCTTATCCGTGCGGACGAGTATCATTTCAGCTAACCATGGACTCCCTGCAAGGAAAAGACATGGCGTTAAACCATTGCCAATCTGTCGAGAAAAATAGACCGAGCACGTACAATTTGTTTAGCTTCCTATGGGCAATGCATAAATATTAATAGCTTTTTGTTATATTTTTTGTATTATATGTGTTTTAATTATGATATAAACTATTTTTTTACAATGTAGGCTTTGATGTATGAGGTCATCCCTGTCCTGGATAAGGCGGGGGGAAGGATGAAGACTTCGAATGAACGACTACAATTTCCTAGGATGTTGCGGTGGCACATCGAGAAGTGTACCCATTGGGATTACCACAAAATAAACATGGAAATTCAAGCGGCTTGGGTAAGATTAAATGATTAATCTTTTGAATATGCACTTGCTTTTAAATGTGGCTTAAATTTGATTGATTTTTTTCTTATTGCAGGGAGTCATCCCTCCCTTCTTCACCGCTTCTAGGGGTGAAGCCGGAAATGAGTATGTTACATCGTTCAAAGCACTAGAGGATGCAACAGATGAAGGGATAAATCGCCTAATGCAGGAAATGGTGAGTGATGATGGCAAATGGAGGCTTGGAATTTGTAGAGGAGGTGATGGGGATTCTCTAAGTGATGTCGAAAGTGATTTTGAACGCTAGGATCGGCCGAAAAATGGCAAAAACCCGCCGGATCTGACGTTGCTAATGTGCATCATTCTTCTTCTTTGGTAGCCATTGTTTGGTGACCATTATGTCCTCATTAATTATGGGCTTTGGACCATTTTACTCTTCTGACAAAAAAATTTACTAATAAAATTATGTTTTGGGTGCTGAAATGGTATTTAAAATGTGGGTGGGTATGAATTTGTCAATGGGCTATTTTTTGGGTGGGAACATGTTGTTAACTCAATAAATAAACAGCTATCACTTAAAGGAGTAAGGATTCCGAAAACTAGAGTTAAGAGTTGTCCTGGAAGGAAAAAGAATAATCACTCTAAGTTGGGCGTCTGAACTCTGATGAGAAGTACCAAGGTTAGGAGCTGAATAGTTTTGATTTTGGAGATGAAACAATCTAGAGAGTAATACGAAATCAAACAAGTAAGCAATTACAAATAACAATCTAGTAAAGAGAAAGAAAACACGTGCAATTTACCTTAGTTTACCCAACAAACAGGTTACGTTCAACTGAGTTAATATTATTGAAATATCATCTCATATTTTCATTAAAATAAATGTATTTGTCTATAATTTGTTATCGCACTCATACAAAAGAAAAATAAGTTTATATACTAAATTTAATAAAAAAAATGTAATATTACAATAATCTTTTTTTCTGATCTAAACTTAATTAAGAATTTAATTAACCTCAAATATAGATGTCTTACCTCATATTGTTGAAATGGTCGACAACCAGCAGGGAAAGGGTAGTGAAAAGGTGTTCAATTTTTGGCTCCTTTTTTTTTTTTGTTGGCAGGTTGGATATTATATTTATGAGTTGTTGCATTCTCAAAAAAGGGCGGGCTGCTATAACATGATTTCCACGAATACTGAATTCTTTGGGAATTTCAAATATTTGCTAGTTGAGATAGGAAAATGATAGACTTATCGACTGATGTGTATCGATTTTGTGCACTGAATGACGTGGTAAAATCCTGGCCGTTGATTAATATTAACTGATAATAAATAAACGGTCAGGATTGTGCCACATCATTCGGTGCACAAAATCGGTACACACCAGTCGGTAACTGTAGCATTACTCGTTGAGATATTATACTGCGCATTGAATGTGGTGATTGAATTTACATTAAAAAAGGACATGATTATCAAGCTAAAGTTTTCATGTGCTTCATATATATTTCATATTAATTAAAATTACCCAAATATTATTTTTCATGATATATTTATATATTATTTTTCTTTTTGTGGTACCATAAAAAAATAAAAATGAATAAGTTATTTATAGCGTGATTGTACAAAAAATACCTATTTAATGACATAACAGATGACTACAAATCTTAAATGAAATCAACATATCAATTTATATCATCAAAATGTTATATTATGTAACTAATAAAAAGTTGTAACTTCAGTTTTAATTTAACACAACTTGTGACTTGTTATTTCAATTAATAATCCAACGGTGTAAGTAGTTGTGTTTGTATTACAAATAAGAGTAAGCGACTTTTTCCCACCCAAGGTTTGCTTTAATGACACTTTTCTATTTAAAAAGTTTTAAAATTCTACTTTCTCATCCAAAATTAATATTCCGTTACTATCCAAAATCGATTCTGGTAGCGAAAATTCTCTCTGTTGCCAACATTTGAACCTCTGGTATTCTCTCTGCAAAACCACTCTCACTCTAACCCTGGTTTTTTGCTGATTATTCGACTATCGCAAAGCTAAGGTTTTTTATTTTTAGTTGATTTCTTTCCAATTTCGTTAACGAATATTCAATCAGTCACTACCATTTGATCCATCGGCCTCCACTTTACAAAATCCCTCTTACCTTATCTCCTAGTAACTTGCCGAACACTAGTTGAGAAAGTGAAGTGTATTTTGGATATTAACGCAATATAAACTTTTAGTGGAAAACTATATTTTGAAATTTTTTGGGTGGAAAAGTATCATTAAGACAACCTTGGGTGGGAAAAATCGTTTACTTCACAAATAAATACTCTTTTAATTATTCCTCTCAAGTAGTTCACGTACGAAAAGATTTATGTAAAATATTTAATTTTGTAAAATGTCAAATCTTAATAAACATATGTAAATTTGTAAAATGTCAACTCTAAATAAACATATGTAAATTTGTATTATTTGATATAATAAGATAATAGTTTTTACAAATGCAAATAAAATGATATATTAAAACATTATTTAATAATTAACACAATAATCACATTCTTAATTAACAACATTACAACATCATAATCATATTCTTAATCACAACTAATTAGAAATTTAGAATATTACAACATCGTAATCACATTCTTTTGTTCCGCAAAACGAAATAAACGCGCTCAAGTGAAACAATTTCCCCATCACCGTCGCTAACGCTAACTTACGCTGCCGGCTGCCCTGGTAGATTCCACACAATTTTCACCCTAAATCTGATATTTTTTCAGAGAATGTCAAAACATGTGCATCATAAGTTTATGGTTAGGTGAGATGGACCCAAACGGTAGGCCCACAAATCGGGAAACAAAGCCCCCATGCCGATCTCCTTCTTCTATATATCTAAATCCTAGTTTACGTGCATTTCCTTGATAATTTACAATAATAATGGCTGAGTCTTCAATGCAGCGCAGCAAACTTGAAGGCAAAGTAGCAATTATCACCGGAGGCGCAAGCGGCATTGGCGAAGCCACGGCACGTCTTTTCGCAGATCACGGTGCCCGCATGATCGTTATTGCCGATATCCAGGATGAACTAGGCCAACGAGTAGCCATTTCGATTGGAACTCACAGATGTAAGTATTTACACTGTGATGTTACCGATGAGGAACAAGTGAAAGCATTAGTTGATTCAACTGTTCAAAATTACGGTCAGCTAGATATTATGTTTAGCAATGCTGGGATTATTAGTGGCTCCGATCAGATCCTTCTCGATCTTAACTTTTCACAGTTTGACCGTTTGTTCGAGGTCAACGTACGTGGCATGGCAGCTTGTGTAAAGTACGCGGCACGTGCAATGGTAGAGGGACACGTGAAGGGGAGTATAGTGTGCACGGGGAGTGTGGCTGCGAGTCACGGAGGGAAAAGGCGGACTGATTATCATATGTCGAAGCATGCAGTACTTGGATTGGTTCGATCAGCGAGTGTGCAGCTGGGGGTGCATGGGATTAGGGTGAACTGCGTTTCACCGTGTGGGGTGGCTACTCCATTGACGTGTCAGTCGTATGGGAAGTCTATGGAGGAGGTTGATAAGCTGTATGAGCCACTCATGCCTTTGAAAGGAGAAGCGTTGAGAGCCAGACACGTGGCGGATGCTGTATTGTTTCTTGCGTGTAAAGACTCTGAGCTTGTCTCCGGGCATGACTTGGTTGTTGACGGGGGCTTTGTAAATCGGCAATGAATCGGCTAATTGCTCCTAATTTAAGTTGTTCTTAATATGTAATGTTATTTCCATGCACCAAGTGTTTGAAAAAGTATTTTATTTTAATCAAGTGTATCTTCTGCTTGTTTTTAGTCGCTAGGTTTAATCGGGAAGAAAATGATTATCTCATTTTATGAAAGAGAAAAAGTTATTAGTTTTTATATTTTCTTTTTCACTTTTGTTGTTAAGGATAATTTGGACTTTACATAAAAGATTTTATATCAATTAACGAAATTAAGTGATGGGTAAGGTTCCAATCTCCACAGGTCTGTAAGGCGGACCCATACCCTATATGTATTCGGTGGGTATGGGTCAACCCATGGGTACATACCCATTTTACTAAGTCTAAGTTTAAGTAGATTTAGTAAAACGGGCGGATGGTTTGGGTATGAGTTCAAAACAGGTCGATTTAAACGATCTAAAATATTATACCTGACCGGTATCCTACCTTATACGGGTAGGGATGGACGTCAAGGTTTTTTTCTTGACATCTTCCAAATGTATCCTGAAATAGTAATAGAGCTATAAGTGGAGGACGTCAGGGTTTTTTCTTTGCATCTTCCAAAGAGTAATACTATATTTACACCACTCTTTTATACCATATTCATTATATCATGACGTGGCATATGCCACAACCACACAAATTTTTAATTTAAAATATAATAGAATTTGTGTGATTGTGACATATGTCACATCATAATATAATAAAAATGGTGTAAAAAAGTGGTATGAATATAACATTACTCTCTTCCAAATGATGAACGGACAAACTAAATATGGTCCAGGATAATTAAACAATAATTAATACCAATAAAGCCCAACAGAAGAAGCCCACGGTTGGATGTGAATGGAGGATAGTTGAAGTTGAGAGTTTTTGGGTTTTGGGTATTGGTTTCAATAGGTAGAACTTAGAAGAAGGGCTTATAAGATTACATAAAAACTGTCATTTGTGTTAAATGAAATATAAAAATGTAGAATGATTTAAAGGTATGACTAGGCATAGAATATTCAAAGAATCTTCCTCATATACTATGAGTATGAGGTACATAAAGTAGAATGATTTAGATTATATTCAAATCTTGACTTAGCAGAAATAGGAAGTTATTTCGTTGGTCAACAGATTGCATGGCTTCAGACAACTCCCCACTTGCCCACTTTGTGTTGGAGGAATGGTATTCTAATCCATCAAAACAACTTGATTAAATTGACCATTACAAAAACGAAAGGCCACAAATTTGTAACAGCTTAATTTCCTAGCCAAAGATTTGCCTCTTAGCAATCAAAGACATCAACTTTCAGCACCTAATTGAACAAGACCGACCCCTCCGACTCAGAGCCTGGAATTGAGAGTCCAAAATCTTGATTGCAACTTGCTTCGTTAACCCTCTGCTGCATTGAAGGGGACCCCAAAAAGAATGAAGGAATAAAACACTAGTACATAATTTGATATGTGTCAGGGATGAAGAATAAAATTCAATAATCTTGTGAAAACTCATCACGGACCAAATATTAACACCTTACCTTTTGTTGTTTCACAATAGATTGAGTTAGTGACCGCGGCGAACCGTTTTCGCGTTGAAACTGCTGGTGGCCAAAAGCAGGAATTTTGTTCAATTCATCCCCAAAGTCAACGATATCAAAGCAGCCATTCTACACCAGGACCCTTTTACATCGCTACCTTGGAAGAGGAAGCCGAGCTCACAAATGGCAAAATCAATGTCCGCCCGTCAAACTCAGTTGTTATGTGAAGACAAAAAGACATTAACATATTATTATAAGTCCCAAAAAAAAAAAAAAACCAGTGGAGAATAGCCTCTGAGCTGGATGCCCTTATCCAACGCCCTTTCGACGTCTTAAAAAGCCACCTTTAACATCCTCCCTATCTCAACGGTCCTCTACTTCTCTTATGTAACAACTATGTCTTTCAGTCTGACATGACTTGGGAAAATATCCACCTAAGTATTGCAGAGAAATTAAGGTGTTGTTAAGGATCAATTCAAGATATGGGTACACAACTCAGGGCAAGTTATTTTCATCATAATGTTTGTTCTAATATACCCACATTAGCTTCAACACCTGCGGCAACATCATTGCATTCGTATTCTTCATTTATTCTCTCAAAACTCAATGATCCTTTGAACAGAAAGAAGGGGTTGGTTTTAGAGAGATCTCTGGGTTTCAGTTTTAATAAGAAGAGAAATGTAGTGACAAGAGGAAGAATAGGTACAAGAAAAAGTTTTGGTCATGGAATTGTGGCATCAAGCAACATGGCTGCGCCACTCTGGGATAGTTGGAAACCAAAAAAGGCTTCTTCTGATCCTTCTCTCAGTGACATCCTTTGGCCTTCTGCAGGTTAGACGGACTAAACTCATCTATTCTTTAGCAATGTACATGTTCCTAAACACTGTATTTTTATTGAGTTTTGACAAAAATTATAGGCAATTCTTCAATTTGCACTGCTAGGATATGTTTTTATCTTTCCTAACTTAAATTAGACATAGAATATTATGTTAAATTGGTGAAAGAAAAAAAAGATTGGAGTCCGGAAGATTGGTACTAACGCGTGTTAGAAAACAGGAGCATTTGCGGCCATGGCAATACTGGGAAAGATGGATCAAATGCTGGCTCCAAAAGGACTTTCAATGACAATTGCTCCGCTGGGGGCTGTCTGTGCGGTGCTTTTTGCCACTCCATCTACCCCTGCTGCTCGGGTAATATTACTTTCTTTATCTCTTTGGGTCTATATTTGAATTAATTTGTATCATTTATGCTGTATTCTACAATGTGCTTTATGTTTCTTAAAATAAAATTGCTCTGTTCAGAAGCCCGAGGCATTGCTTGCTATTCATCTTTGTACTTGGTTTTGGTTTTGTTCTACCTTCGACAGGACACGACATGACATGTCATATCCATATCTTTAATCTGCACAACATGTCATATTTCTTACTACTATATAAACGACATGTCTTTCTTCATATTTGTTGTTGAAAGTTTCTACTTATGTTATTTCAGTTAGTAACCCTTAAGATTTGTACAAAAGATTTGAAAGGCCTTGTATGGGTGAATTCACTTATTCAATAATGGAACTGACAACTATTTTCATACCCTACAAGCTTGATAATTAGGAAACTAGAGTTATATAATAACTTAAATGTAACAATTCAGGTTGTTACAATTGATCTCAGAGCAGGCTAATGACCGAATGGTACAATGTGATAATCTCATGAGGAGGTGAGATCCACAAGGTGGAGATTTGTCGCATTTTACATTGTTAATGAATACAAGAGTGATCGAGTTTATAAATCTTGGGTCATTTCCATTCAATGGAAGTATTTTAGGTAAAAAATGCTTATGTGAAACTCAAAAACAAATCCATGTGGGTTGATTCCAAAACAAACAATTTATACACTAAAAATTCAATCTTAAATGTTGTCTATCATTTAGTGAAGTATGTGATCCATCTAACGTATAGGATGCATTATGAGTACGGAATGTTATTTCATCAAATAACTAAATTAGTATCATAGAATATGATTTGATTATTTTTACTAGTCTTATTGATGGTGTATAGATGGGAAAATACAACTCAAACCTTTAGTGACAATACCAAATAGAAGCTGATCACTGGAACNAGGAGAGAAATGTAGTGACAAGAGGAAGAATAGGTACAAGAAAAAGTTTTGGTCATGGAATTGTGGCATCAAGCAACATGGCTGCGCCACTCTGGGATAGTTGGAAACCACAAAAGGCTTCTTCTGATCCTTCTCTCAGTGACATCCTTTGGCCTTCTGCAGGTTAGACGGACTAAACTCATCTATTCTTTAGCAATGTACATGTTACTGCACACTGTATTTTTATTGGGTTTTGACAAAAATTATAGGCAATTCTTCAATTTGCATTGCTAGGATATGTTTTTATCTTTCCTAACTTAAATTAGACATAGAATATTATGTTAAATTGGTGAAAGAAAAAAAAGATTGAAGTCCGGAAGATTGGTACTAACGTGTGTTAGAAAACAGGAGCATTTGTGGCCATGGCAATACTGGGAAAGATGGATCAAATGCTGGCTCCAAAAGGACTTTCAATGACAATTGCTCCGCTGGGGGCTGTCTGTGCGGTGCTTTTTGCCACTCCATCTACCCCTGCTGCTCGGGTACTATTACTTTCTTTATCTCCTTGGGTCTATATTTGAATTAATTTGTATCATGTATGCCGTATTCTACAAGGTGCTTTATGTTTCTTAAAATAAAATTGCTCTGTTCAGAAGCCCGAGGCATTGCTTGCTATTCATCTTTGTACTTGGTTTTGGTTTTGTTCTACCTTCGACAGGACACGACATGACATGTCATATCCATATCTTTAATCTGCACAACATGTCATATTTCTTACTACTATATAAACGACATGTCTTTCTTCATATTTGTTGTTGAAAGTTTCTACTTATGTTATTTCAGTTAGTAACCCTTAAGATTTGTACAAAAGATTTGAAAGGCCTTCTATGGGTGAATTCACTTATTCAATAATGGAACTGACAACTATTTTCATACCCTACAAGCTTGATAATTGGGAAACTAGAGTTATATAATAACTTAAATGTAACAATTCAGGTTGTTACAATTGATCTCAGAGCAGGCTAATGACCCAATGGAACAATGTGATAATCTCATGAGGAGGTGAGATCCACAAGGTGGAGATTTGCCGCATTTTACATTGTTAATGAATACGAGAGTGATCGAGTTTATAAATCTTGGGTCGTTTCCATTCAATGGAAGTATTTTAGGTAAAGAATGCTTATGTGAAACTCAAAAACAAATCCATGTGGGTTGATTCCAAAACAAACAATTTATACACTAAAAATTCAATCTTAAATGTTGTCTATCATTTAGTGAAGTATGTGATCCATGTAATGTATAGGATGCATTATGAGTACGGAATGTTATTTCATCAAATAACTAAATTAGTATCATAGAATATGATTTGATTATTTTTACTAGTCTTATTGATGGTGTATAGATGGGAAAATACAACTCAAACCTTTAGTGACAATACCAAATAGAAGCTGATCACTGGAACTTTTAGTACTTCTTGTCTTCTCTGAGGCTCTGTTTAGTTTTTAAATATTTTGTTCTTAAATGCTTTATCCATAGAAACAGTTTACAATTTTTTTATTCTCCAGTATCCTGATAATCAATGCTTCAAGTATCCTCAAACCTTTTTATAATAATCCTCGTGGAGTTGGCGGTTTACTAAGAAATTGGTGCAAAAACAATTTTTTGAGGTTTGACTCTGTACACCATTGGTGAATACGGTTTAAGCCTTTAAGGTATCAGGCAATAGATGAACATCAGTTTTAAGTTTAATACGTTTTCTTTTATGCGATGTGAGTTCATTTTTAAACTCTTAACAGATTTGTTGGGACTAATTCGGTCCAATGAACCTCAACAATTGAGTTGGATCAGAAGAATCAAAATCCAGAACTAAGATTAAGTTGTTTTTTATTGAATCTTGATATCATGTTAGGTAAATATTCCATTAAAAAACTTAAGTTTTAGGTAATGGTCTAGCATTAATATTTGAATCTAACAGGTCTAATTTATCATGTAATTTGTTGGGACAACTTCTTGTAACCTTGATATTAAACCCGGTTTAAATCCTGTTTGGTAGAAAATAAATTTGGATATCAGATTGCTCAAGATCATGTAATTCATTTAAATATTTAAGTTGAATTCTTGTTGAGATCCCTGTCTCTGTTCAAATAATGTGAAGAGTTTCGTTCTTTTTTTTTTTTTTTTTTTTCAATTAAAACAAGGATTTAATTAACAGACAACTTAGGAGAGTTTCATGCTTTTTAGAAAAGTTTGATGTTTAATTAAACTTATATTCTAATTTACCGGTGCCCAAAATTCTGCAGAAGTACAATATGTTCATGGCTCAGATTGGTTGTGCAGCCATCGGTGTTCTGGCATTCTCTATATTTGGACCTGGTTGGCTTGCTAGGAGTGCTGGCCTTGCTGCTGCCATTGCATTCATGATCTACACTCGGTCAACACATCCACCAGGTTGCTCTCAATTTATGCGTTCCCTCACTGACTATTTGATTCCTTTAAAAATGTGCCTTCATAATTTTATATATCAAGTATTAAAATGTGAATCGAATTGATATTACAGCTGCAAGCCTGCCACTACTCTTTATTGATGGGGTTAAATTGCATCGATTGAATTTTTGGTACGCTTTGTTCCCTGGAGCTGCTGGCTGCATCATCCTTTGCTTGATTGTAAGTTCCTTTCCTTCTAACAAAATTCAATTTGATTGCAATTAGGAGTCAGAAAATAAAGAATACCCATCTTGAGACTTGAATTTGCAACAGATATTCAAGTTTTTTTTTTCTTACAGAAGTATTAGAGCTAAAGTACTTGACATATATACGTACAAAACGGAAGATGTTATAGGCAAAGTCTAAATGAAGTTAAATTATATTCAAAATTGGGATAGTCTTTAATGACCAAAATTATGTTATTAATAGCTGAAACTTGAATGTGTTTTGTCTTTGAACTGGTGCAGCAAGAGGTGGTAAGTTACTTGAAGGAGAACTTGAAATTTTGAATCTTGAAAGGCTTCATTGTTTAGTCATAAAAGCGACTTGCGGATCTTCCAAATTAGGCCTCATCTGCAGTACGCTCAAGCCAACTGGTTGATCATTGTTTATTGTTTATGAAAGATCCTTGGCCATTAAATAATTTTGGTTCTTGGTTAGGTTGTGATAATGGGGAAAGTAAAGAAACAATATTGTAGTTTGAGGGTTTAGGGACAGACACTTTAGAGCCTTGGAATGGCATTCACAATGATGTTACTTTTATTGGGTGGACTTACTTTTGCTGAAAATCTGGTTGTAATTCCCGAATTTCTAAATAAAATTGAGAATCAATCGTCCCTACCATTCATGGACCCAAATCCATAGTGTTTTTAACGAAGTACACGTTTAGAACCTGTTTGTCTTCAAAAGCTTACAAAATTCCTTTGAAAATATATATCAAACTATTTATGATATTTTATAATTCTATCAAAATCCAATGTGTGAACTGTGACCTCAACATTTTGATAGAACTTTAGAGAAGTTGATTGGAGCATTAAAGATCCGCAATCTAATTGAAACTCTACCAAACACCAACCATCTTAACCCAATTTCAACTACAATTGTAGATGTTCAAAATTAAATTAAAAGGTTTTAAGAGAAGGAAATTAAATTTGATAAAGAGTTAAACATTTTTTTCTATCCAAGTAATGGTTTAATGACATTTTCTCACCTATTCATTTTTAAAATACTATTTTACTATCTAAATTTATATTTTGAAGGTAAACAAAAATCAAATTCTGTCTAGATTATTAAGGTTTTTAAATATAGGAAGCCGATGAATCTTTTAGTGTAAAATATTGAATTTTGATGGTTGAGATTGATCAAAATTTAATTTGGGAGTGGGAGTTATAGAAACTTTAATTGTTTGATTGCCGATAATTGATAAAATCGGGAAGAATAGGGTTTGAAGGATTTTGACGAATAATAATGGTAATAGAGAAGGGTTATAGTGTAAGAGCAACTATGCGAATAAAAAATAGAATATAAATTTAAATAATAAAAAATATTTCAAAGGTATGTCATAAACCACTCCGGTGAGAAAAAGTCGTTTACTCTTTTATAAAATATAAATAAAAGCAGTCCAGTCTTGTACTACTAAAATTTACAAAGGGTTCTTGTGGGCGATATTTTAAAAGCTACGACATGGACACCTGATAAGCACGTGTGTTGTGGGCCCAAAGAAAGCTACTCCACGTGTGACATCATCCTGCTGTTGCTGTCAACGGGGCCCCACTTTCCCATCCCAATGCTTATCTGTATTTCTTATAAGAGAACAAACTTTTATTTTTAAATAAAATAACCATCAGTGGTGGGTCCTACTCTTTTTGACCTGATCTCAACCTTTAGATTCGCAGATCACATGCCACGTTGCATTTAATGTTCACGTCTTGTTGGGGGGGGCCCATTTGCAGTCGGAGATTCCATTGGAGTTTGCTTGGTGGTGGACGCTGTCTTGATGGTGATGTTTCTTTGACGAGAATAGGCTTTCTTTCTTTTTTTTACAGTTTTCCATCACACTCGTACACGTGTATGGCTTTCCTCGAAACCCCATCAATGTGGGTTTTAGATGGTCGGTAGGAAATCTGGAAAATAAAAGAGCATTGTCCTTCGAGAAGATGAGACATTTGGCGCTCTCCCAGTGGCCCCATCTAAAAATGCCGTAAAGAGAAAGTTACAAAAGGAAAAGTTCCCCGTTTGTAATTTTGGTGATAATTTGAAATTAATCAATTTATTAGATAAGGTTTATTGTTGGATAAACGAAACGTATTATACAAACTATTATATAGTATTTATAAAAAGAATTAATAACAGTAATATTATCCATATTTATTATTTATGTACTGTTAAACCCACAATATATGTAATCAAGTTGATATATTAGTGACGACAGACACGTGTAATTAATGAATTCCATTTAGATAGTGAGTTTATGGAAAAGTTAAGCGTTGAAACTCTGTGCATAAATCACCATTCAAGGTTTGACAAAGAGGGTACACCAAATGTAACGGAGACGCATGGAACAGTAGGGCTTTCGTATGCATATTTAACATGCAATTTATGACCACTCCTTTACATTCTGACTTAGCCAAACATTCTCTTCTATCACCAACCATTAAACATGGTTTCCTTTGATATAGTAAACGCATGGTTACTTATATAATATCACGAATTCTGTCAAGTTTATTATAAATCCCGTGTTTCTGTCAAAAAACTACAATATGATGTAACCCTTTAATTAAATAAATATATGAGTCTGCTGCTGCTTTTATTATAATCTTGTTCTGTAAACTTTGATTATCAATAATTCCCTAAAATATTTGCTGAGGACGTTACCCCAGTTTTGGCTAAGTTCGTAGTTATCTGAAAAGACAATGAGAACGTCATTATATATATATATATGGACCATGAGTTTGATGAGAGGTTGGGTTGCAGATCTGGTTGAATCGGACCCGCTGAGTAATGTTGATTGGAATGTATGATAATATGAAGTGTTTTGATTGAGTCCTTAATTTGATGAGATTTTTTCCCATGAAGCAATGGCCAATACGGAACTGATCCTCCACAAAGCTTCAGGGCCATTTTTGATTCTTTATGGATAAAACTAAAAGAGACTGATATTTTCATTACATTTGCCAGAACATTATGTATTTATGTATGATTCTCTCAAAGTCATCTCTAGCTTAGAGAAGTATTCCCGCAGTTTTGAGCAGCACACAGATTATTACTTCCTTAGAAATACAAATTGACAAAAGAAAAGATATAATTTCTGCAAATTAAATACATTATTTAATTACATTCTGAACAGAAGAAATTTCATTCAACTCTAAGAACCCCTAGATGACAAAATTACAGGCGGGGCAAAACCTCCATATATTGATTTCCAGCTACAACCAAATTCTGCATTGGGGTGCCATTGATTTTATTTGCTCTCTTATTTATACTTAACACTGTAACAAGCTTTAAACAGAAACTAGAAAAACACATCAAAGATATATATACCAAGGATACTTGATCAGTAAGACCAGGGCCAAAAGGAATGATCTTCAATGGGAAATCCAAAGTTACATGAACTCGTGGGCGGGTCTGAATAATCAGCTTCTTCAAGCTTTGGGAAGATGTATGGAGGCAAGAAGTTCTTGCTCAAGTTATCATCTTCATCTTGTGACAAATCGGATTGGTCAGGTTCAAAAACATAAGATGAATCACAAGTCTCCAACAGTGAAGAATGAACCCCATCAGTGTAATGTGGGCTATCTGAGTCAAAGATGTCACTTCTTGCCGAACTGATATCTTCTTGTTTACAAGCCACAATTGAAACTTTTGACACTTCACCCTCAGATGAAGAATCAGCAATAGGCTTTTGTGGTAGTTGTTCTTGTGACAATGTGTTGTTTACATTACACAATTCTGTCTTTCCACTCTCTTTCTCTTTTAGATGTAGCTTGTCTGTGAGGATAACCACCTGAAAAATTTCATAATCATCCCATAAGTATAATCATAACTCAAAGCAAATTAATTTATAGAGAACTCTGAGGAACCAATTGAAATTTACCTCAGCTTTCAGTTTATCCTTCTCCTTAAGGAGGTTGTCATAATCTGCCTTAAGGTTATTGTAACTCGTTTGCAATATGTCGTAGTCCTTCTCCAGCTGTTTTGTTTTCCAGCGAGCCCGGCGGTTTTGAAACCATATTGCCACCTGCCTAGGCTGCAAGCCGAGGTCCTTTGCAAGCTGGACTTTTCGGTCGGGTTCAAGCTTGTTCTCTACCTCGAAACTTTTCTCAAGAAATTGAACTTGATCGACTGAAAGCCGTCTCTTTTTTTCAGGTTGATGAAAATACTCATCAAAGTCCTCATCCCCATTTTCGTCGTGTTCAAAGGGGCGGAAAAAGGACTTGTTGGATCCGTTTGCTAGATGAACATCTTCAAAGCTGACCATGGATCGTGATCCTGAATTCAAGACACAGCACACTTTAGGAGGACATCTTAATTTCTTTATATCAGATCAATAGGAGTAACTGTCAAGTAATTGTCAAATTACGTATTTATCGTACTTATAGAAGTACTCTTTTGCTCCATAATTTTTATTCCAGTTAATGAAAAGAATTGACTACTTTGTGATCCACATTGACTGCTTTGTGACAATTGAGATATGATTAATTTA
This sequence comes from Pistacia vera, assembly GCF_008641045.1. NCBI lineage: Eukaryota > Viridiplantae > Streptophyta > Magnoliopsida > Sapindales > Anacardiaceae > Pistacia > Pistacia vera. The sequence goes on along the minus strand of NW_022196103.1, from coordinate 586,895 downwards.
TCGGTTTTTCTATTGCTACTTTACTGATCTATAGTCCATCTGATGCAATTCCATAGACAATCCCACATAAAGGAAGGCCTCACCGATCACTCAGAGCAAGATTTAAAAATAAAGCAAGATGGAAGAAGAGAAACAAGAAGGAAAACCAAAGGATAAGAAGATAGAATTGTCGCTATTACAACAATAAGATGTAAACTGAAAATTTATTGCTCTCGAAAGTATCATCAAAGTATTGACTTCAAACAAAAAAAACTCATCGAGAAATTTTTTTTCAACCGAAACAAGCACAGCTTAGTCAAAACTGATACAACACAAATAAAATTGCATTGTTCATAAGTTAATTAAAAGAAAAAAAAAAAACTATAATCCAATTTTTCCAACAAAGAAATAATCATGTCAGAAGATCTACATAGTAAAAAGTGTGGACAGTGTAATAAACCAAGAAACCAAACCAAAAAAAGACATAAACACACACTACCAGAGAAAAAAGTGAAAAGAGTAAAAAGTATACCCAGAAAAGGAGAAGAAGTAGAAGCAGAAAGGAAGGGAGAGTCGAGAGGCTGAGAAGAGCGAGCACCCTTTTGGCTTTGAATCAAAACACAAAGACTTGAACCATCACCACTACCACTACAGTTACCACTAGTATATATCCTCCCACCCGCCATTAAGTCAAACTAATGATCACTCTCTCTTAAGCTGCCATGACTACAGCTTTTTGAACCAGATGATCCAACAGTCAAATAACACCGATTAGAAAGAAAAAAAAAAAACTTAATTGTGCTTATGACGAAAGAAGCTGGTGATGATGATCTCGGTTATGTGAGAAGTATGGGAACAGCGGCTGGTCGTGCCCATCACTCAGAAGAAAACAATTTGAGGGGTTTCTTGAAAGCTTTTCAGAAGAAGTGAAGTATAGAGAGAGTAGAGAAGATGAAGAAATGGATAGGGAGAGATTGAAGAATGAAGAGTGAAGAGAAAGTTTGGTTTGGTTTGAGAGATTTAAAGAAGGAAGTTGTTGCTTGTTGGGTTATAATAAGAGCAGCAGCATATGTGCACGTAAGCTTAGCTCTGTGTTCCCACTTTACTTTGATACCCCTCATTCTTTTTTAATGTACAACACCTATTCTTAAAGAGGATAAAACGACAAATTCTAATATTAATACATAAAAAATGTAATATTACACGCACCATCTTTTTATACGAGTTTTTTCTTATAAATTTACGGGACAAAAGATGATTCAGTAAAAGTTTATTTTAAATTTAAAATTATCCAACCATCTTTTACTACGTAAATTTGTGAAGGAAACTTTGTATGAAAAGGTTTTGAAGGTAGTATTATTGTTTAAAAATAGAGTAAATGATTTTTCCAACTCAAGGTTTTCCTTAATGACATTTTTCTATCCAAAAGTTTCAAAATATCACTTTTTCACCCAAAGTTAATATTCTGTTACTACCCAAAGCCGGTTACAGCGGCAAAAATTATCTCCATCGCCACCATTTGAACTTTCGATTACCTCTCTACAAAACCTTGCTCACTTCAACACTTGATTCATCGTCGATTGTTAGCCATCGTAAAGCTAGAATTTTCGGTTTTTAGTTGATTTTCGACTAATTCTAGCGACAAAAATTCAATCGGTCACCACCATTTGATCTACTCACCTTTGTTCTATAAAACTCATCTTACCCTAGATCATGATAACTCGCCAAATGTCAATTGAGAAATTGAAGTGTATTTTAGATAGTAATTTAATATAAATTTTCGATGAAAAAGTGATATTTTAAAACTCTTTAGGTGGAAAAGTGTCGTTAAGGCAAACCTTGGGTGGGAAAAAAGTTATTTACTCTTCAATATATAATGGTATTGGTTGGAACTTGGAATAAGTCTTTGTGCTTGATATAGATTATCAAGTTCCATTTTGAAAAATCGGGAATACATAAAAGAGAAAAAAGTTTAATATTTTTTTATTAATTTAGGATTTTTAAAATATTGAAATATAACTCTAAATTTTAAATTTTAAATTTTAAATTATATTTAGTTTTAAAATTATTTTTAAATCTTAAATCAAGCAATTAGAATAGTACTAGTAAGTGAGTTATCTAAAACTTAGGTGTTATTTTCACATAAATAATACCTTGGATCTATTTTTTATTTTAATTTTAAATTCAGAAGTAAAGTATTATATATTGATTAGTTTCATCCAACAGTGGGTAAGTATAAATTATGCATACAAACTTTTATACAACCAATGCAGATTTACTCTTTGATATTTAATTCATCTTCATTTATTATTTTGACTTTTTGTTATGCCACGTAAATACGTAATTAACATATAAGAAATGGTACTAATTAATTAGTGCAATTTTTAAAGGTGGCCATAAAACATTCATGCTCAGCTTATTTAATAATTATTTATTTAATAATTAATTATTTTTTATATGATAAAATAGTTTGATAGAAACTTTTTAATATATTATTTAAAAGATTCGAAGTTTTAATAAAAATAATCATTAAATTTTTTATCTGATCGATAGTTTTAAAGTCTTTAGAGATTAGTTGAAGTATAAATAAACTAGTTAAGACATTTTTGATATAAAAAAAGAAAAAGAAAAAAATTATGCAATATTGGTAGAGGGTATGTAATATTTTATTTAAGAAACTTTTGTGGTATTTTTATGAGAATTTTTATAATTATTAAAATATGTTTTTAAATTAAGGAAATAATAAAAGGTTAGAAAGAGAGGAGAGTGGGGTGGGGGTAAAATGGTAAGTGGATGGGGGATAAGAGAGGACAACGAAGCAAAGGGAGAGAAAAAAACAAGAGAATCCAGTCCAATCAGTCGCTTTCTTTTAGGTGACGAGCTCGAAATTTAAGGGCGAGTCCCAGTCCCACCACCACTCACGCGCCTGGGTTTCCTACACGTCTGGACTTCATTGGCCCACCTCAATGTAATGTGGGTTCGTCTTCATTTTCCCCTTACTATTTTATTCTAATATCTCTCTTGGATTCTCTGTCCATTGGATCTGTACATTTCTTTTTCCATTAATTTAATTCAAAAAAATAATACCCACACCCCAATTCTTACTAAATTCATAAAACAAAGCTAGAGAAAGAGCCAGCTGCAGCAGAGCCTATAGGAGGATCAGGACATGTAGAAAAGTTGAGAGCATTTCTTCAATATTTTAATCTTGTTTTTAGCATCATCTTCCAGAATCCCACTAATTTAATTACCTAAAACCCAAAGAGAAGTTGACGCCTTAAGTTTATAAACACCTGTCTAATATGATTAAGACAGGAATTAGTTAATCATAATCTCGAGATGTTCTCTCCTTCTTAGTTGTTTTCATTTCTCTCTTTTACATTAAAAAAAAATGCTTCTTAAGTGCGCATTCTCCTCCATTACCATCAGATTAGCTGCATAAATGGATATACAATATACTAATAAAGTTTCTTTTCTGGTAGCAAAGCATGTACGAGCTATAATGGTTGAAAGCTGCGAGACCATAATCTCAAAGTATCAGTCTTGGATGATTGATGCAAATGCAAATGCAATCCCACTGTGCAGTCATATGCAAACTCTTCCTTAACCTTAGGCCATCCGTTGCAAAGTCCAAACCAAGCACAAAAATTCAAAAGTGTTCAAGAAGAATATGTTAAAGTTGGGTATGAAGTATGAACTCGCTGGACCACACTAAAAAGAGGGATGTGATTTATCTGAGTGTTGTCATTGTCTAAACTACATTCACTTCATTTCCTTAAAATTCTTTCTCGTGGGTTTGCCCCCCCACAAAAGCCAAGCTATTCTTGGTTCACTCCATATCCATGGTCGAATGGTCCAGGATTAATCGAGACTTTTAAATATATTGTTTGAGAGATTTTAACTTTTAAGTTTGATTCATCCCAATAATTTTCAATGTGGTGGAGATGGTCAAAAGTCTAGATATTCTGGGTTTTTTACTTTCAGGCCTTACTTATAGCAGAGCATGGGCTTTGTAACTTACGAGAGATTAAGCCCGTATGAATTTGATGTACGGTGGTAGAAATTGTTTTGAGTTTTTTAGAATTATAGTTTAGTTAGGTTTCCATTCCATGAAATTTTAACATAAATTATATGTGACCCAGGTAAATTAAAAATAGAAATATTTTATTTTCTTCCTTTCCCGAGCTAACCTATATTCTGGAATAATATGCCAAATAATTTAAGGAATGAAATTAGAATATGGTGAAATTGAACCACCACACCCTTTTAATTTTATAACCTTCAACCTTGCCTTCATGAAAAATAGCGAAATGGGTGGGAACTTTTTGCATTAGTGAAACTTTGACTTTTGAGAGGTGGGAAACTTTTGCCGTAGTAATTTTTTTCTTGTTTTTTTAACCTTATCCTTGACAATAAAAACTGAAAGGAATAGACTACAACTGCCAGAAAAAAAACTGTACAATTTATTTTGATCAATTTTGACGGTTAATAATTGTCAAGAATCATCCAAAACATGAAGACTCTATCAAGAATTACAATTCTTGACCCTTTGTTAGATCGGTCAAGAAAATCTGTCAACTCATTTTGTCAAGAAAGGGAATTTTTCTAGTATTGATTCATCCTCCCAGTCAATGTAACTTGGAATTCAAATGAGAATATACAATGTGTTCACAAAGGCCTAATAAACAGTCTCATGAATCACACAAAAGATTTTACCTCTAAACAATGGACCAGAGCATCCGAGGAATTTAACTAGCCAGACCTCCAAGTTTGCATTTAAAAAAATGACCCGAAAATATTTTAGAATTTTTTAATTTAGAAAAGCTGATGTGGCCAACTTAGGATTCATTAAACATGTAAAACGAGTTAAACTGAAAAGATTTAACATATGTGGGTAACATATAATTAACGAAGTTTGTTTAAATTTAAAATTAAAAATAACCCCACCCTTCAAAATCGCTTAATCGAGCCAAATACCCAAAAAACGACCGACGAACATCTTTGATTTCTTATTGATTTCCAGCGACGAAAGTGCCTTTATTATCGAAAATATTGTATCCTAAAGCTTCCTACACAAAATATAGCTGATATTCACAAAAATGAGGAAAACTCAACCCCACTCAATCTTAGTCAAGGTTGTCGAAGAATGCTCTAGTGGTCATCTAATGAGTCAAGTGGTCCAGAGGCTGAGGAACAACGACGGCACAAGAACAAGAGACAACAAAAATGGTTCTGAAGAGGAGGACGCCGAATAAATGATACTTTTCTACTTGTTTGTTTTGAATTGAGAAAATTTAATTGATTTAATCCAAATTTGGAGGATATGTAGTTGTTTTTTATTGTTATGGTTGTTGTTGCGTTTTGTCAGCAATTGGCAAGCATGGAGTGGCTTTTGTTTGAATTCCAAAGATGGGGGAAGCAAGGAGGCTGTAGGGAGTTTGGGGATGGAGAGAGGAGTTGGCGGAATAGAGGGGCTGGAGGCTGTCTTGCAATTGCGGGGCAACCTTCTAGCCCCCCCTATTCTCCACTTCCTGCCATCCTCGCCTTCCAACCTCATGGAACCTACCACAACAGCCTCTGTAGAGCTTGCATTGGCTCCTGATCCTCTCAAGGCCAAAACACCCACTCCCAATGCCTCGAAGCCCATATCCCCGTAAGGTGATAGTTAGGTCAGTTGGCAAGTTTTACGAGAATATTTGAGATTTTACAGGAACAAGAAGGGTATGGACCGATTCAAATAGTTGTTTCATTCATTTTGGGAACATCGGAGGAAATTGGAAATGCATTCTGGGGGCAGGGAGTGCATAATATTCCTGCACTCAGTTAAAAGCCACAAAAAATGAAATAGGTTCGTGTGGATGGGAAGCCACTGCGTTTTGGGATGATGGAATATGCTGATGCACTCTAAGATGTGGAATTTCCAGATGCAGAAGAGCAAGAGAGAAATAAAGAAGAGTAGGGCAGTCGATAACTTGGCTAAAAGGTTTTTGGGGAAGACGTCTATTACAGGACGCGATTTGATGAAGTTTAAGAGATGTGGTATACCTCTTCAGAGAGGTTCAAGATGTACTGATTAGTTCATCATTCGATCCTAATGGCTTCTAACTCAACAAAAGCTGTTAATACGGATTGGGTGAAGTTTGCAAGCAACATGGACTTTTAATGCTTATCCTGCGGACGAGTATCATTTCAGCTAACCATGGACTCCCTGCAAGGAAAGACATGGCGTTAAACCATTGCCAATCTGTCGAGAAAATAACCGAGCACGTACAATTTGTTTAGCTTCCTATGGGCAATGCATAAATATTATAGCTTTTTGTTATATTTTTTGTATTATATGTGTTTTAATTATTATAAAACTTTTTTACAATGTAGGCTTTGATGTATGAGGTCATCCCTGTCCTGGATAAGCGGGGGGAAGGATGAAGACTTCGAATGAACGACTACAATTTCCTAGGATGTTGCGGTGGCACATCGAGAAGTGTACCCATTGGGATTACCACAAAATAAACATGGAAATTCAAGCGGCTTGGTAAGATTAAATGATTAATCTTTTGAATATGCACTTGCTTTTAAATGTGGCTTAAATTGATTGTTTTTTTCTTATTGCAGGGAGTCATCCCTCCCTTCTTCACCGCTTCTAGGGGTGAAGCCGGAAATGAGTATGTTACATCGTTCAAAGCACTAGAGGATGCAACAGATAGGGATAAATCGCCTAATGCGAAATGGTGAGTGATGATGGCAAATGGAGGCTTGGAATTTGTAAGGAGGTGATGGGGATTCTCTAATGTGTTCGAAAGTGATTTTGAACGCTAGGATCGGCCGAAAAATGGCAAAAACCCGCCGGATCTGACGTTGCTAATGTGCATCATTCTTCTTCTTGGTAGCCATTGTTTGGTGACCATTATGTCCTCATTAATTATGGCTTTGGACCATTTTACTCTTCTGACAAAAAATTTACTAATAAAATTATGTTTTGGGTGCTGAAATGGTATTTAAATGTGGGTATGAATGGTCAATGGGCTATTTTTTGGGTGGAACATGTTTTTAACTCAATAAATAAACAGCTATCACTTAAGGAGTAGGTTCCGAAAACTAGAGTTAAGAGTTGTCCTGGAAGGAAAAAGAATATCACACTAAGTTGGGCGTCTGAACTCTGATGAGAATACCAGGTTAGAGCTGAATAGTTTTGATTTTGAGATGAAACACTAGAGAGTAATACGAAATCAACACGTAAGCATTACAAATAACAATCTAGTAAGAGAAAAAAACACGTGCAATTTACCTTAGTTTACCCAACAACAGGTTACGTTCAACTGAGTTATATTATTGAAATATCATCTCATATTTTCATTAAATAAATGTATTTGTCTATAATTTGTTATCGCACTCATCCAAAAGAAATAAGTTTATATACAATTAATAAAAAAAATGTAATTCAATAATCTTTTTTTCTGATCTAAACTTAATTAAGAATTTAATTAACCTCAATATAGATGTCTTACCTCATATTTTTGAAATGGTCGACAACCAGCAGGGAAAGGGTAGTGAAAAGGTGTTCAATTTTTGCTCCTTTTTTTTTTTGTTGGCAGGTTTGGATTTATATTTATGAGTTTGTCATTCTCAAAAAAGGGCGGGCTGCCATAACATGATTTCCATTAATACTGAATTCTTTGGGAATTTCAAATATTTGCTTGTTGAGATTTTGTACTGCGCATTAATGTGGTGATTGAATTTACATTAAAAGGACATGATTATCAAGCTAAAGTTTTCATGTGCTTCATTATATTTCATGTTATTAAATTACCCAAATATTATTTTTCATGATATATTTATAATTATTTTTCTTTTTGTGGTACCTAAAAAAATAAAAATGAATATTTATTTATAGCGTGATTGTACAAAAAATACCTATTTAATGACAAAACAGATGACTACAAATCTTAAATGAAATCAACATATCAATTATATCATCAAAATGTTATATTATGTAACTAATAAAAGTTGTAACTTCAGTTTTAATTTAACACAACTTGTGACTTGTTATTTCAATTAATAATCCACGGTGTAAGTTTGTGTTTGTATTACAAATAAGAGTAAGCGACTTTTTCCCACCCAGGTTTGCTTTAATGACAACTTTTCTATTTAAAAGTTTTAAAATTCTACTTCTCATCCAAAATTAATATTCCGTTACTATCCAAAATCGATTCTGGTAGCGAAATTCTCTCTGTTGCCAACATTGAACCTCTGGTATTCTCTCTGCAAACCACTCTCACTCTAACCCTACTGGTTTTTTGCTGATTATTCGACTATCGCAAAGCTAAGGTTTTTTATTTTTAGTTGATTTCTTCCAATTTCGTTAACGAATATTCAATCAGTCACTACCATTTGATCCATCGGCCTCCACTTACAAAATCCCTCTTACCTTATCTCCTAGTAACTGCCGAACACTATTTGAGAAAGTGAAGTGTATTTTGGATATTAACGCATATAACTTTTAGTGGAAACTATACTTTTTGAAATTTTTTTGGGTGAAAAGTATCATTAAGACAACCTTGGGTGGGAAAAATCGTTTACTTCACAATAAATACTCTTTTATTTTCCTCTCAAGTAGTTCCCTACGAAGATTTATGTAATATTTAATTTTGTAAAAGTCAATCTTAATAAACAGTAATTTGTAAAATGTCAACTCTAAATAAACATATGTAATTTGTATTATTTGATATAATAGATAATAGTTTTTACAAATGCAATAAAATGATATATTAAACCATTATTCAATAATTACACACAAAATCACATTCTTAATTACACATACAAACATCATATCATATTCTTAATCACAACTAATTAGAAATTTAGAATATTACAACATCGTAATCACATTCTTTTGTTCCGCAAACGAAATAAACGCGCTCAAGTGAAACAATTTCCCCATCACCGTCGCTAACGCTAACTTACGCTGCCGGCTGCCCTGGTAGATTCCACACAATTTTCACCCTAAATCTGAATTTTTTTCAGAGATGTTCAAAACATGTGCATCATAAGTTTATGGTTAGGTGAATGGACCCAAACGTAGCCCCACAATCGGAAACAAAGCCCCCATGCCGATCTCCTTCTCTATAACTAAATCCTAGTTTACGTGCATTTCCGTGTAATTTACAATAATATTGGCTGAATCTTCAATGCAGCGCAGCAAACTTGAAGGCAAAGTAGCAATTATCACCGGAGCGCAAGCGGCATCGGCAGCCACGGCACGTCTTTTCGCGAGATCACGGTGCCCGCATGATCGTTATTGCCGATATCCAGGATGAACAGGCCAACAAGTAGCCATTTCGATTGGAACTCACAGTGTAAGTATTTACACTGTGATGTTACCGATGAAAACAGGTGAGCATTGTTTTCAACTTTTCAAAATTACGGTCAGTTAGATATTATGTTCCAATGCTGGATTATTAGTGGCTCCGATCAGATCCTTCTCGATCTTAACTTTTCACAGTTTGACCGTTTGTTCGAGGTCAACGTACGTGGCATGGCAGCTTGTGTAAAGTACGCGGCACGTGCAATGGTAGAGGGACACGTGAAGGGGAGTATAGTGTGCACGGGGAGTGTGGCTGCGAGTCACGGAGGGAAAAGGCGGACTGATTATCATATGTCGAAGCATGCAGTACTTGGATTGTTCGATCAGCGAGTGTGCAGCTGGGGGTGCATGGGATTAGGGTGAACTGCGTTTCACCGTGTGGGTGGCTACTCCATTGACTTGCAGTCGTATGGAAGTCTATGGAGGAGGTTGATAAGCTGTATGGCCACTCTGCCTTTGAAAGGAGAAGCGTTGAGAGCCAGACACTGGCGGATGCTGTATTGTTTCTTGCGTGTAAAGACTCTGAGCTTGTCTCCGGGCATGACTGGTTGTTGACGGGGCTTTCTAAATCGGTAATGAATCAGCTAATTGCTCCTAATTTAAGTTGTTCTTAATATGTAATGTTATTTCCATGCACCAAGTGTTTGAAAAAGTATTTTATTTATCAAGTGTATCTTCTGCTTGTTTTTAGTCCCTAGTTTAATCGGGAAGAAAATGATTATCTCATTTATGAAAGAGAAACTTATTAGTTTTTATATTTTCTTTTTCACTTTTGTGGTTAAGGATAATTTGGACTTTACATAAAAGATTTTATATCAATTAACGAAATTAGTGATGGTAAGGTTCCAATCTCCACATCTGTAAGGCGGACCCATACCCTATATGTATTCGGTGGGTATGGGTCAACCCATGGTTACATACCCATTTTACTAAGTCTAAGTTTAAGTAGATTTAGAAAACGGGCGGATGGTTTGGTATGAGTTCAAAACAGGTCGATTTAAACGATCTAAAATATTATACCTGACCGGTATCCTACCTTATACGGGTAGGGATGGACGTCAAGGTTTTTTTCTTGACATCTTCCAAATGTATCCTGAAATAGTAAGAGCTATATGGAGGACGTCAGGTTTTTTTCTTTGCATCTTCCAAGAGTAATACTATATTTACACCACTCTTTTATACCATATTCATATATCATGACGTGGCATATGCCACAACCACACAATTTTTAATTTAAAATATAATGAATTTGTGTGATTGTGCATATTTCACATCATAATATAATAAATGGTGTAAAAAGTGGTATGAATAACATTACTCTCTTCCAATGAGGAACGGACAACTAAATATGGTCCAGGATATTAAACAATAATTATACCAATAAAGCCCAACAGAAGACCCCACGGTGGATGTGAATGGAGATAGTTGAAGTTGAGAGTTTTTGGGTTTTGGGTATTGGTTTCAATATGGTAGTTAGAAGAGGGCTTATAAATTACATAAAAACTGTCATTTGTGTTAATGAAATAAAAATGTAGAATGTTTAAAGGTATGACTAGGCATAGAATATTCAAAGAATCTTCCTCATATACTATGAGTATGAGGTTAAAGTAGAATGATTTAGATTATATTCAAATCTTGACTTAGCAGAAATAGGAGTTATTTTGTTGGTTAACAGATTGCATGCTTCAGCAACTCCCCACTTGCCCACTTTGTGTTGGAGGAATCCATCAAAACACTTGATTAAATTGACCATTACCAAAACGAAAGCACAAATTTATATACTTAATTTCCTAGCCAAAGATTTGCCTCTTAGCAATCAAAGACATCAACTTTCAGCACCTAATTGAACAGACCGACGCCTCAGACTCAGAGCCTGGAATTGAGAGTCCAAAATCTTGATGCAACTTGCTTCGTTAACCCCTGCATTGAAGGGGACCCCAAAAGAATGAAGGAATAAAACACTAGTACATAATTTGATATGGGTCAGGGATGAGAATAAAATTCAATATCTTGTGAAAACTCATCACGGACCTAATATTAACACCTCACCTTTTGTGTTTCACAATAGATTGAGGTGTGCCCGCGGCGAACCGTTTTCGCGTTGAAACTGCTGGTGGCCAAAAGCAGGAATTTTGTTCAATTCATCCCCAAAGTCAACGATATCAAAGCAGCCATTCTACACCAGGACCCTTTTACATCGCTACCTTGGAAGAGGAAGCCGAGCTCACAAATGGCAAAATCAGTCCGCCCGTCAAACTCATTTGTTATGCGAAGACAAAAAGACATTAACAATTATTATAAGTCCCAAAAAAAAAAAAAAACTGGAGAATAGCCCTGAGCTGGATGCCCTTATCCAACGCCCTTTCGACGTCTTAAAAAGCCACCTTTAACATCCTCCCCATCTCAACGGTCCTCTATCTCTTATGTAACAACTATGTCTTTCAGTCTGACATGATTGGGAAAATATCCACCTAAGTATTGCAGAGAAATTAGTGTTGTTAAGGATCAATTCAAGATATGGGTACACAACTCAGGGCAAGTTATTTTCATCATATGGTTGTTCTAATATACCCACATTAGCTTCAACACCTGCGGCAACATCATTGCATTCGTATTCTTCATTTATCTCTCAAAACTCAATGATCCTTTGAACAAAAGAAGGGTTGGTTTAGAGAGATCTCTGGATTTCAGTTTTAATAAGGAGAGAATGTAGTGACAAGAGGAAGATAGTACAAGAAAAAGTTTGGGTCATGGAATTGTGGCATCAAGCACATGGCTGCGCCACTCTGGGATAGTTGGAAACCACAAAGGCTTCTCTGATCCTTCTCTCAGTACATCCTTTGGCCTTCGTGCAGGTTAACGGACTACCTCTATTCTTTAGCAATGTATGTTACTGCCACTGTATTTTTATTGGGTTTTGACAAAAATTATAGGCAATTCTTCAATTTGCATTGCTAGGATATGTTTTTATCTTCCTAACTTAAATTAGACATAGATATTATGTTAAATTGGTGAGAAAAAAAAGATTGAAGTCCGGAAGATTGGTACTACGTGTGTTAGAAAACAGGAGCATTTGTGGCCATGGCAATACTGGAAAGATGGATCAAATGCTGGCTCCAAAAGGACTTTCAATGACAATTGCTCCGCTGGGGCTGTCTGTGCGGTGCTTTTTGCCACTCATCTACCCCTGCTGCTCGGGTACTATTACTTTCTTTATCTCCTTGGGTCTATTTTGAATTAATTTGTATCATGTTGCCGTATTCTACAAGGTGCTTTATGTTTCTTAAATAAATTGCTCTGTTCAGAAGCCCGAGCCTTGCTGCTATTCATCTTTGTACTTGTTTTGGTTTTGTTCTACCTTCACACGACATGTCATTCCATATCTTTAATCTGCACAACATGTCATATTTCTTACTACTATATAAACGACATGTCTTTCTTCATATTTGTTGTTGAAAGTTTCTACTTAGTTATTCAGTTAGTAACCCTTAAGATTTGTAAAAAGATTTGAAAGGCCTTCTATGGGTGAATTCACTTATTCATAATGGAACTGACACTATTTTCATACCCTACAACTTATAATTGGGAAACTAGAGTTATATAAAACTTAAATGTAACAATTCAGGTTGTTACAATTGATCTCAGAGCAGCTAATGACCCATGGAACAATGTGATAATCTCATGAGAGGTGAGATCCACAAGGTGGAGATTTGCCGCATTTACATTGTTATGAATACGAGAGTGATCGAGTTTATAATCTTGGGTCGTTCCATTCAATGGAAGTATTTTAGGTAAAGAATGCTATGTGAAACTCAAAAACAATCCATGTGGTTTGATTCCAAAACACAATTTTATACACTAAAAATTCAATCTTAAATGTTGTCTATCATTTAGTGAGTATGTGATCCATGTATTATGATGCATTATGAGTACGGGATGTATTTTCATCAAATAACTAAATTAGTTCATAGAATATATTTGATTATTTTTACTAGTCTTATTGATGGTGTATAGATGGGAAAATACAACTCAAACCTTTAGTGACAATACCAAATAGAAGCTGATCACTGGAACCTGACAAAATGTATCCAAGTTCTTTACTGCATCTGAACACATAGAAATTTCAATGGATGATTGCTAACTTTGTGGGCAACAATACTTCCAACTCAAGCCATCTTCCATACATGTTTAATTTAGAATTTTCTTTTTATCACCTTAATCACCACTATAAATGATTGGTGCTCTTACATTATATTGTATATGAGTTTTATTAAATAGGTGAAACTACCAAACCATCTATCTTAGTTTAGGACATTATTGAAAAGCATCATTGAATTGTATAGTTGATTCGCAATATTGTATGACAGACTGTGTTTAGCAGTTGTACTTCTTGTCTTCTCTGAGGCTCTGTTAGTTTTTAAATATTTTGTTCTTAAATGCTTTATCCATAGAAACAGTTTACAATTTTTTTATTCTCCAGTATCCTGATAATCAATGCTTCAAGTATCCTCAAACCTTTTATAATAATCCTCGTGGAGATGGCGGTTTACTAAGAATTGGTCAAAAACAATTTTTGAGGTTTGACTCTGTACACCATTGGTAATACGGTTTAAGCCTTTAAGGTATCAGGCATAGATGAACATCATTTTAAGTTTATATGTTTTCTTTTATGCGATGTAGTTCATTTTAAACTCTTAACAGATTGTTGGACTAATTCGGTCCAAGAACCTCAACAATTGAGTTGGATCAGAAGAATCAAAATCCAGAACTAAGATAGTTGTTTTTTTTGAATCTTGATATCATGTTAGTAAATATTCCATTAAAACTAGTTTAGGTAAGGTCTAGAATTATATTTGAATCTAACAGGTCTAATTTATCATGTAATTTGTTGGGACAACTTCTGTAACCTTGATATTAACTGGTTTAAATCCTGTTGGTAGAAAATAAATTTGGATATCAGATTGCTCAAGATCATGTAATTCATTTAAATATTGAGTTAATTCTTGTTGAGATCCCTCTCTCTGTTTAAATAATGTGAAGAGTTTCGTTCTTTTTTTTTTTTTTTTTCAATTAAAACAAGGATTTAATTAACAGACAACTTAGGAGAGTTTCATGCTTTTTAGAAAAGTTTGATGTTTATTAAACTTATATTCTAATTTACCTGTGCCGAAAATTCTGCAGAAGTACAATGTGTTCATGGCTCAGATTGTTGTGCAGCCATCGTGTTCTGGCGTCTCTATATTTGGACCTTTTGGCTTGCTAGGAGTGCTGGCCTTGCTGCTGCCATTGCATTCAGACTACACTCGTCAACACATCCACCAGGTTGCTCAATTTATGCGTTCCCTCACTGACTATTTATTCCTTTAAAATGTGCCTTCATAATTTTATATATCAAGTATTAAATGTGAATCGAATTGATATTACAGCTGCAAGCCGCCACAACTCTTTATGATGGGTTAAATTGCATCGATTGAATTTTTGGTACGCTTTGTTCCCTGGAGCTGCGGCTGCATCATCCTTTGCTTGATTGTAAGTTCCTTTCCTTCTAACAAAATTCAATTGTATTGCAATTAGAGTCAGAAAATAAAGAATACCCATCTTGAGACTTGAATTGCAACATATATCAAGTTTTTTTTTTCTTACAGAAGTATTGACTAAAGTACTTGACATATAGTACAAAACGGAAGATGTTATAGGCAAAGTCTAAATGAAGTTAAATTATATTCAAAATTGGGATAGTCGTAATGACCAAAATTATGTTTTAATAGCTGAAACTTGAATGTGTTTGTCTTTGAACTGGTGCAGCAAGAGGTGGTAAGTTACTTGAAGGAGAACTGAATTTTGAATCTTGAAAGGCTCTCTTGTTTAGTCATAAAGCGAGTTGCGGATCTTCCAAATTAGGCCTCATCTGCAGCACGCTGGAGGCGACTAAGTACCTTTTCAGTATTATCATACCAACCCCGTTGGCCGTAATATATTTATTGTTTATGTTATGAAAGATCCTTGGCCTTAATAATCGTGGTTCTTGGTTAGGTTGTGAATATGGGGAAGTAAAGAAACAATATTGTAGTTTGAGGGTTTAGGGACAGACACTTTAGAGCCTTGGAATGGCATTCACAATGATGTTACTTTTCTGGGTGGACTTACTTTGCTGAAAATCTGGTTGTAATTCCCGAATTTCTAAGTAAATTGAGAATCAATCGTCCCTACCATTCATGGACCCAAATCCAAAGTGTTTTTAACGAAGTACACGTTTAGAACCTGTTTGCTCTCAAACTTACAAATTCCTTTGAAAATTATACAAACTATTATGATATTTTATAATTCTATCAAAATCCAAGGTGTGAAATGTGACCTCAACATTTTGATAAACATTAGAGAAGTTGATTGGAGCATTAAAGATCCGTAATCTATTGAAACTCTACCAAACACCAACCATCTTAACCCAATTTCAACTACAATTGTGATTTTCCCCAACAGACATGTTCAAAATTAATTAAAAGGTTTTAAGAAGAAATTAAATTTGATAAAGAGTTAACGACTTTTTTCTATCCAAATAATAGTTTATGATACATTTTTTTCACTATTTCACTTTAATACATTTTTATATCTAAATTTATATTCTGACGGCAAATAAAAAGTAATTCGATATACTATTAGGTTTTGAAGATAAGAAGTCGATATCTTTTGATGTAAAATATTGGATTTGATGATTGAGATTGATCAGATTTAATTTGGAGAGAGAGTTACGAAAACTCTAATCATTTGATTATCGACGATTTGATAAAGTCACAGAATAGGATTTAAAGAGTTTTAATGAGTAATGTTAAAAACAGAGAATAATTATAGCGAAGACCGATATATAATATAAAATTAATAATTAAAAGATATTTAAAAGTACGTCATAAACCATTCCGGTGAGAAAAAGTCGTTTACTCTTTTATAAAATATAAATAAGCAGTCCAGTCTAGTGTACTAAAATTTACAAAGGGTTCTTGTGGCGAATTTTAAAAAGCTACGACATGACACCTGATAACACGTGTCTGTGGGCCCAAAGAAAGCTACTCACGTGTGCATCATCCTGCTGTTGCTGTCGACTGGGCCCCACTTCCCATCCCAATGCTTATCTTTATTTCTTATAAAGAGACAAACTTTTATTTTTAAATAAAATAACCATCAGTGGTGGGTCTACTCTTTTTGACCTGATCTCAACCATTAGATCGCAGATCACTGCCACGTTGCATTCAATGTTCACGTCTCTGGGGGGGGCCCATCTGCAGTCGGAGATTCCATTGGAGTTTGCTTGTGGTGGACGCTGTCTTGATGGTGATGTTCTTTGACGAAATAGGCTTTCTTTTCTTTTTACAGTTTTCCATCACACTCGTACACGTGATGCTTTCCTCGAAACCCCATCATGTGGGTTTTAGATGTCGGTAGGAAATCTGAAAAAAAAGAGCATTGTGCTCGAGAAGATGGACATTTGGCGCTCTCTCAGTGGCCCCAAAAAAAGCCGTACAGGGAAGTTACAAAAGGAAAAGTTCCCCGTTTGTATTTTTCTTTTTTATTTCCCAGTAATCGCGTATTATGATAGGTTTATAACTTTTTTTGTTTATATTCTTTAGTGATAATTTGTAATTAATCGACCGTAATTTATTAGATAAGTTTTTATTAAATAATAAAACGTATTACAAACGATCACGTAATATTTATAAAAGAATTAAAACAGTAACAATTTTCCATATTTATTATTTATGTACGTTAAACCCGCAATATATGTAATCAAGTTGATATATTAGTGACGACAGACACGTGTTTAATGAGTTCCATTTAGATAGTAGTTTATGGAAGTTAAGCGTTGAAATCTGTGCATAAATCACATTCAAGTTGACAAAGAGGGTACACCAAATGTAACGGAGACGTATGGAACAGTAGGGCTTTCGTATGCATATTTAACATGCAATTTATGACCACTCCTTTACATTCTGACTTAGCCAAACTTCTCTTCTATCACCAACCATTAAACATGGTTTCCTTTGATATAGTAAACGCATGGTTACTTATATAATATCACAATTTGTCAAGTTTTATAAAACCCGTGTTTCTGTCAAAAAACTACATATGATGTAACCCTTTAATTAAATAAATTTTGAGTCTGCTGCTGCTTTTATTATACTTTTTCGTAAACTTTGATTATCAATAATTCCCTAAATATTTGCTGAGGAAGTTACCCCAGTTTTGGCTAAGTTTGGAGTTATCTGAAAGACAATGAGAACTCATTTCATATATATATATGGACCATGAGTTGATGAGAGGTTTGGGTTGCAGATCGTTGAATCGGACCCGCGAGTAATGTTGATTGAATGTATGATTACGGACTGAAGTCCTCCACAAAGCTTCGGACCATTTTTTATTCTTTGGATAAAACTAAAAGAGACGAATTTTCATTACATTTGCCAGAACATTATGTATTTATGTATGATTCTCTCAAAGTCATCTCTACTTGAGAAGTATTCCCGCAGTTTTGAGCAGCACACAGATTATTACTTCTTTAGAAATAGACATTGACAAAAGAAAAGATATATTTTCTGCAAATTAAATACATCATTTAATTACATTCTGAACAGAAAAGTTCCATTCAACTCTAAGAACCCCTAGATGACAAAATTACAGCGGGGCAAAACCTCCATATATTGATTTCCAACTACAACCAAATTCTGCATTGGGGGGCCATTGATTTATTTGTTCTCTATTTATACTTAACACTGTAACAGGCTTTAAACGGAACTAGAAAAACACATAAGATATATATATATACCAAGGATACTTGATCAGTAGACCAGGGCCAAAAGGAATGATCTTCATGGGAACCAAATTTACATAACTCGTGGGCGGCTCTGATAATCAGCTTCTTCAAGCTTTGGGAAGATATGGAGGCAAGAAGTTCTTGCTCAAGTTATCATCTTCATCTTGTGACAAATCGGATTGGTCAGGTTCAAAACATAAGATGAATCACAAGTCTCCAACAGTGAAGAATGAACCCCATCAGTGTATGTGTGCTTCTGAGTCAAAGATGTCACTTCTTGCCGACTGATATCTCTTGTTTACACCCACAATTGAAACTTTTGACACTTCCCCCTCAGATGAAGAATCAGCAATAGGCTTTTGTGGTAGTTGTTCTTGTGACAATGTTTGTTTACATTACACAATTCTGTCTTTCCACTCCTTTCTCTTTAGATGTAGCTTGTCTGTGAGGATAACCACCTGAAATTTCATAATCAACCATAAGTATAATCATAACTCAAAGCAAATTAATTTATAGAGAACTCTGAGGAACCAATTGAAATTTACCTCAGCTTTCAGTTTATCCTTCTCCTTAAGGAGGTTGTCATAACTGCCTTAGGTTATTGTAACTCGTTTGCAATATGGTAGTCCTTCTCCAGCTGTTTTGTTTTCCAGCGAGCCCGGCGGTTTTGAAACAATATTGCCACCTGCCTAGGCTGCAAGCCGAGGTCCTTTGCAATTGGACTTTTCGGTCGGGTTCAGTTGTTCTCTACTCGAAACTTTTCTCAAGAAATTGAACTTGATCGACTGAAAGCCGTCTCTTTTTTTCAGGTTGATGAATAACTCATCAAAGTCCTCTCCCCATTTTCTCGTGTTCAAAGGGGCGGAAAAAGGACTTGTTGGATCCGTTTGCTAGATGAACATCTTCAAAGCTGACCATGGATCGTGATCCTGAATTCAAGACACACAGCACCTTTAGAGGACATCTTAATTTCTTTATATCAGATCAGGAGTAACTGTCAAGAATTGTCAATTACGTATTTATCGTACTTATAGAAGTACTCTTTTGCTCCATAATTTTTATTCCAGTTAATGAAAAGAATTGACTACTTTGTGATCACATTGACTGCTTTGTGACATTGAGATATGATTAATTTCGGTTTTTCTTTGCTACTTTACTGATCTATAGTCCATCTGATGCAATTCCATAGACAATCCCCATAAAGGAAGGCCTCACCCGATCACTCAGAGCAAGTTTAAAAATAAACAAGATGAAGAAGAGAACAAGAAGGAAAACCAAGGATAAGAAATGAATTGTCGCTATTACAACAATAAGATGTAAATGAAAATTTATTGCTCTCGAAAGTATCATCAAAGTATTGACTTCAAACAAAAAACTCATCGAGAAATTTTTTTCACCGAAACAAGCAGCTTAGTCCAAACTGATACAACACAAATAAAATTGCATTGTTCATAGTTAATTAAGAAAAAAAAAAACTATAATCCAATTTTTCCAACAAGAAATAATCATGTCAGAAGATCTACATAGTAAGTTGGACAGTTAATAAACCGAAACCAAACCAAAAAAAGACATAAACACACACTACCAGAGGAAAAAGTGAAAAGAAAAGTAACCCAGAAAAGGAGAAGAAGTAGAGCAGAAGGAAGGGAGAGTCGAGAGGCTGAGAAGAGCGAGCACCCTTTTGGCTTTGAATCAAAACACAAAGACTTGAACCATCACACTACCACTACAGTTACCACATATTATATCCTCCCACCCGCCATTAAGTCAAACTTGATCACTCTCTCTTAAGCTGCCATACTACAGCTTTTTGAACCGATGATCCAACAGTCAAATAACACCGATAGAAAGAAAAAAAAAAAAAACTTAATTGTGCTTATGACGAAAGAAGCTGGTGATGATGATCTCGGTTATGTGAGAAGTATGGGAACAGCGCTGTCGTGCCCATCACTCAGAAGAACAATTTGAGGGGTTTCTTGAAAGCTTTTCAGAAGAAGTGAAGTATGAGAGAGTGAAAGATGAAGCAGTGGAAAGGAGAGATTGAAGAATGAAGAGTTAAGAGAAAGTTTGGTTTGGTTTGAGAGATTTAAAGAAGGAGGTTGTTGCTTGTTGGGTTTAATAAAGCAGCGCAGATATGTGCACGTAAGCTTACTCTGTTCCCTCTTTACTTTGATACCCCTCATTCTTTTTTAATGTACAAACCTATTTTAAAGAGATAAAACGACAAATTCTATATAATACATATAATATCTGTTAAAAAAGTATACTACAATCACAATCTTCTATACGAGTTTTTCTCTCAATTTATGGATAAAAGATAATTCAGTAAATTATTTTAAATTTAAAATTACTCATCATCTTTTGTCACATAAATTTGTGAAGAAACTTTGTATGAAAAGTTGTGAGTAGTATTATTGTTTAAAATAGAGTAAATGATTTTTCCAACTCAAGGTTTTCCTTAATGACATTTTCTATCAAAAGTTTAAATATCACTTTTCACCCAAATTAATATCTATTACTACCCAAAGCGGTTATAGCGACAAAATTGTTCTCAATCCACCACTATTAACTTTCGATAACTTCTCTACAAAACTCTGCTCACTTCAACACTGATTCATCGTCGTGGTTAGCCATTGTAAAGCTAGAATTTTCGGTACTTATTAGTTAATTTTCGCCTAATTCTAGCAACAAATATTAATCGGTCACCACTATTCGATCTACTGATCTCTGTTCCTGTACAGATTCCGGCTATCACCGACGGTGGTTGCCGGAATCTGACAAGTTGGGTTGATGGGGGTGTTTTTGTTAATTTTAAACTTTTTTTTCAGGGGGTATTTAGTGAAATTAATAACCTTATGGGGTTAAAATGTAATTAAAAAAAATAGGGTAATATTTTGAGAATATTGTACCAAACGCGATTTGAAAAATAGGATCCAGAATAGGGATAAAAATATTAAACCAAACGCATACCTAGATATTTTGGGTTTTTCACTTTCAGGCTTTGATTATATCAGAGCATGGGCTTTGTAACTTATGAGAGATTAAGCCCATAGGAATTTGATGTAAGCAGTGGTAGAAATTGTTTTGAGCTTTTGAGAATTATAGTTTAGTTAGGCTTCCCTTCCATGAAATTTTAACATAAATTATATGTGACCCTGGTAAATTAAAAATAGAACTATTTTATTTTCTTCCTTTCCCGAGCTAAACAATGGAGCTCACCATAACTTTATAAGTGGTGCAGTGCCATACTGCATCATGTTTTAGTGGGCTCGAAGAAGTTTTATTGGGTCCAATGCACTGGCTAAAGTCTCGTGTCCCGTATCTCGTTAAGAGAAGCCCATTTGTTGGCAAATGTTAATATTACTCCTAGACATGATTTTTAGCCTCCATTATTAAGTATATCATCCCATGTTTTATTTTGTCTATTGAAATATGCCAATTATAATATAACTTGGTAACCATCTATATATTTAATGTTTTTCTCTTCTAAGTCTCCTAAACTCAAGGTTTTGTTTTCTTAATCAGATTTTCTACATTTGTTAAGTACAAAGTTATGTATTAACTTCCGTCACTCCATCCTGTAAGTGGGATTATCTATTAAATGGGAAGTTAGTTAGTTTTTTTGTTTTGTTTTTTAATTGGATTAGTTTATAACTTCAAGTTTACGAACTAACATATTTGGAGTGGACTATTAAAAAGAAATACGAGGATATGAAAAATCATATTTGAATTTAATCAAAAAATTTGAATAAGATGGAGAAGTTGAAAAGGGATTATTTTTTACTTTTTAAAAAATCAATTTAAAAATTCAAAATCATTCCGTCGACTTTGCCAATCATTGACCGATTCAAACATCATTGCGACCCCACACTGCCACCGTTCTATTTCCCAATTATCACTTACCAAAACCCTCTCAAACCTTACTCTGGCCGACTCGTCAATTGCTTGTACTTGAGCAATTAAGGTTTACGTAGCCGCCCTTTTCAAGTGAAATTCTGACCAATCATGACCACCAAAATCCAAAATTCCAGCACCAAAAGTATAGTCCAGATCGAGTTTGTTCTCTGGTCACCACCGAATCAGAAAGTGTTTTTTGGGTAGTAAACAAAATATAAATTTGGATAGTAAAGTAATATTTTAAAAGTTTGCGGGTGAAAAAGTGTCATTTAAACATTATTTGGGTGAAGTCATTTACTCATTCATGAAAGGAGGTGTTGTGAACTTTAGATTCACCGGGATGATGAGACAACAAACATAATATATCTCATGAGATATTGATAAATGGACCAAAGGCCGGCCCATGAATCACTTACCAATCCTACATGCCCGCTCCCTAACACCCCCCCCCCCCCCCCCCCCCCCCCCCCCCCCTTTTTCTGGGGCAAAAAAAAAGAAAAAATTGGTGTATGTCCAAGCTGTGAGATATTTTCCTAATTGGGCATGTCTATTTATCAAAAGGTCATGTATCTTCAAAATGTCATGTATCTCTAAAAGGTCATGTACCTTTAAAAGGTTGTACCCATATCTCAAAATGTTTTTCGAAAGGTACTTTCTCTTTAAAAGGTACCAACAATCCTATATAAAAAGTAAGATTTTTTTATAAATGTACATAACAAAGAAAACTACAATTCTATTATAATCAAAACTCTCTCTAGTTTGCTTCTGTTTTATGCATAACATAAGCAGGTTCTTCATTGTATCCTAAAGAAATTCGTTGATCATATTTGCAATATAAAGGGGCAAAATTTTCTTTAGAGAAGTGGCATTGATACACGCCTTGAAGTTGGCAGTCACTATCCTTGTTCTAACAAACTAAATGAAATTTTTTGATTACTTCCATTTGCAACAAGATGGCTTCACTTCATACTCAAAGGGAGATGACTACTGACTTCGTGAAGTTAAAGAGGTTTGATGGAGGAAATTTCATTCGATGGCAGAGAAGGATTCATTTTCTTTTGGTGTCTCTGCAAGTTGCTTATGTGCTGAACACTCCAAAACCTGAGGAAACGGAGAATGAAACCATTGTTGAAACAAGGAAGCGGCATAAATTTGAACATGATGATGAAATCTACAGGGGACACATGCTGAATGCAATGTCAGATGCATTATTTGACATTTATCAAGGAGTGTCTACTGCAAAAGTATTGTGGGAAAAACTGGAGACAAAGTACATGCAAGAGAATGCTACAAGTAAGAAATTTCTTGTCTCTCGTTTTAATTCCTATAAAATGGTAGATAATAGACCTCTTATGGAACAACTTAATGAAATTGAAAGAATTCTGAATCATTTCAAAATGCATAAAATGCATATAGATGAAACCATAATTGTCTCTTCAATAATTGATAAATTACCCCCAACATGGAGAGACTTCAGAAGAAGTCTCAAACATAAAAAGGATGACATATCACTTGATGATTTGGCTAAATCTTTGCGTGTGGAAGAAGAATTTCATTTGCAGGATGAACCAAAGGAACAATTAGTTCCGGATTCCAAAATTCATATGGTGGAAGAAAAACAAACTTCCAAGTTTGCAAATAAGAGGGTTTTCCATGGTCCTAATGTTGGACATAAAAGCAAGAAACCAGAGAAAGAAGCAAAATGTTTCTTTTGTGGAAAACATGGCCACTTCAAGAAGGATTGTCGATTTTGGGAAAAAAAAAAAAAAAAAGGAGAAGTACGCACTAGTGCGGAAAATGAGAACCTGATAGCAATAATTTATGAAATCAATCTACTAGAAGATAATTATGCATGGCGGGTTGATTCTGGTGTGACAAGACATGTCTACAAGAACAAGGATTTTTTTTTTTCAAATTCTAGAAAAAGAAGAAGGAGAAGTACTCTACTAGTGCGGAAAATGAGAACCTAGTAGCAATGATTTATGAGATCAATTTACTAGAAGATAATTCTGCATGGTGGGTTGATTCTGGTGCGACAAGACATGTTTGCAAGAACAAGGATTTTTTCAAATCCATTGAACCAGTACAAGATGACATGGTATTGTTCATGGGAAACTCCTTAACTGCCCAAGTCAAGGGAATTGGAAAAGTAGAGTTAGAATTTACATCTGTTGAGAAATTGACATTAACCAATGTGTATTATGTACCAGAGGTTGGAAGAATCTTGCATCCGGTAGTTTATTGAACAAATTTGGGTTCAAACTTGTATTTGAGGCAGATAATTTTGTTCTGTCCAAAGGAGGCATGTTTGTTGGGAAGGGTTACTTGTGTGATGACATGTTCAAACTTAATATTGCCAATATTGGTATGACTGATAATAGTAATAAAGTTGCTTTTGCTTATATTGTTGAGTCTAAATTTTTTTGGCATTATAGACTTGGACATTTGAATTTTAGAAGATTGTATGGCATGGTTAAATTAGATCTACATAGTAAAGGAACAAAATCTAAGTAGGTACGCCAGTAATGCAGGTAATTTACACTAGCATGGTGTTAAAAGAATACTAAGGTAAAGAAAACAATAAACTATGGAGGGTATCCTTTTGCTTTGGAAGGTTACTCTAATGCAAGTTGGATTATTGACAGAGAGGATCATGCCTCGACAAATGGGTGGATTTTTATGCTTGAAGGTGGTGCAATTTCTTAGGGTTCAAAGAGACAGACATGCATAACTGACTCCACCAAGGTTGCTGAATTTGTAGCACTAGCTTCTACAAGCAAAGAAACAGAATGGATACGAGATTTGTTATATGAGGTACCATTGTGGCCAAAACCAATAGTACTAATTTATATACATTGTGATAGTGAAGCTACTTTGTCAAGAGACCATGTATATAATGGAAAGTCAAGACACATTGGACTTAGACATAGTTATGTAAGAGATTTAATCGCAAATGGAGTAATCACAATTAACTATGTCAAATCAAGTCTGAATCTAGCTGATCCTTTAACAAAGGGATTAGCAAGAGACTTGATAAATAAAACATCAAAGGGGATGGGTTTCAAGCCTATTGAATATAATCACCAATAATGGAAACTCAACTTAATGCTTGGTACAACGTCAAGTTTTGAGTTCAATGAGTCAAAGTACATTATTAGAGTGGTTAGAAGTACTATAAATTTTCTCTAACATCCCAAAGCAAAAAATAGTACTTGGTTCCCGTAGTCTTAAAAGGAAGATTGAGTAATTTACACTTAATAGACCTATTGATGGTTTTTCATCGAAGTGATAAAATAGCGGGGACACTTTTGATAGAGTCTACCTATATGAGAGTGAAGTGGTGCTGCTTTTAGGAGCTTAAAGGTTTGGCTCTAAAATCTCTCATGAATGATACAAACACATGGCCTTTTACTTGTCAACCACGATTGAGATGTCTTGGCATCAAAGTGATAAATGTGAACTTTTATACAACTTGACAAAAAGATTGTATGGTTCAAAGCTTGTCTACCAAATTATTCAGATTTGTTGTAATGAACTTTCACTATGTAATGGTTCAAATTGCAAAATACCATTATTTATGCATATTACTTATAGAATTGTTGTTGGACCTAGCATGTATTATCAAATTAGAAAAATGGCAGGGGATTATGAGACATTTTCCTAATTGGGCATGTCTATTATCAAAAGGTCATGCATCTTCAAAAGGTTATATACCTTTAAAAGATCATGTACCTTCAAAAGGTCATGCCCATATCTCAAGGGTTTTTTAAAAGGCACCTTCTCTTTAAAAGGTATCAACAATCATATATAAGAAATAAGATTTTCTATAAAAGTACATAACAAAGAAAACTACAATTCTATTATAATCAAAACTCTCTCTAGTTTGCTTCTGTTTTGTGCATAACACAAGCAGGTTCTTCATTGTAACTTAAAGAAATTCGTTGATCCTATTTGCACTATAAAGGGGCGAAATTTCCTATAGGAAAGTGGCATTTATACACACCTTGAAGTTGATAGTTATTATCCTGGTTCTAACACAAGCGATTGGATAGTTATAAATTTCCTACTAGCAAATGTGTCAACTATGTTAATGGTGATTCCAATTCCCACAAAGTCCGAATCTACAGAGGACATTCGTACTGAATATGGAGCACAAAGACTGGATTAAATTGCTTCTAGTCATTTCATGGTTGCCAACCAACAACCGGATTGAACCCATTTTCAATCTATACCCATTTATATTTATTTGAAACAAACTGCTCATGAATTATTGGTAACTAATTTTAGTAGTCTTCATTTCATTTCACAACCAAATGGTCGGTGGCATTAATCTGCCAAATGTGGTGGTCACAATCTGGAGTTTCTGGTAACCACGACAACTGCTCAATGTTGCCGACACAAATTTATTTTATGGGCCTCGTGCAGCATCCCTTCTTTGCCTGCCACTTCAATAGATCCACTCCACCACCTCACTTGTCAGCCCACCTGCTCAATTAAAAGGCATGCATATGCCCAAATGACTGAAATATCTGTACTGTTTACTTAATCCTGGTGGTGAGAAAGAATTTTTAAAGATGAGTCCAGCATGTGTAAAGATTAAATTTAAGCAGCCGGCCTCAGCCTGAAAATGTGATCTTTTTAGGATTAAAATTATAAGTTAAGATATATATATATAATTGACGTTTGATTAGTAGATAATGTAGAATATGTATATACGCAAGGTATTCAACATTCGAGAGTTAAAGTTGGAGGAACAAATTCTAATTTTACTTGAACCATACAAATTTCTGGGATATATGGTCAGATATTTAGAGCACAAACAATGTGCGATAGAAACATCTTCTTTTTATTTCATCCTTCTCCAGAATTAGTTATTTATATCCATCTTTTCCTTTTCTGATAATTATTCAATTTAGAGATTGTGATTAGTTACAGTGTTCTCCTGTCATAGCACTAGTAAGCAAGTAGCAAGATTCGAACTTTTTCTGTAAACTCAAATTATTAGTCCACCAGCCAAATGAAAAAGACTGTTTATCTCAGGAATAATCTGATATGATAAGCATTCTTATATTCTTCTTCCATCCAACAGGGGTAATCTAATCTAGGAGATCCAACTATCTACAAGAAAGGGAGAATCAGAATATAAACTGCTTTAAGAACCAAGTCACTAAAACTCAAACCTTTCTCAAATTGAGTGGAGAAAATATATGAAAATAACACATAGGGTCTTTACTACGGTAAGGCTATACAGAATGTGAACTGCTGGCAACTCGAAAACTACAGTTAGTATTCCCTCATTCCAATAGTATCACCAACAATCCATGCACACAGTTGATTTCAATAATTTATCTGATAAACATCCCTGTTTCTGCATTTGCATGTGCCACCGCCCCATGACAATGACAACTACTTTCTCCCTGGCCTCTTCCTCACTGTCCAGAAGTTTTGTATAGTCGTGTTTTACAAATCTTACCGCACAAAAAATTAGACAAATGAGGTGGGTTTATGTTTTAGTAAGCTAAATTAGGGACATAAATAAGGATATTCGTGTTGCTTTATTCTTGTTTGACATAATCTTGGCATTTTAATCACGATTTGATTGAAATGAATAAGAGGTAAACAAACTAGTGTAGGATGGCAATGCATGGAAGAAAATGGCGGATTAGTAGGACCCATTATATTAAGACTCTTAGCCACTCATTTTGGAGAGATTTCAGGTACCCAAATCTATCTGGACTATCACATTCTTTCAATTATTGAAAAGGAAAGGAAGGAATTACAGGTGGCCCAGAAAGGATACCTACTCCACCCGGCATCGGCTTTGAAGGAATAGATGATTCTACTAGTAAGAAGCTAACACAATTTAAGATGAATGGGCAATAAAATGATAAAATATGAGAGGCCCTTGATTTCACAGAAGAAAATGGTCAAAACTCAATCAAAGCAGTTAAATCTGCATATACGGTTAGGATTACGTAAGATAAATCATGAATTTTTCAGGATAGGAATGGTCATAATAAGATAATTCAAAGTTAGTGCAAGTAGATAAAGCATTGATCTCTTGACATTAGCTTTAATATCCAGTGCTCTTCCCACTACTGAGATTGAGTGATTGTTTTTTGTGTGGGTGTGGGGCATGTATGAAAAGCTAGAAACTTTACCTCCAATCTTCCAGCACAAGCAAATACTATTATGGAGCCTCATTTAATCTAGTCCACTTGTTTCTTTACATTTTATATCTCCTCTTGTCATCACAGTTCATGTCTGTTGACAACTACATGTTGCACGTATTCTCCAGTAAATCATCTAACACCACAATTCTATTTACTCAGGCAGTAAAATGATAACATTCTTACACCATAAATTATTGTTATTTTAGGCTAGTATTAAACCAAATGCTTAAATTAATAAGAGTACATACAGGAGAACAAATAATTAAGCTCACATATGTAGAAGGATTCGACATTCTTTAGTTTTATTTTATTTCCTCGTAAGTTGAACCAGTGAATCCTAATAAGATCAAAGCCCCACCTATTTGGCTCTTCTCAGATATGTACAAACTGTAATCTTGAAAATTGAAACTAAGAGAGAATGAATGGTCATTGTCATTGAGTCTAGACCTTCTCTATTGCTCGGGCCGTCCCACCTTTTGCCCAGTCTGTATATATATAAGACTCCGCTTGCTACTACCCTCGCTGGTTCAAGAAAGTACTTCCCCACTGAATTAAAGTCTTCTTTTACCTGAGTTTCATATAAGTTTTAAGAAATTTATATATAATGGTAGGATACTGGAACTTCTCTGTTCTTGTATTCACATTTCCTTTTTTGTCTCTTCTTTTCACCTCTTAATT
This sequence comes from Pistacia vera, assembly GCF_008641045.1. NCBI lineage: Eukaryota > Viridiplantae > Streptophyta > Magnoliopsida > Sapindales > Anacardiaceae > Pistacia > Pistacia vera. Next base: position 558,004 of record NW_022196103.1, on the reverse strand, counting down.
TCCCTGGCAAGTTTTCATAAATTCTTTGTTCGTCTTTGTAGGATGAGTTGCAGCAATTAAACACATGGGAGGGATATGTGGACTGGAGGAACAAACCTGCCTTGCGAGGGCGTCACGGTGGCATGCTTGCTGCCTCTTTCGTCTTGGGTCAGTATGCATAGCTTAATGATTAAAGCACATTTTCATTTCTTTCTTTACCATAAGCTAACCATCATATAAAACTAGGTTGCTGGAAAACCTTCGGAACTTATATATATCACAAGAAATACTATATTTACATGTATCAGTATAGATTAGTTTGAAACGTGACCTTATTGTGGATTTTCTATGCTGCAATACTTAGTTGTGGAGGTACTGGAGAATCTAGCATTCCTGGCCATGCAAGCAACCTTGTACTTTACCTCTCAAAGTTCTTGCATTTTTCTCCATCAAGCGCCGCAAACACGGTGACTAATTTCATGGGAACAGCCTTCCTCCTTGCTCTCCTTGGCGGGCTTTTGGCAGATGCCTTCTTCACCACCTACAACATCTATGTGATCAGTGCTGTAATAGAATTCATGGTAAGATCCTCTCAAGGATTAAACTTCTGAATATTTTTATATTATTTTATATAAATATCACATAACAAGGTGGAGTTGTCCATTATAATACACCATCATGCTTTATAGAGATGATATAGACCAAGAACTTAATATGACCCAATATTATCTACAGATTTGTGAACTAATTTCCAGGACTGCCAATTAATTTGATATTCAAATTGCACAGTAGCCATCTCCAACTATCACTACAAGTTTTGCAAGAAAGCGCCTTCTGGTTTTGACAGGTCCCCTTTGAGGTCATTATTAGAACAGAGACCGGAAGCGTGCAGGACTCACCACTATGAAATCTCTTGGCTATTTTTTGCAGAAGGAACCACACAATGTGTCATCCCTCCAAACATGTGCCAATCTTATGGCTACTATGTTGATTTATTAGGAATCCAGCCCCACCATAGCTTTCGTGTAAAATGAACGTAATATCAATGTCCTCGGATAAAATGACCTTTGTCACCAATAGGTTTTGGTCATATCATACTATGTGATATAGTGATGCATGTACATTCAAACGTCTACAATCCACTTCAAATATCTGATCTTCCAGTCACATCCTGATTAATTGGTTGCATAATGAGTAGACTTAAGAATCGGATTCTAATATAATTTTCTTCTGATTAATATATTATCAATTGTTTTGTCTTCTATATGTTTCTTATTAATTATAATTACTGGCTTAGGGTCTGTTATTACTAACGGTCCAAGCTCAAGTGCCTTCATTGAGACCACCAACCTGTGCTGTGGCGGACACAACACTTCATGCCAGGAAGTTGAAGGCGGGAAAGCAGTGATGTTGTTTGCGGGTCTCTATCTTGTGGCACTGGTGTGGGAGGAATAAAAGGTTCACTTTGCTCCTCATGGAGCTGAGCAATTTGATGAGACTACCCAACAAGGAAGGAAGCAGAGATCAGCATTCTCAATTACTGTGTTCTGTCTCGCTTCTGGAGCTTAATTGCGTCACTTTTGTGGTCTGGGTTGAAGACAACAAAGGCTGGCAGTGGGTTTTGGGATCTCCACTGCAACATATTGCTCTCCATTCCAGCCTTCCTCCTTGGCTCTCCTTTCTACAGACCAAAATTCCCATTGGAAGCCCCATCACCACTATATTCAAGGTAGAATTTGGTTGAAATCAGTCATAAAGCACTGTGATTTGCCAAAGCTAGCTCGCAGCATAGAGCTAAATAAAACCTTTTCATTTTTGTCCGACAGGTGCTAACTGCGCAATTTATAACACCTCAAATGTAAGAATTCCAGCAATGCCATCATGGGAGTTCACTCAATCCTTCCTGTATGACTAATTCTGAATCCAGGAGGATGAATTAGTCATACTACAAAGCGAGCCAAGTCAAATTCCAACAGAGAGTCTCAAGTTTCTAAATAGAGCATTAATCAACAACTCTGGCCACTCTGTTTTTCATTGCACGGAAAAGGAGGTAGGAGGTCAGGATAGTCCTAAAGATTTTCCCCATCTTCATGTCCACGATAATCTTAAACTGTTGTCTTGCTCAGCTCTCCACTTTTTCGATTCAACAGCTGCCACCATGAATACCAAGCTAGGCTCCTTTAAAGTCCCACCGGCGTCTCTTCCATCTTCCCGTCATGTTCATCATGATTCTTGCACCACTCTATAATCATGTGATCATTCCATTGCCAGAAAACAACCAAAACGGAAATGGGGTCACTCATCTACAACGAATTGGGACAGACTATACTCTCTATTGTAGCCATGGCTGTGGCAGCTCTAGTGGAAACAAAGCGAAAGAGAGTACAGTTGATTCAGGTCGACTGAATTCATCTGAACCTCTCCCCATCACATTCCTCTGGGTGGCCTTGCAATACTTGTTTCTTGGATCGCTGATCTTTTCACATTAGCTGGCATGATGGAATTCTTCTTCTCAGAGGCCCCCATAAGTATGAGATCTTTGGCCACATCTCTCTCCTGGGCCTCGCTGGCCAGGGGTACTACTTCAGTTCAGTGCTTGTTCAATAATCAACAATGTCACCGTTGCTTATCGCCACACGCCCTGGCTCTTTGGTAGCAACTTGAATCACTATCACCTAGAAAGGTTTTACTGGTTGATGTGCATCCTAAGTGGCTTAAACTCTCTGGCATTATTTTTTCTGGGCAAACCGCTACAAGTACAGACCACAGGGCCTTGAGACGTGATTCAACATCATTGAATAGAAAGAGATTGCCATATTTCTACTTGCTCAAGCCTCTAGTGATTGATTATCTTGTAGAATCTAGATTAGTTAGCTATATTATTTCTATTAATGGTCCTAATTATATCTTGGACTAGTTTGATATAGAATTAGATTCACATGTATATACTACTTTAAATATTGATACAGCAGTATTTATCTTACTTCAGTTTAACTAGAGTCATTTCAATTCCAGAATCCTCAACACGAATAGAACTATCTTATCACTAAGTTTATTGAGGAAAAATCAAGCAAATTTGTTAACTAGACTGGTACATCATAGTTAATAATCAGGGACTTCACCACAACTGAGACTGAAGTTTCTTGATGCCAATGTGAGAGAACAGAATAAACAAAATTTAATAATCTATCACTATTTAATCTCAGAATAGCACAAATGCACAGAGCCGAGGGCATCTTCTCGTCCCAGTGAAGAAAAAAATTTTTTTTTGTCTACAATTTCTTGGCACCAAACAGAGACCAAGCCATCAAATTAAAAATGCAAATACAATGCTTAAGTACACTAGACAGAAGAAAGGGAAAAGGTGTTTGCTTCTGGAAAATTACTTGCTCAGAACTGTGAACTGAAAATAAAACACCGTTTGCCTTTGCGCAGGGATGGGAAAAGTATCAAATATCAATTATTGTTGTTAAAACTCAACTCAATCCTGCCCGAATTAACGAAAAAATCAAACGGTCAAAATGAAAGGAAAAAAATGGCAAACAGAAAGATTCTGACTTCATTACACAACGACATCAATTCCATTTAATTATCTTCTTTAATCCAAACTCACAAAGTAAAAAGATATCTTCTCCTCTGCAATTTACACATTTGCAAGTACTTTACCCCAGAAAATGTTTATTATTTTTTTATTTCCTAAAAAAAAAAAAATCAACAAAATAAATAAAAATTATTCAGTCAGCTTCTTGTAAACCATCCAAAACAACAGACCCAACAAACAACCAGTAGCACCCACTCCAAGAGCACCAGCCACCACCGCTTGCACCACCACCAACCCTACGGAGTCATCAGAATCCACCACTATCGCCGCCACCCGGCCAGAAATATGGGCAAAGAGGCGGACGCCAGAGTGGATGGTGAAACACTAGCCTACCTTCTCCAACAAACTCAATAAACCCAACTCCTCAGCTTTAGAGAAAAACCTACTTCTCAATAGATGATAGAGTGACACCAAACTCCTCGGCTTTTGATAAAAGCCTGTTTTTCAACGTTGCTCAACACTTTACGTTTTTCAAGTTTCTTAAAAACATCAACTTCAACCTCTTCGCTTCCTTCGTAGAAAATTCCAGCACCGAACCATTGCTTTTCCCAGTTTCATCGTACTTGTTTACCTGTCATGAATGATAAAACTTTCATTGACACAGCAAAAAAGAGAATTATGATATGAGGTAGTTGAAAGGTTATCGAAATTGATGAAGTACCTTTTTTTGGGTGTGCCATGGCGACGATTCTTGAGGCATTTTTGGCGGGAAAGAGACGGCCAAAGCGAGGTTTGGAGGAGAGTAAGTTGTTCCGATGGAGTCCATGAGGATGAAGATGAGCAAGTGAGAGTGAGTGGGTGAAGAGAGCGCCATTGATGATCGGAAATGGCTAATATTCATCCTCGCGGGGATGGGTTTTGGTTTGTGAATCTAAATGACACGTAGGATTTTCTGTGTAATGTCAGCCAATCAAATTGGTCACAGACTCACAGCTTTATCTTGGGAAATCATATTTTATCTTTTTATTTTTATTTTTATCTAACTAATATTTTTAACAATACAATGACTTTTAAGCCCCACGAGATTTGTCTTATCCCTATTGTTTAGGAGGGCTAAAAGAGTAATTATAATAGCTTTTATAATAATTAAGGAAAAGGGAAAATTTGTATGAGTAATGTTAGATCTATAACATTCTCTCATAACTCCTGACGTGACAACTTGTAATTGGTTAGTTGACAAATGAGTAGGCAGAACCCGTAGCAAGCAGGCGGGATTCATTTATGAGTCAACCAATTACGAGTTGTTATGTCGGGAGTTGTGAAATAAAGTTATGAGAGACTGTTGTGGACTTAGTACTACTCAATTATTTTGAACCCTTGATGTTTGCCCAAAATCCTAATCAACACCTTTTGATGTCCCTAAAAGTGTATTAAGTTAATAGAGCCCAGTCCCAGTCGGGCCCAAGATTGGGCATTGAAGGACTGGTCCCAAAATGGGATCGGTCCTTCAAGGACCATTCTCATGGACCTAGGACCGGTCCTAGGCTCATGAGAAATATCAAGGCCTAGACCGGTCCTTAGACCCATAGGACTTGTCCTATGGGCCTAGAAAATTACCAATACCCCTTTAATTTCTTATATATTTGCTAAATCGAAAGTTCTGTAGGGGGTTTATATAATTTTTTAGAGGGTGATTTGTAATTTTTTTATTAATTAGTAAATAAATATAAATGAATGGCTAATTAGTTAAAAATTTAGAGTGTTTTTAACGTAAACTTTAAAGAGATAATTTAATTTTAAGATAAATATAATAGTCACACAATCACACTTAGGGGTGAGCGGTTCCGGGTACCCTGCATTTTCCGGGGGAACCGGAACCAGAACCACACAGTGCAGGTTCCCAAAAAAAGGAATCGGAACCGGAACCGCACAGTACAGGTTCTTCAATTCAAGGAACCGGAACCTAAAATGCAGGTTCCAGTTCCTTTCCAGGGTACCCTATAAAAAATCAATTACCCCCCTATTAGTTTAAAAAATAACAAAAACACCTTATAAGTTTACAAATACACCCCTAACAAATTTTCATTATTCATTCATTTGTGTCCAATGTAACTCATAACCTGTAATCTCTAAGCAACACTTGAATTGTTAATCATTTAATTAAGTATTGTAATATTGTTTATAATAGAATGTTATAATTAATTAAATAATCATACCATAAATTTATAATATAATGTTATAATAATTTGATTAAGTATTGTGTAAATTAGTAAATTACTAATGTTTATAATATAATGTCATAATCAATTAAGTAATCATTTAATTATGTAATGTTATATTAATTATATGATCATACTATAATAGTATAATGTAATGTTATAATGAATTAAGTAATCATACTATAAATCTATAATTTAATATTATAATTAATTAAATTTCAAATCATTTAATTAATATACTAATGTTTATAATGGAATGTTATAATTGATTAAGTAATCATATTACAAATATATAAAGTAATGTTATAATTAATTAAATTTTTAATCGTTTAATTAAGTAATGTAATAGTATAGTAAATTACTAATGTTTATAATGTAATGTTATAAATTCATAACTAATTAAGTAATTATGTAATCATTTAACTATATAATGCTATAATTAAGTAAGTGATCATAATATAATGTAATATAATAATATTATAATTTAATTGAGTAATTATTTAACTATAATGTAATGCTTAATTAATGTTTATAA